>NC_088655.1:23367575-23507575 GCF_964019385.1 Sycon ciliatum | reverse complement strand
GCGCACGTAAAGCAGCTCAAGAATTTACAAAGCTAAATTTCATTGTACTGTGTGTACGTGTGTGTGTGTGTGTGTATGTATGTATGTGTTGTGTGTTGTGTGTGTGTGTGTTGTGTGTATGTGTTGTGTGTGTGTGTGTGTGTGTGTGTGTGTGTGTGTGTATGTGTGTGTGTGTATGTATATGTGTGTGTGTGTATGTATATGTGTGTGTGTGTGTGTGTGTGTGTGTGTGTGTGTGTGTGTGTGTGTGAGGTCAAAGGTCAAGGTCAAAGGTGTGTGTGTGTGTGTGTGTGTGTTGTGTGTGTGTGTGTGTTGTGTGTGTGTGTGTGTGTGTGTGTGTGTGTGCATGCGCGTGGACTGACAGACTTACGGCCAGCAACCGTCCTGCCAAATGTGTCCGCAGAAGGAGCACCATACCCCTTGATGGTTGCTGCCAGCACAGTGACTGTATAGTCGAAGCCAGCTGCGACATCCGTGAAGTTGTACTGGTTGACGTCAAAGTCCACGCTGACATTTTCTGTGCTCGTTGCGGCAGTGTGACGCGAATCACCAGCAAGCTCAAGCTGTGAACAACAGGAAAGCGCAAGTCAGTGGCAGTGAATCTGATGGCCAAACCAAGGTTTAATGTGATGTCAGTGGGACAATAGTCACCACATCTCGTACATGTAGATAGCAAGGCTTTGGGAACACTTGTCACGATGCGCATAGATACGGGAGTCAGTTCAGACAGAGTCCTCAAATAGCGGGCCAGCCGTAGGACATGGACAGTACACGCTACCAGTTGTCCAGGGAGAGGGAATACACTTTGGGCAAGTGGGTACTTTCACACCTATAACGCCCCCCCCCCCTCCCCCCCTCCCCCTCCCTTACCCACTCTGTCCACTGCCACAGAAGAAAACAAGATAGCAGCAGCTGACCATGGCACCAAGTTAAAATAAAAGACCACAGATGGAAGTGTAGATAGAGATTTAAAAAAAAACTGAGAACAGCCGTGTGCGTGTGCGTGTTGTAGTACGTTATTTTGCGCACTTCAGGTGTCTGTGGTGTTGGTGCAGGCGTGTGTTACCGTGGTGTGAAAAGTAGTCTTTGTCTTGAGTTCGTCGTGTCCAGTTGTGTATCCTTCATCGTGTAGTAATTAACTGATGTCTCAAATGGAACTATCTCGTCGTCTTCTCTAAGTGTGGAGATGGGACAGGGCTGGGAGTAGGAAGAGAAAGTCCAGTTCCAACGTGTGTGTGTGTGTGTGTGTGTGTGTGTGTGTGTGTGTGTGTGTGTGTGTGTGTGTGTGTGCGTGTGTGTGTGTATGTGTTGTAGTTGTTCGTCTAACATTACTTCTCCATCACTGCATCAGCTCAACCGCCACCACTGGACTGCCTTTTTACACTCTTTTTATTGACGAATAAACAAGAACACGGAAAACGACTACATCTTGACAAGACGACAGACCAAAGACTAGCTCACACAGTTTCGCGCATGCGCACAACACCACCAACCAATGACGCGTGTCCACAGCGACCAAGACGAAACAAACACGTGACACCAAATCTACCACATATGTATGTGTGTGTGTGCGTGTGTGTGTGTGTGTGTGTGTGTGTGTGTGTGTGTTTGTGTGGGTACGCATACATGCTCTGCTGCTTCTACATGCAAAGTTCAGCTATCATAACTCACCCGGTAACCAGTCAAGATGCCGTACGGATTCGGTGGAGGATTCCACGTCGCGCGCACCTCATTCTGCAAGTTCATGGACAATTCCACATTGATTGGTGCGCCGGGCACTGGACATGGGAAAAGAACACATCAGAAGGAACGACCCATTGTTGGCACGGCATACAACCTGAGAACGACAATACTGGAAAATTACTGGACTCTTTTGAGATGCACAGCACATCTCGGAAGGGTAGTGGATCTTGGGCAGCCCACAAGTGTGCGCTATGTCACAACTTGTAACAAGTACTGAAGACAGTTGCATTACTATTTACCACCAACGCCATCTCAGTGCCCGTTGCCCCATTTGGGTGGGGAGCAGGCGCTGCATGAGTGTTGTGAATGGCGTTGTCATGGGAAAGGTCTTCAGTGAATGGGTGCCAGATCTCGTCATGACTGTAACTCCGACTTGATTCCCTGGCTAGGTGCTTCTAGGCTATGCTATGCTTGATTTGTTTGAATTCTTTCTTGAGCATTCAATGTATTGATTTGTATTTGACTTGTCTTACCTGTGTCTACGTAACTTGCTTTGTAGTATCCTTGATCGTTGTGTTAGGCATTTGCCCAGATTTGTAGCATCCATGTTGGATTCGTCAGCATACTGCTCTGGTGCACTATTTCACGACGTAGTTACGTTCCTTTATTCGCTTCGCACTCGTAGTTTGAATTTCTTGAGTGCACGCACGGCGTATTTTTTTGTGTTTAGTTTAGTGACGTCGTGAGGTACTAATTTGGCTACTCGGACTGTACGAACTGTACCCGGGCGCGATCGAGTATCGATCTGGCTACATTTTTGGCGCTTGTGCTTTGACAGTCCGTTTTTCCTGTGTTTCCCTTTCAGTTGTTCTTCTCTCTTTGCTTCAATACACAGTCATATACTTGTTACTTCTTTCGTCTCCTTTTCTATCTTGCATATCCTCTGTAATCGTTCGTGCCATGTAAATACATACTGGTCGGTCTCAGTTCCTGGAACCTTTGAGTGTATGGTACACAACAATGAGAATTGTAGGCACTTAAAGGGGGGAACTGTATTAAACCAAAACTTTTTGTTGTCTCATCTTGTATCAGCTCCTGATCACGATGGTGTACTTCATCGTTCTCTGCGATGACTGGAAGTGGGTGAAAGCTTGAAAAGAAGGTGGCCAAAATTGTCCCGAAGTGCCGAGTGATGCCCGCCGGACTTGATCTCCACCTGTTCTTCTCTTTCGCAGTGTCTGAGATGCTTTTTGTAGGGTATAACAGCTTTCTTTCCTCCATCATAACCCTGCTTTGCTAATATCACAAGCCATGCATCAACAACGCACCATGCACAAACTGATGATGGTGGTGAGCGAATGAACGCTTATTATTGCCAGCATCTTGCAGCGTAGAGAGCATTGCGTGGGTCAGATGGCATCTTTACCTCTATTGCACCAGGTGTATCTTTACTACCATTACCCTACTCGAATATAACCGATGAGCTATGGAAGGAAAACAGCAGGAGGCACACATGCCTGCTATAAACGTGGCTAGACATTGCCTGTTTTCGTTCTGTACCCTGCCTTTGTAGTGGGCTCTGTGGAGTTCAGGAGCATTACACTTCAACCAGTTTACAAACACTTCTGGCGAGGCTTATAAAAGACAATAGTCCCACTTAGTCATGGGTTCGGGAAATGACAATGCATGCAGATAGGCCCTCAAATCCTATTCTGGCAGGGTGCTGCACATGCCATTGTTTGGTAAGTGCATTAAAAACAGTGTCGATGTAATGATAACGGAGGCATCACTTCACAATGACAATTGTTTACATACCATTCTCATCCGTGGCCGTGGTCAATTCAGACGAGTGATCACCTGCTCCAGCTGACGTTAGAGCCTCGACGTAGACCGTGTAGTTTGTGAAGTTAAGAAGGTTGTTCAGCACGATGCTGAAGTTGTTGGCTGGCAATGTGACGTTTCCGTAGAAAATGTTGCTGTTCTCACTTTGCAGCTCAAGGCCGTTGTACTCAGTGTTAGCGTCTGTGCCAGACGCATTGTAATACACCTAGTGTATAGTATACACACATATGCAGACACATGCAGACACATGCAGACACATGCAGACACATGCACGTGCGCGCGCACACACACACACACACACACACACACACACACACACACACACACACCACACACACACACACACACACACACACACAGAGACACACACACACATAAATACACACACACACACACACACCACAGCCATCTGTACTATGTATAGCACCAAAGAGAGGAAGAAAAAATATGGACCAGTTTAGTATACAAAATCGCCACAGATCAGTTTAAGTCTGTAGTAACACTCACTTGCAATCCTTGCCAAACTATTCTAAACAGCAATGGGTAGAATAGATATGTATATTATTGCAGTTAGCTGTCCCTCCCCTCTCCTTGTATATGTAAGACACTGACTTCTGACTAAGACTGATTATAATGGAACTTACAATATAGCCAGTTGGTACACCATTGAAATCAATGGGTTCAGTCCAAGAGACGTTCAGAGAAATGGAGCTGGCAGTGTCGACAACAACGTTTTGGGGAGCAAGTGGGACTGTTGATTAGCACAAACAAACAAGAACGCAGACACGCACGCGCGCGCACACACACGCACAAGCACACGTGCACACATGCACAAGCACACGCGCACACACGGACGCATACACGAATGCAAATGCACACGTAGCACACACCAAGGACTAAGGGTGCGTTTGGTTGGTACGATCTAGAACAGGATCGAACAGCTGGTGCACATGGAGCAGCCTCATGCCAACCAAACGGTACCCCAGAAACAGAACACATTTTCGTGTGAAATTTGGTGCATTCTTCAAAATGTGTATGGGTCACCATGGTCACTTTGTACGGTACGACGAGTCCAACCCAAAAGCGTATGCACGTGATCATTTGGGACCAAAATCGATGTTCCCGCCAGGTTTCACTGTGAAAAAGTGAAACTGCTCGGTCTGCTCAGCCTCGAGGCCGGAGCAAGCAGAACATGTTCTGGCCGACCCAGAACAGGTGCAGTCCCAACCAAACGCGCTGTTCGGGTGAATCCTGTTCTAGTTCGTACCAACCAAACGCGCCCTAAGTAAGCCACGGGCAGCAAAAGATTGGCACACAGAGCGTGGTCTCTGAAATTTAGCATATTCCAGGGCCGGGAGCATGACCAAAGTCTACCTGCTTCCATAGTGGGCTTTCAGCTTTACCCACAGCGCATAAAATTGGTAGGAAATGAAGCATTGGGATATATCCCTATTTCATGTGCAGCATATTTCGCCGTATACCAGTTACTATTCACGGGACTGCCGTTGCGCCTGCTGTAGCTCCGCTCGCTGCTATGATGCGTGAACGGCGCAGGAAAGAGGACTAGCCTTGCCGCATGATGCCAGAGCCATTCTCATTAAATTTCGTCACATCCATAGATACCGCCATTCCGGCAACAGGCTCTCAGCTGCACCAAATAAATAACTTTGCCAATATTTCGCCCATTGGGCATCATCAGGGCATTGAGGAAGGGGAGGCAAAAACACGAAATATAGAGACGAATAATGCAGGCAGATGAATGTTCTAGAACTAACACATCGTGGTGACACAAAGTTATTTATTTGGTGCAGCTGAGAGCCTGTTGCCGGAATGGCGGTGTTTTCAAGTGCAAGAAATACGCTGCAATGGAGTTTGGGAATTCTGAAGAAACACATCCATAGATCTCTCACATAAGGTGCTCCTACTGTTCACTAGCTACTGACATAGTTAGTAGTGGCCAATTGGTTGGGCTACTTGGAAAACAAGCCGGAAACTAGAATATCTGCCTTCAAAAGATCCTGTTAGACTGTGTAAAAGCGTTCAGTGTAATGGCATACGTGGCTATTGATACCCGGCAGCAACAGCGGCGTATCGGAGAGCGGATACTTACTGTCTGTTAGTGTTCTGTTGGTGACAAAATCACTGTAGGGGCCAAATCCATGCGCTGTTGCACCTCTGACACGGAAATTGTACGTGGTGTAGGCGTCCAATCCGGAGATAGTAGACATGTACGTCGTGCCAGACAGGACAGGCACAGTGCCGTTTGTATTCTGAAGGCGGTGATCAGTGCCATGAACCTGTAAAGCAGGGTTTTTGACAAGTTGGAAAATGAACACGGTGCGTAAATCCTATGCATACACCCTTTCAGTACAGTGGTTATAAACGTATGCAACATGATGAGTACAAAATTGTAGCAGAGAGGTATAGAGGCAGCAACTTCGGCGATCGTAGATGGGCAACATCCGAGATACGATATTCAACAAAAATCGTCTTCACTTGGTAATTTTCGGGGCAGTTGTCATTAATCTTGCTAAAGGCTGGAGAGATTGCACTAAGTCATTTCACGATCCTCATCTGCTGTAGTACTGGAAAATCGCGACCTCCATTTAAAGCTTGTGATGATTGATGTAGTCTTTTTCACAGACAATGGTTGATCCGATAGCCTCTCGCAAATACATGCATGCAGCAACTAGGGAACAAATTGAAAAGGATACCAGAACAGCATAATTGTACAACACGACGATTTGAAAGGTCTCCTTGCATTCCATATGTGAGCATGCATTCCAGATTAGAGTTGACGCCACTGAAAATGTATCAAGTGCACATGGAAATAAACACATCAATGTTTTCTCTCATACCCCCCCCCCCCCTCTCTCACACACGCACACACACGCACGCACGCACGCACATGCACACACACACACACACACACACACACACACACACACACACACACACACACACATGAAAAGCATACCATTGTGAGGTTGTATTCGACTTCGTATGCAGTGATTATGCCATTCTGTTCTGTGCATGGAATCGGTGACCAGGAGATGATCGCACTGTCAGAGGTGAGCTTCTGAACAGCCACATTTTGCGGCGGAGCCTCTGGGTCTGTGCAAAGCGAAGCAAACAATAATCAAAGAAATGCTGTTTTCAGTGAAGTCTTGTTGACTCTAAGTACAGACAAGCCTACTTGCTACTTGACCTATTCGGTGAGGCAGGCAATTTTGGCTATGATATCTTTACCACTTTCCAATCAAATCGATTTGGTGAAGACAGACTAAGTCGCCAAGGCCTCCAGTCACGGGTCAGTACATTCCTTGCTGAACTGAGGTTTAAAAATCAGAATTGTCGCAAAACTTAGACCATCACTAAAGCAAAACATGTTACAAATGACCCAAGGACCATCACAGACGTTCTTGCAAGACACAAGCAAAGGAGATATATGGGTACGTACTGTATTCCACAGTTTTCACAGAGAGCGGCGTACTGTAGTCTCCAGTGCCGATGTTATTAGTAGCACGAATGCGGACAGCATAGTTCTGGCTTGGCTCCACACCAATCGTTGCCTTCCGGTTATCGGCCGGAATTTGGGTTACGTTAGTAATGGTCTGCCTCAAACAGTTATCATAAGAAAACCTGGAGTGAAGAGATCACATGACCATGAAGGAGGCCTTTTACATCTATGATATTTTCAAGTCAATAATGCCTGTAAAGGGGGGTGATGAACGGTTCCTCTGTCCACGGAGTAGTCAAAGCCAGGTGGACAGACTCTCCTTACATGCAAGGTGGAACAGGATATAGTTTCCGTATTTCCCGGAGTATAAAAGCCTCACCCAGATTGGTTTGTCATGAAATACAGACATCTACCCCGGATCCCTGCACATCATATTTCATTTGACTTTTTGGGGATGGATTAAGAATGTTTAAAGTGCGGCTTATACTCCGGAAACGATACAAATTTCTCCGAATGTAAGTCAAAGCCGTTTGCACTAAATAGCAAGGCCAGAGAAGTGGCGCGACTCACGTTCGAGCATGATTTACTACTCAGGGAAATGTGTTGAAAGGATATGGAAGAAACGTAGTAATTGTTCCTCGTACTTGCCTGGCACTAAACGAATCATGCCGTGCTGTGTTTGGTTAGTACAAAGATACTGTGCGGAAATTGACACATTTCACCAGTAGACATGCCAAATAAAAAAGGCCCAGTGAAGACATTAGGCTAGATGTCCGCCTATATTCTGAAATCAACATGTGCCGTAGAAGTCACCATACAACGTACATGTGATAAGCCATACACCTTTCCCTACGGGATGGCATGTGACAGTTTTGCGTACGCGTACAGTATCTGCATGCCGCATGTTTGACGTAAATCGGATCCAACACCAAGCGTGCAACTAGCCCAAAGTAGAATGTACTGGTGTTCCAGGGACGGCAGCTCCTTATACACTATACCAGTTAGACGCATACAGAACACCTACGACTGCGCGAATAAAACATCGGTGCTGATGCACTGAACACACGGTTTCACATGGCCTCCTATTCCTGTCAGAAGATCATCTATACCGTGCAGAGCGGTGTTCAGATTTCTCTTCACCAAGCATTCAAATACCAGCGTACACCGTACCAAAGTTAGCAATCTTCTAAACAAAAAAGGTGAACACGTACTCTATTTCGTAGATCGTGATAGGAGCATTGTTGATGGTGGGTTCCACCCATTCAACCTCAATGAAGTTCGGTGTGTTACTAAAAAGTGTAAGCTGGGCTGGAGCGTCAGGCTTCTCTGCATTCACAAAGGCAACGCCGGAGATCACAGAGAAAAGCAAACAGAAGAGGTAAGTGAGCACATGGTGGGCCCTCTCAACTATTGGCCACATACACACACACACACACACACACACACACACACACACACACACACGCACGCACGCACGCACGCATGCGCACACAAACTGGTGAGCTAGAGTATATAAACGTCATCCTGATACAAACTAAAAAACCCTGATGGAAGATGCAAATACTGGTGTCTGGCAGAATGGGAAGGGACACATGCTATATTTACAGCAAGCAGGGCCCCATCGGTATGGTGGGTACTGCCATGGCTGTACCAGTTTTTGTTTTACCCGTTCCAGTGTTCATAGGTTGTTCAATGTGCAATCTTTCATGTGGAAGTAATAATACGCTATCCTCGCCCACTCCTTGCTAGAGATTCTCCCTCTGTTCTTTTCACCCAATTCGGACTGTAGTGCGATCTTTATATCTCTTGTTAGCAAAATGTTGACTTGCTGAAAACCCCTGATACAATGCGGAGACTTACACTGAGGTATCTATTCATAATCTATGCAATCCAGCACACCCTGGCGGTCATAACGGCAAAGCCTTCCCGAGAAGGCAACCCGAGGGTCGTAGGGCCCAACGGATGCGTCCAGGAGCAAGATCTCAGCCATCATGACCGACAATAGGTGTGCTTGATCTAACTTCTTACACAAGGAGTCAAAATGTTGAACTGTCTACCCCCCCCCCCCCAACCAACCACAAATTCCCCCTAATGATGTGAACTGGGCAACATGAGCTGAGTGTGACTACAAGAGAGCCAGCTATTGGCCAGGGCACCTGGGCAACGATCACGTGCCGTGTCAGAAACTGACGTTGGGCACTGGGAAATGATTGGCCCAGTAGACGACCTGCGACCGTACCACCCCTCGGTAGCTGGCTCTGGGCCAAAGCAAGTCTTACCTAGCACAGTGACATCTGTTGTGGAGACAAGCTGACCAGCAGGTGTATTGGCTTGACAGGAGTAGGTACCATTGTTGTTTCTCTTTGACACGGGAATGGTCAACGTTGTTTCTCTGTAGGGAAGTCGAGTACCAGCATCTGCACCTGCAAACAAGGCAACGCAAGAAGCAATTGGGGAGTTTGAGGATGATTTAACTCTGATGGATGCATCGTGCTTATAATTGCCAGTGTTGGACAACTAGGGTAACTTGTAATCCGTTGGCAGTTTTTTCTTAATGTAGGATGATTCTCGGTTTTAAACCACTTTGCAGAAGGTAGTTGCTACAGATAGCGCCATCTTGGCCGTGATGGACCCAAGCCAAGTTTGGGTCCATCCTATTTTACTACACACATGTACATGTACATGTGCTCAATCCGCCGACAGAACTCTTTTGTCCTTTGGGGATGTAACATGTCTACCCAACAAGTACTGTAATACAAGTAGATGTACATGCTGTGCAGACACTCACCTACGCTTGTTGTGATGGAGCTTAGAACTTCGGCAGGCGTGAGGCCGGGAGCGGTGATCACGATAGCTGGGGCTGGATTACCACTGAATCGGCACAGCACTGTGATAGCGCCGGGGAAGATGACATTAGCTGGAGGAGAGATTACCACGTTACGGGGACGTACTGTGCAAACGAAAGCAGACAGACAGGCACGCAAACAGATTCATGAACCCGCCCAGAGGAAGGCGAGGATCCTCAAAATTAGATGCTGTGTAACATGTAGTTTTAGGTGTGGTAACATTTCTGTATCAGGGACCTGCCAGGTTTCAGGTGTAATGTAGAATTAGGTGGCCAGCTTTCCCTGCACCTACGGTGCATACTCCAGTGCCCTTTAGGTGTAATCTGGATTTAGTTGCCTGGTTTCTCTACCGAAATTACCGAAATATTACCTATCTCTTAAACTGTCACCAGAAAATCCTATATCGGATTTGGTTTCTAGCTAAAGGATTTCGCTAAACAACCTACGAAAATTGATGAAATGGTTTCTTTGAGGTGTTTGGAACTGTTTTCCATATACGTCAGCAGGAATAATTCAAACTTCAAGCCTATCGGCCAATTTTCGGGATGAAGCTTCCGCTGTAGTACAGTTACAATCAGTAGATATTGCAACCTGTGGCAGTGCTCCCCAGTCAAGCACATACATCTATTCATGGTATCTGTGTACTTATTCAGCATACTAAGCATCCTATATTACTTTCCCTGCCAGTTCTATCATCATCTGCATCCATTACAACACTCTGGATAATGTAGAATACTCAAATCCTATATATATATAGCCTTGGGCTCCGACAAAAAACTGACATGTCCTCTCTAAAACAGCCCTAGAAGTCAAGTGGTAACACTGGCACTGCCCTAACACCTTACAATACAATCTAGGCACACAACTTATCCCGGGCAGAAGCATGGTAATGATCATTGGAAATTTTTCAAAAAAAATCCTATAATTATATAGGATTTGACAGTTTAAGAGATAGCTACAGTCATGCCCTAGGCAATAGGGGCGAAAAAGAAAAAAAAGTCAGCGGGTACAGCTTTTCTCGGCTGCAACTGGTGTGATTATTAAAGTGCACCCATAGTTATACATAGTCAGGCCCGGGTGGAGAGCCAAGGATTAATTTAAGAAGAAATGAGGACCAAGGAACTACATGTACAAGTTATGCTTTAAATGTCCACTGATGCCAGTACCGTTGGTCAGTGCCGTGCAATGTTATCGCATGAGCTGATTGTAAAGTAACTGGTGGTGGTAGTGGATATTATAGCGTAACTTGTAGTTCCTTGGTCCTAATTTGTCCCATAGATGTACCACATGTTTTACCATATTCTATTTTAATCGCTACCAGATTCACCCAGAGCCTGCAATTCTCCTTTCTACATAGTGCTCTTTCATAAAAGTCAGTGCCACTGGGCTTGCAAATTTCTGGAAAACTGGAGAGCCAGAGAGATTGCCTTGACCCACCTGTTAAATTAAGTGTCCAACATGGGTAGCACCACAAGCCAACCACACCTCGCCGCACAGGTGATTGATCGAGTATTGAGCCATAATGTGTTACTTCTGTCTTTCCCACTTTTAATTTTAATTTTATTGATTTTCCAAAGGCAAACAGATGCCTATTACGGAAATCTCAATGGTGAAATTACATGTATGTGAACTGGGAATGTTGAAGGAGAGTTCTAAAAGGGGGAAAGACGTTTAAGAAGAACTCTTGCATGACAGACTGAGTATACGTACACATGATTATAATGTAAGGAGCAGTGATACTGAGACATCACTACTCAATGTGAGACTTAAAGCGTCATCTCAACTGACAACGTGTGGTGAGTGCAAGGGACTGGCAATCACCTCTCACAATTCACTTACTGTTGACTGTGATGATTGCAGAGTCTGTGGCAGTGCCAGCAAGACTGCTGCCGTTGACATAACCTGCCTTAGAGACAGTGCTCACACAGGTATATGTACCACGGCTGGGAAACTTGACGGTGGAAATCGTCAGGGTGCTTGTCAATATTGCTGGAGAAGAAGACGTAGCTGGCGTTGTTGATCGTGTGACTACCTGACTGGCAGGGAGTGCTACATTATCATGTTCCCATGATACTGCAGGAGTTGGATGACCGTATGTTACACACGTTCTTGTGGTAGAAGCATCTTCATTCAAAGTAACACTAATCGGTCCCGTGGTGATCCGCGGGGCAACTGTGAAGGTACAGGGGCAAATAAGAATGTCATCAGTTTTACATGGCTGATAGAGGTATTACCAGCAGCTTCACAACAGTAGTACTCTGCACTCCTACGAAAACGTTGTGTGCCAGAAATATTCTAACTATCACAGTCTTCATTCCCTGACGATGCAGACCTAGCACGAGTACTGATTTCAAAAACATTATAAAACAGTCAATCTCCATAATGTAAAAAAAGAGAAGAAACACATGAGAACGAGTTATGCAGCAACTATCCACGACTGTCACAAGATGATAAACTCCTCTTCTTCTCTTTTTTACATTTATTGCTGGCTCAGTATCCGAGTTTAAAATCTCCGTAATGTCCAAACATTATCGGACATGGCAAAATTTTCGATTTCGCTCAAAGTTGGCTCATTTTATCCCCTGGAGGAGCGCATCCACCCATTATGACAGTTTGGTCCAGAGACCCTGCACTCCCGGGATATCGGACAAAGTCAAAACATTGACCAAAATACACACCGCAACCAGCTACAAAAGCATAGCCAGCAATCGCATGTCATCACGTACATTCAAAATCAACATAATTTTTCGAATCGACCTTTTTTTCAGGATCACTTTTCAACGAGGACGAAGCAAAGTCGGCCGAACGAAGCCTAGGGGAAGAAAATAACCCTCTCCACTTCACCATCACGATACTGACATAGATACGAGATGAAACAACTAAAAAATCCACAAGAAAACTGTACGGCCATCATCGCGCTGACTTTGGTCTGAGAATTTCTATCACAATCAAAAATGTACGAGGAGCACTCAAAAATAAGCAACAGACGTACCTCTATCGCTCTCTACTCCTTTTTCAAGGCACACAAGTCGACTCTCCACTTTCAAACCAGGAACCAGACATACCAGTGGTCCTTTTCAGCTGCTCCACGAGCGCAGGAAATGTTCACCAAGGGGCGCAGAGCAGCATCCATTCCAGAAAAAGAGCTAAAATACGAGTGAGACTGCATGCCTGAGTACATGAGTACATGTATGAGTACATGCAGAAAATAGTCAATTTCAGCGTTTCTGCTCCAAACAGCAACTAGCTTCGACTAGAAACAAAGATTACACCAAAGGATCAAACAACAACCATTTGCTGCAGTTTTTTTGCAGATGGCTTCCTTGTGCTGGGCCCAGCACGCCAAAAATCACACCTCGGAGGAGTACAAAAATTAAAACTCTCAGACGTCCTCGATTGCTGGCCATGGGGAGGGATCACAGCTTCTCACAACAAAGCAACGCAGCCAAGCCGACTATGTCCGCACACTGATCCAAGTTGCCATGTAATATTTAGCCATCCAACTGGCGACTGGGGACTTGTTGAGTTCCTGGAACGAATCAATCAATTCAGCCTGCCTACACATACTATCTTCAAGGGCCAGTAGTAGTGAGGGAACGACTTTGATATGTAGAAAAGACCACCACCATAGTCTGCTACAACATGTCATGCTATTGTCCAATGGTCTTGCCAGTATCGTCATCGACATGCATGGACATCTGCCAACGTCCTTCACAGCTGAGACTTTCAGCTCGTGCTTGTCTTGATTGCGCTCACCTTCCCCTCCTATGTAATCGTAATGACTTAGAACCTTCCAAGTTGGAAGGCTGTTGGAGTGCGCATCCAAGATGTCCTAGAGCTGATAGCCAGTTAGTTCTAGAACGTCAGCACCCTCAGTCAATGTTGTGCAATGTTATCGCATGAGCAGGGTTCTAGCCAGGTCAATATAGTAGGGGGGGGGGGGGGGGCGGGCATGGGAAAAAAGTTACCCCATGACCCATTTTTTTCATTGTCCAAAATTGTGTTGCCATGCAAAATGTAACATACGGGGTGAGCCCCGACTTCACCCCTCACAAATGTGACTTTATGAGCCCTCTAGTAGTGACTATCGACTGTATTTTCGTTGAATTGCGTGAAAAAACACAAAAATCGGAAAATGAGTAGGGGGCGGCACTTTTCACAGGGGGCGCTGCCCCCCCCCCCCCCCCTGCCCCCTTTGGCTAGAACCCTGATGAGCTGATTGTTTAGTAGCTACTGGTGGTGTTAGTGGGCATTATAGCGTAACTTGTAACTGTTAGTTCCTTGGTCCTTTTTCTTTTCTACAAACACAGGAAATACTTGAATATTTCTTTCTTTTTGCACCCACATTGAACTCATACTCGGACAGCGGCATAAACACGACAGGTGTACAAGACATTGTTCTCCTGTGAAATTCTTAAAAAAAGTGCGATGTGTCCTTCGGTTCGAGACTTGGCACAGAGATAGGGAGACAGACAGACCGGCAGACAGAGAGAGAGAGAGAGAGAGAGAGAGAGAGAGAGAGAGAGAGAGAGAGAGAGAGTGAGAGAGAGAGAGAAAGAGAGAGAGAGAGAGAGAGAAGAGAGCGAGTGCGTGAGCGAGCGAGTAAGCGAGAGAATAAGGGTGCGTTCTATATTCTGAAGCTTCTCGGAGAAGAAGAAAAGAGAAGTCGAAGAAACTGGTATAATTTTAGAACGGGTCTCGAAGAATTCGGAGATATTTTGCAATTGTGAAGCAATATGAAGCGCCAAAAGGGCCGCGATCTTGAGTGTCACGAATGTAGTACGCATTGTGCGTATGCGAAAAGGGAAATGCGTACACTAGTGATAAACACATGGCTTTTAGCCGTAGTTCGCATGCGCTTATCCCAAACCGTGGGAATCTCCAAGTTTCAACCACCTCTGTCGCTTGGAGAGCTTTGGAGAGACTCCTAAAATCCGGTGAAGATATAAGAACAGCTCCCGAACTTTTCCGAGAGAATTTAGGAACGTACCTTAAGTGAGAGATTTCGAGAGAGAGAGAGAGAGAGAGAGAGAGAGAGAGAGCGAGAGAGAGAGAGAGAGAGAGAGAGAGAGAGAGAGAGAGAGAGAGACAAAGAGAACAATTTTTGCACCAACTTACTGTACACATCCAGATTTACATTAGTGCCTCGCAGTTCCCCTCCCAATGAGATGTCTGTGTCTCTGTTATCAGCGTCGCATTGATACATTCCGCGGTCACTGAATTTGAGATTGCTAATTACTAGCGCAACATTACCAGCTGAGAATTGCACATCTCCACCTGACGATATTGGCTAAAAACGGGAGAAGCATGCAAAGGATGATACGGTCTGCATCTTCAAATGTGACAAAAATTGAATGCATGATGAAACAGCCGGGCTGCTCTGCTTCTTCATGCACCAGCCATGTAATGGATTCTTAGGGTTCACAACATGCAGTTTACAGTGCGGGAGTGTTTAGCTCCCTACATGTGCACACTTTATCGCATGTTTCTTGTGAATTCATTTGATGCCTTTATACCAACCGTGTTATTTCGTAGCTTGATTTGTAGGAATGAAAGTGTTGGGATTGTGCGATTGGGAAGTGTTGGCAAATGCGGCAAAAATGTAGAAAATATGGGCCGTTGCTTGTATGTGGGCGTGTGTGTGTGTGTGTGTGTGTGTGTGTGTGTGTTTTGCTGCAAATTTCTCGTCGCCGATATCCTCCTGACTTAGCAAACATTGTCTGGTGAGTTTGCGGTTGAACCTTTTGCCGGCCAAGTGAGGTTTAAAAGCGTTACACACACCATTGCTCAGCTGGCATGCCAGTATTGTACTACCGATGCGTGTCACAGGTCAAAGGTGTACATATGTGTGTGGTGTTGGGGGGTATACCTTTTCTAGCTCCCTCCCTTCTCAAACACATACGAAAGCACACGAGCACACATAAACACACGGTCTCAATTTCTTTCTCCCCATGGCCCGATTCTATAATTCAAGGAAGAACGGTCTAAAATAGAAGCGCTAGGCAAAAGCCTGTCAGGTGTATTCCAACATAACATGGGTGCGCAAGACAAAAGACCTGGGCTTCTCACCGTTGTGTCCTTGAACCAGGATATTGTTGGCGTGGGAACTCCATACATGTCGCAGATGAACCGCGCTGTGGCTCCCTCTGATGAGCTAACGGCCTGAGTGCTGGTCAGCTGTATGGTGGGTACTGCCAGTCAAACAGAAGCAAAAACAGGCAACAGTACCTTTATATTACATACTAGTATTTGCCAACCCAACCAACACAGTTCCCTTACATACATGCCTAGCTTCTCGTAGTTTCCTTTTGTCTCCCTTATTTGGTTAGTTTTCGCCAATTTTGGCCAGTTTTCTCTTTTTTTTTTGCCTGCAATCCTTTTTTTCGTTTTGTGTCTTTTTTGAATTCTTTATTTTCACGATGGCACCATCGCCAATAAGAGATAAATTTATGTTGTTGTTTGAATTCTTTATTCTCACGATGGCACCATCGCCAATAAGAGATACATTTATGAGAAGGTGAGATTGTGGGTTAAACAGTTGGAAAGTGATTTACATCACTTTGAACTTTACAAGTATGGGAGAGGGTGAGCGCTGCAGGAGCAGATTGATGTTTGAATTCTCTATTCTCACGATGGCACCATCGCCAATAAGGTGTTGTTGTTGTTGTTGTTGTTGTTGTTTTTGTTGTTTGAAAACACACAACTTAGCGATGTATGTTTTGCATTCTACTGCCGATTCACCTCGTGGATTCCTCCAACACCGACAGAGGAATTGTGTGTATGTGCTTGGCACTGGTCACAGTTCGCATTTCAAACACCACGAAAGTTGTTTTTGAACACTTGTAGTTTTGCACTATATCCCTTAGTTCTTCACAAATTCCCGGTATGCTTGCCTAGTTTTCCTGTAGACTAATGGGAAATTTGTTTGATTGGCAAGTATGATATTTTAAAACTTCAGCATATTGCTGGATATAAGCCATGATTGGATGTAAAGTGTGTATACAATTTAGATGGCCCTACATTACACTTTATCCATACACCTTCACTCTTCAAACGGTCTCTGGGCTACATTAACCCTTTGTGTACCAGCCCCATCTCGAACCGTACCATATGGTACGGTTCGCTGCACTCCAATCAAGCGCGCCGTTCCCCGCCGCCGTAGCTCCGATCGAGCCGCGGTTTTTTGCGCTCGACAGCTGAGATCCCACTGAAAATGTTGATGTATGATATGGGTAGGTTGCCATTTGAAAGTATGGAGAACGAACGCGTTCAAAAGTATGCTTTTCAGCGCAAATAATTGTCGCTGTTTCGATCGTGTTCTCGCTCAGTTTCTCTGCTTGTAGCGAAGATGTAGCTTGTTCTAGGTCATGTCGACGTCTTCTAGACGTGGTGGACGATTGGAGAGATCGGCTGTGGCGATATCATCACGGAATGCGACTCGAAATTGAAAATTTGTATCGCTGATCCCATCGCAGTATTCGCTCTCAAAAGAGGAGCGAGAGGGAGGGTAGCGATGGCCTAAAATCGTCAAGGCAGGCGTAATTCACCAGCCAGCGACTGCTTCTTGTCTTCTCTTTCACTTACCTTACGCTGGATGTGAGTAGATGAAGAAAAATAAAGATTTCGAATCTGACACAAGAATTCAAAATTTGCAATTTTGAACCAATTGTTTTACCTCAAATGTGTGACAATATGACCATATCCCTGGTATGTTGTTGCTCTTCATGCACTGAGACAACGCTTATGAGGTTGTTTTGTCCCTATGTTCCCAGTACATGAGCACAAGCTAATTCTCAGTCTATTTTTTTGTGATACCCTGGTTGGTCAGAAATATGCACAATTGGCGCGTATCTTTGGTATTCCACCTATGGCTTTCATATACTACTGCATGCTGTACCAATATCCATGCATCCCTGGGTGTAGTGATACATATGGAGTCAGGAAAACACAACTTGCATATACAAAAGTCGTCTAGATCTCATACCATGGTTGCTTCTTTGGCTGCGATAGCCCCTTACATACATTAGATGGCTGGTACATAAAGGGTTAATCGCTAATAGAAAATTCGAATAATTTAATATCTAAGGAAAAATTGGAGGCGTATCCAATTTCGAAAGAAAATTGTGTCAGCACCGACGCAATACACACAGTCAGGTAAGCCAATTTATTAACCGAACGTTTTCGTTCCCTTCTCATCATGGGTAAAAATTTAATACATGTACAGGGAATAATGGAAAAAATGTCAAATATAGAACTTATAGAGCAAAAGCATAGATTGAGAACTCACGCTTATGTTTTAGTCATTTCTTCACCTTCACCCTGTTGTTGACTTGTTCAGCTGAATTTTATTTTTTCCACACGTATAGCGTGAGTTCTCAATCTATGCTTTTGCTCTATAAGTTGCGGTGTTTGACATTTTTTCATTATTCCCTGTATTTACCCATGATGAGAAGGGAACGAAAACGTTCGGTAAATAAATTGGCTTACCTGACTGTGTGTATTGCGTCGGTGCTGACACCTTTCTTTCGAAATTTATTATCTCTTTTTCTTTTAGTGATTGGTGTAGCCCAGAGACCGTTTGGAGAGTGAAGATGTATGAATACAGTGGATGGCTACAGTGGAGTCTTCGCGTTTTGAGAAATACATTACACTTTAGCAATCATTTTCACCTCGGATATGCAGTGAGCTGGCTATAAAGTACAGATGTGCACGTCTGCTGGGTTGTTATATTTTATTGGCCATGCTTATCTGCTTAGACAAGAGGGGGGGGGGGGGGGGGCAGACACATGATGACTGTAGAAGAAGCAAGACAAAAAAAGAGGGTAAGACTGACACAAGGTCGTAGGGAAAGCCAGGTCACACAGCACGGACAAGGTCAGAGGGGAGGGAGGGACAGTCACTCTATTGAAGACTGATGGAAGGGATTACGGCCAGCACGCAAACACAGCCCTGACGGCGCTTGGCGGTACTCTATTGCAGCGCACCACACCAAGCCCATGTTGCTCACAATTTTTGAACCGCTTTCAGTTGAAAAGGCGATTTGTTCAACATTGGTGACTAAAAGGCTGTCGTTGCCCTGGCCGACGGGAAATAAAACGCTAAGTACCTTTTGCTTCGAAAGCGCTGGATGTACCACTCCACCACAAATCCCAGCGGCCTCTCAATTGACGGTGCGCATGGCTTGTTACAATACTTTTTAGATGCACTACTCGCTATCATACGATCCCAGCATACCTTGCCTGCCATTTGCGCTAGCTGCTTGCAATTTCTCCTTCGGTACCCTGTGAGAAAGTCATAGGCCCTTGGGTATACCCAAGTAAAGTAATAAATACTAGAACTACTGCTACGTTCGTTATTCACAACTGTGGGCGCTTTGACCTGGCATGTACTGGACACCGTAAATACTTCTATGCATGAGTTGCCAAGTCAGACTTTTATAAAAGCTCACAAAGCTCCACTTCCCTCTTCTTGGCCACTGGCCACAACGAGAATGTAGATTCATAACGCCTTTTTTTAAACTTTACAACCAGACCTAGTGTCAACCCTCACTAACCAGTAAGTAGTAAGTACCCTATTCAGAGATTATGAACAAGGCAGAGTTGTCGGTCTTACCGAATATCTTCAGGTCAGCTGAGGCAATCGCATCAGGAGCATGTATATTGTTAGCAGTACATGTGTACATTCCTTGGTTGTTCTGGTTAGTAACTGCAGGAAGTGTCAGCGTAGATTTCGTGCCTAAACTACCACGTGCAGTGATGGCTGCATTGGTGAATGGTTCCGGCGTTGATAATGACCCCGCTAGCATTGTTCCATTGTAAGACCAAGTAACAACGGGAGCAGGATTGCCACTAACACTACAACTGAATATTGCTCGTGCGTTTTCATTGACGCGCACCAGTACTGGTGCAATGACAATCTGAGGCGGTTCTGAGAAAGGAAAAAAACACACACACATATATACACACACACACACACACTTGTACTTGTACTTAGGTGTACTTGCTCACTGCCAAAACTGGTCACGTGGGTCTCCCCGGGAGAGGGGAGAGAGACTCAAAAGGAATCTTGGAAAGATGACTCAATTGGCCATTGAACCACCCAACGGCCGACACCCCCTGAAATCCCCAAACTAGAGTGGACTTGAAATGATCCCACTTATGGGCTCACCACACCTCAGTAAGTGGGTGAGGACAAGGGACACACGCACACACACACGCACACACACACACACACACACACACACACACACACACACACACACACACACACACACACGAAAAGACACCAAGCTGCCTTATTTTCTGCATCTGCAATGCTCCTGGAGTGAGAAACGATCGCATACATCAGGTAGCGCTAGACTAGGTGCAGTCCAGGACCAACAAATACTGCACAATGCACTGGTATAGGTGGTTGCTGCACGACTTTCGAAATCAGTGAACAGCATAGCACATATGCAGGGTGAAGAGGGAAGATGGGTTCCTATTCTTGTGTGTCGTTTTAGGCATCAAGGCACACATAAATTTAACGCAATTCCTAGAAATAAAATTACCTTCGTATAGAATAGTAAATGTGGTGCAAACAGAGCCGGCAGCATTGATCAGACAGGCTGTATAGTCGCCAGCATCTGAATGGTGGATGCGTGATATTGTCAAAGTTAAACGGTCTGCGGACAAAAGAGATGCTGCTCTGGAACTCCAAGAGGCATTGTTGGTCTGCAAATAGTGTGGAATAGGAGTGAGAACATTTGCAATGGTGTATGTTAGAAATGGAACTCATTTTAATGAAAAAATTTGACCAAGTGTGAACTTTCTGCTCAGAACAAAAATCATTGGACGTGCCCCACTGACTAATCCAGCAAAGCATACTCACAGCTATCCCCCATTGCATACTAGTGCGTGATGCATTGCGCTCGCAAGACCTCCTTATTCTCCCAAACTCCTTAACCGCTTTTGAACTGTGCCAAAGGTCTGGATTTTACTCCTGCTTCTTAATCGATACTACATTATCCTCTCCATTCTATCTCCCTTCCGTGCCTGTTTTTTCTCCCCTTCCCATTGTCTTTCTGCCCTCTCCTCTTCTAAGTCGTCTCCTTGTGAGAAGGCACCATTGCCTGTTTGGTTGAACGACTATAAATAAAAGCACAACAAAACAACAACAAAAATTTCTTACACTATTATCTCTTATTGGCCACTGGCTATCGTGAGAATAAAGATTTGAAACAACAAGAAGAAGATTGCTGTTACCCCGCTCTAAATCACAGCCCTTGACCGTCTTGAGCGAATCCAGCGCAAGGCGGCCAGAATTTGCCTCTGTCTCGCCCTCTACACTCCTCTGAATCATTCAACACTGCTCCATCAGCTCAAATGGCCGACAATGTTCTCTCGCCGCAAAGTGAAGCTCACCCTTCTCGCACACTCCATAGAATACCAATATGCCCCACAACATATACTCATGCTCAACACCCCCGCTCAAGTTACGGCCCAGTATAGCCTTCGACACGTACACACTTGGCACCTCCCATCCACCAGAACCGATCGCTGTAAAGACTCCCCACTCCCCAATGTACAAATCCCTAGAATGCTAGAATGCCCTCCCTGCTAGCATTCGTGACGTCTCCTCCCGACCTGCCTTCAAACAAGAAATCTACTCACTGCTGATTAACTCAATCTGCTCCTGCAGCGCTCACCCTCTCCCATACTTGTAAAATTCAAAGTGATGTAAATCACTTTCCAACTGCAAAACCCACCGTCCCACCCACAGCATCCCACCTTCTCATAAACGTATCTCTTATTGGCGATGGTGCCATCGTGAGAATACAGAATTCAAAACGAACAACAGTAGTCATGGCTGTACTTATACACTCACACCTTTCTTATCGTGACCGCAGGGTTACGGGCACCTCGCTCTATCAGACACCCTATGGGCGAGATTTAGTGGAAGTATGACTACTCTTTTGCCAATTTTGTTGAAATACTGACGTGATATGCCAAGTCTCTGGTACTTCCCCATCAGAAACGTATATGGTTCAGAGTTACACGAGTCACAGAGTAGTACTGTACCACGCGTCTGGTTTGCTGTAACTAATAGTTTCATGCCAGATGGCAATCTTCAGACAACTGACACAGTTATCTGAAACAGACGCGTGGTCCTCTGTGACTCGTGTGCTACTGCTCTGCTCCCCCATTGAGCACTGTATCGAAACAGAGGACTCCGCTCTCTGATCCAGAGTTACGGATATTTCCACGTTCCGGCCAGTTCCTGGTCCCGGACTGTCCGGATAAGAGATAATAGTTATTATGAGCGTTTGTGGCAGCAGCAGCAGCAGCTTTCCAGGTTTTGGTCATGCATTGCTGAGTAATCTCCATACACGTTTTTAGGAAACATTTTCTTCCAAAAGTGGAGATTAATGAAGTGAATTTTTTTGGCAAGTTTTGGGGCTTGGGCCTTATTTTGCATACATAAATGTAAAGATACAAGTTTAAAAACACCTTTCCGGCCGAATTGTCATTAGGTTCTTAGCTAATGTAAAAGCCCATAAATAAGTACGCCCCAATCAATAACCCCCTTCATTCTTTTGACTTTGTTGAAGTCAAATCAAGCTAATTAATATACTGCGGCATTACATACTGGTAGGCTTTGCGCATGCAACAGATAGCATATACATTATAATTATACAAAATTACAGCAGAGCAAGACCATAGTTACCTTGGCCCAAGTGATATTCGATGTTGGAACAGCGGGGTCACCAATATAGCCGACAACCACCTCAAGCGACAAGGGCTTGTTCTCAACTCCATTCTGTGTGCGCGTCCTGGGTGATATCTGCGGCAGAACTTCAAGCAAAGAGACATACAGAGAAGTTACACACCGTTAACAGAACTTGACACAGCATCTACAGAACTAGCCTGCTTTGGGAAAGGAATATTTGGCTGCAGCTGGAGACATTCCATACACATGCTCGAATACTGTTCCGTATAAAAGGTTTCAGAAAAAATTGTCATCAGGGTGTGAGAACGATAAAAAAGAAAACGTGAGGGCATGAGCCCCGTTATAAGATCACTTATTTGATGGCCTATAGACTATCTATAGACGGAGGAGGACCATAATCCATGAATAGAGAGAAGGGGTAGAAGAAAGTGCTAACATTATATGAAAAAGTCACTTACAACTACAACCATCAAAACGTAGCGTGAAGTTACGACCACTGTAAGAACCACTATTTCAGTGGGAAATGAGCTGAACCGATTCAACAAGCTTACCTTGAACTCGAAGGTATAGGTCATGGGAAGCAGTGCCATTGGAATTAGTACCGGTACATGTGTAGTTGCCTTCATCGTTCTTTGCAACAGTGGTAAATGTCAACGTATTGGAGAAGACATGTGGGGTACTGGTAGCTGCTTGCACATTGCTACCAGTAACTGTATTTGGTGATAATCTTGTCCATGTGATGGTAGGCTGTTGGATTCCCCGGTATTCGCAGTTCAACTGGACATTGGCCTGATTTTGATTGGACACCACAATAACTCCAGTGGTTGAACGTATGTATGCTGGACGCACTGCATAACAGCATGGCACATTACAAACAAGAACGTGGAATTTAGAATGACTCAGACGACTCAAACTAAAGCACTAGACTGACTTGAGCCGAAACAAAGTCAGGTGGCACCTATTGGGGATCTGACTAAAGTCTGTGTTGCGTTCTTCAAGCATTTGGCTAAGTTGGACAAGAGAGGTTGTTTGGTGCCTATGACCTAGTGGTAGAGCAATCGACAAGTAATCGAGAGGCCCTGGGAAGTCAAGCAAAGACGAATCGTGACAAACCGAAAAGTCTCTACCCTACTAAACTCCATGTTGTCGTAATCATGATGTGCAAGTGAGGTATAATAACAAGTAGTTTCACACGCCCCTCTTTATGAATTTTACATACCATATTTCCCGGAGTATACGCCGCACCCAGATTTTTCGTAACCAAATGTAGATATCTATCCCACTTACCACTGGTATTTTGACCAGTGTAGTATAAGCCGCATCGACTTTTTTTCGGGTGAATTACTGGTGTTTAACGTTCGAATTATACGCTGGAAATAAGGTGCCATTGAGCTTCTCAAGTTGGGTGGTCTGTTGCTTTTTGTCGTACCCACGAACTATTGGTCAAGAGGCAGGATCATGATCCAACTGACTAACAGTGCTTTTACACACCAGATAGTGCCAGAAATCACCAAATATCCCGTGACGTCTATAGACGTCATCCCGCGACAAAGATTTTTCCTTCGTCCCAACCCGGAATTCATTCAAGCCATACACCAACAAATTTGCTCTGATAGGATGCACTCTCTAGCCATGCATCGTGTGAACCAGCATACATCTTTCCAATCCCCAGCATGTCACACCCTGTAAATACACCAAATGTTATAGTAGCCTATGGGTGAAGATGACCAATTTGAGATCAGTTAGGCTGGTGGTTTCTGTGTGAACTTGACCATGAATTTTCACACTGGAAAATGTAGGATATATGTACCCAACATCATGTGTGCGAGAAGCAGGCAGAATATCAATTCACATCATCGCATTCAGCGAATGAATATTCTTTAACGCAATCGTATTTGTACACGATCATATCAGCTCAATTCAGAATTTTATCTTACCATTGACGGTAACTTGTGTCACTGACTTGGGACTAGAGATCACATTGCTTGCTGTACACGTTATACTGTAGATGTAGTCAGCGTTTTGTACGGGGGCACTGCTTACAGTATAGTACGATGTGTAGTATGGCATCTTGTCAGATTGAGTTGGCACAGGTACTGTTGAAGATAGGAAGGCTGGAGCCACAGCCCATGTGAAAGTGGGCTTTGGGTGGGCAAAGGTGGCACACTCAATTTGGAATGGAGCACCCTCAAACACATTCAGATAGCCTGATGTAATATTCTGAAACTTTGGACCAACTGTGGATACAAAAGAGAACAGGAGATAACGTGGAGATTCAGATAGGCGAATAGTGCAGTCGCAGTACCGTAATGGAAGTATGTGCTTAGAGATTCAGACAGAGTGTTTTATGCTCAGCTGAATTACTTTGTTGTTGCAAGACTCGATCACATAAGCACAATGTTTTCTCGTCATTATTATGCATGAAAAGGGATAACTGGACTCCCTCAGCATCGCAAACGGCTGGTGCAGGGGCAGACGCCCCAACGTTTCTGGCTTATAATCCCTGGTAGAATATAAGAAAGTTACCGTAGTAACGCACATATAGGCGCATGTGCCTGTATTCGGATATACGCGCACTCTCACTTATCAGCGCATGCTTGTATAGGCGAAGCACTACCACAATTCTCACTTTGACACAATCACGAATAAAAGTCTGCAAAACAGCACACCGGAACCATCGAACTGATACTACAAGACCTAGTCAAACACAAAGACTCTGGCAAACGAACTCTGAACGCGCATGCGCGTTTACGGTAACAAATTTCATTCCTGAAAATTGGATTCATAGCAAAAAATTACTTAAAAGCGCATGTGCTTATATGTGCGTTACTACGGTAACAATCCAAGTAGATGTATATTGAAAAAGTTGAAGAGCTCAGTACTCAAATGCAAATGCGCCACGGAGTTACAATGTAAAATTCCTGACATACAGTATTGAAGCATACCATTTGTCACCATTCCAAAATAGTCAAAAAGACCCTCAGTGATTGTCATGGGCTTTCAACTTTTCATCGTGCTGGCAAGCTGTGTCGTTACGGCATGCTTTGTGCACATGGGCAGCATAGCTAACACCTAGGCACAACATGTTCTGTGACCTTTATATCAGGGGAGAGCGAAGTGGTTGGTCAAGAGAGAATTTGTCTGTGAAACAAAGGTTGTTCTGGGGATCATTTCCCGCACCATAGCATTGCGCATTTTACCAATGCGGTGGTGGTACACAAGGCTAGATTTTGTTCTTCCCATGGAGAGTCATCGAAGAAGCCCACCATTGTGAAAAAATGTTCATCAGGACAAAGGGAATGCCAAACAATGACGTGTGAATGTGATATTGTTTAATGTTATGTTTCACAGCCAAGGAAGGAATGAACCTGCTCTGCCATGACTCTATCACTCACATTTAACCATCAAACAGAACACTAATAGTTGGGTGCGTAAGATAACATTAAAACAAGTAATGCAATCTGTTGCAGGGGACGGCCATCCTCTACAGATGGCAGGTCCACCACAAACATACCTTGCACATCGACAGTGATGGTTACGATGGCTGAATGAGTTCCAGATGGAACTGTGATCGTGGAGGTGCAGATGTAATTCCCGCGATGTCCATACGCAGCATTTGTAATGGTCAGTGTGTTAGTGTTATTGTTTAACAAACTGCCTGAATCTGCACATGGATGGCAAAGTAAGCAGAATCATGAACAAGTCACTGTCAAAGAAGTAGCAATGGGAACGGCAACAGCAGCATTTTCCGCATGCATTATTCGTTTGTGCTTCCAATAAAACATGTTTCCGCAGCAGCAGCAGCAGCAACCTGTGATTATAATCATTTTTTTAGATCAAAAATGGTGCACATGATTAACAAAGATAGAAATATTTACGATACTTTTCAGACGTTTCGCCGCCCTAAACAACATCGTCAGTGGCTGAAGAATCCGTGATCACCAACTCGGAATGGGCAATCTAGTTTGGAGATTTGAAAGTTTCAAACCCATTGTCCATATACCTTTATATCCTAGTATAAGTTCACAAGATGTGCTATATGTAGTGTATCTGGCTTAGCCAGGTTGCGAAGTTATTTAAGTTGGTCACAATAGTGATGAACACTGTTACTCCTCTTGAAGGTTTTTATAGACAAATGGTGGAATGGCACATGTTGCAGAGTTACCAAAACTCCACAAGTGAAAGTTCCTCCTACGGCAGAGCATTGCCACGAGGTTATGGATAGCAAGAACCAAGATTTAGCACTTGGCATGGTGTAGTGGCTACAGGTAGGGTAGACAGGTACCAGGCAGTGACTATCATAAGCTAGCACACAGGAGAATGCCTGAATGGACGGTTTGAGGAGGTTGTGGCCTCCTGGCATGCTGGTGAAAAGATGACTGTCTGCGGTACACATATACGGCGCTAAAGATGTCACCACCACATAACTTCAGCTACTTACCATAGGTTGATGAGCTACTTGCAGTGACGTTACCAGAATTTCCAACCACTACGTTGGCATTATCTTGCCACATGACTGTTGCCTGGGGATATGATGACGATATGCAAGGAACCCTCAGTGTTTGTCCCTCGTTGATTGTGTACGTAGGTGCTGCTGACAAGGGTGCAGTAATTATTGGTTTCACTGAAACAAGGAGAAACAAACACAGCTTGTTAAAAAGTCATTCCACAGACCTGCCCAGACGCACATGTATTGTTATAAGTTTGTTGTTACAAACAGGGCTGGTATAGGCAAATCAATTACATTGCACAATGCTCAAATGTGCGGAGGAGTATACACAAACACAGGAGGCGAAGGGCTGTTGAGCTGTAACTGTAAGGTTCACGCAGTTGAGCGATCACAAGACAGTGGCATCCTATTTAACCCTTTGGGCCTCCCCCGACCGAAATAGATCGTTTCATATAATTACTGTCATGCAGTGTGTTGTTCATTATTGCTTGTACGTTTCTTCTGAGACAAAGGAAATGGAATTCATTAGAAAAGAATAATATCGACACTTTACCAAGTTAGGAAAGGTGTTTGCTCCTTTCCTATAAAATCATCGCCAAAGTTGCTACCACTATCTCATACGTAACCATGTTTATATAATAACTAGTTTATCAAAGGCCTTTGATACAGTATGGCACCGTGGTTTGTTGGCCAAAGTCGCCTCCTTTAACATCGGTGGCAATGTTCTGCGGTGGCTCGAAAGCTACCTATCCTGCCGGGTCCAACAGGTCAGGGTGTCAGCCTGTCAGGTTCGCTGTCCCAACCGCTCGAAGTCTGTTCCGGTGTGCCACAGGGCTCAATACTTGGTCCTCTTCTCTTCTTGCTCTATGTAAATGACTTAACTCGCGTTCCAAATACCTCCCTGTACGCCGATGATACTACTCTTGTGGCATCTGACCTTTCCCTGCCCATGGCGTGTAATTCTTTGCAGTCGGAAATTCGCTCAGTGGTTGAATGGATGTGTCTCTGGAAACTTCGACCTAATGCTGGAAAGACTGTCATATTGTGCATTCCACCTCATCCGCGTTCCGATCTTTCCCACATCGACCAGTACCTATTCCACTTCCCTGACGACCGGACGCCCATCCCAATTGTTAGCCACCACAAACACCTTGGAGTCATCTTTGACTCAGGCTTGAGTTGGTCCCACCATCTGGAGTATCTCGAGCGTCGGACAAGTTCGGCTGTTGGTGTTCTATACAGCCACATGAGCCATTTACCACTAGTCTGTCGTCGGGCTTCCTACGCCTCCTATATCTTACCCATAATTTTATACTGTAGCATTGTGTGGTGCAGTGCTGGAGCAGGAATGCTTGCGCGGCTTGAACTAATGCATCGCAGGATTTTGAGAGCGATATTTCGCTTCCCTCTTGACACCCCATTAACAATTCTGTATTCCCAATGCAAAACCTGTCCTTTACAAACCATAATTAACAGACTCTGCGGTAGATTTATCCATCAGATTAGACTGCTGAAGGCCCCAATGCATATTCAAAATGCGCTTAACTGGTTTAACTCCTCTTCGTCAAGTCGTAATAAACTAAGATTCCCTATTTCAAGAAATAACTCAATGAGTCGCTCGCCTGTTTTCATTAGCTATTTTCTCTGGGACTCGCTTCCCCAAAAAATGCAATCATGTGAAAACATTTCTGCCTTTGTTCGTGATCTCTCGGACCATTTCCCGTAAACGTTTAAACCTAATAATACAACTTGATTTGCAGCCCAATCTCTTCTTTTATTGTTGTTGTTCTGATTTGCACTTGTTTTTTGTTTTGTTTTTCTTCTTCTTTCTTTTGCCATGGCTGGCTATAATCGCCCTCACCTCCTCCTTGATTGGCCTTGGCCATGAGTGTGTGCGTAGTAATAATAATAATAATAATAATAATAATAATAATAATAATAATAATAATAATAATAATAATATTAATTGTAGAAAAGAAAAGGACATATGGATACGAGTTAAGAGTAACTCTCCATCACTGTAACTGGATACTATATACAGTCAGAAAGTGCAATAACCAAGCACAAAACTGACAAGAGTACTGAGACATTCGACGTCCTGACACCTAGCTTCAACACATCTCCGTAGCGCTAACCGACAGCCTTCCAATCGTATCCATATGTCCTTTTCCTTTCTACATTTATTTATGGCTCAACATCCGAGTTTCAAATAATAATAATAATAATATTAACTGGTTTGAGGGAAAGAGACAAACGGGAAAAGTCTGAAGAATAATAATAATAATAGTTAGGGAGCATCTCATAAGGGGCCATCCGTAATTATCGATATTTTTCACGAAACGAAAAAGTTTAGTTATGACCCACCCCCATGAAACGAAAAAATTAATTGACTTGAGACTTTGTGCAGAAAATGATCTTGATTGGCTGTTACAACACAGCGAGGCCACATTTTGTGTGATGGTGCAAGTAAGTAACAACGTTAGTTATGTTTTTCTTGGAAGTCTGGTACTCATTCTTGACCATGGAAACATTTATTTTCACCTACCACACACATACGCTGCTGGCACCTCTACGTCTAAACACGGGAATTGTACACTTGCAAATCGTCAGAGTTCCGACATTGACATGATACTGCCAAAACAAGTCGACTTTGGAGCGGAAACAAAAGCCATAGCTATCACAGACTTCAGTGGTCGTGCCTCGCTCGCAAATGAGAGCAGCATCGCCTCAGAATCGCTGTCGGAAAGCTCCCTAAGGTCGCACGCACGCCGCGCTGCGCTGCCGTCAATCAGGTACGTAGAAAGTCGGTGGCCTAATTTTCCGTCTCTGGAAGACTGTCGACACGGGGATCACTCTCCATGGCTTCCCCACCACAAGCACGATCAGATTCTTCCAGGTACATTACGACGACATCGTCTTCAGCGGCTGGCGCTCCCCATATTTGCGTGAGAATTTACTTGGCGTGCGCCCCGCTCCGTAATTTGAAATTCGCTTGCATCGGCGGCTGGATAAAGTATTTATCTATCTGTCGTCGGTCCCAGAGTGAATGACCATGATGACTGCTAGGTCCTCGTCGGAGAAGTCATCCGAGGACGAAAGGAACTCACTGCACTGAGTACAGAGTGGTATCACTGCTTCCATGCAGCACTTGCTTGGCCGCGCGACATAGACTACTCTACTGTCGATCTACTTCGATGTACACAATGTATGCATGCATCAATGCATGCAGTGAGCGTTGATTTTTCCGCTTTCGATGTTTTTTCAAAACGAAACCGGTCGCTACCCACCCACCCATAAACGAAACTTTTTCGTTTCGTGAAAAAGATCGATGGCCCCTAAGTTGGCACTTTTTTGTATATGTATTGCTTTTCGAATAGACTTTACCCCCCCCCCCCCATCTGTTCGAAAGTCTTATGGCATATTTTGCTGTGTAGATCTACTACAGTACATGTCCATGCCCCATGCCATAGTATGCACATCTACATGGACATGAATGTTTTTTTCACAAAACGAAATAACTTCGTTATGGGGTGGGAGGGGGTTGACCAATTTTGTTTCAGAAAGCATTGATACATGTACATGTACACAGCCATAGGAGCAGTGACACACTTGCGACTCTTGCATGTATTATGTCAACGTTTTTTACGTTCTGAGGGGGAGGGAGGGAGGGGTTGGGACCAAACTAAAATAATTCGTTTGGTGAAAAATGTTCGATATTCACGGACGGCCCCTTATGAGATGCTCCCAATGACAATTATTGTGATCTCCTAGGCACGATTTATCAGCAACAGTCGATCAATGAAATCATACTGAAAACTAAACAGTCAGCAGTGCAATCATGTTGCAGCTAGCAGCTGATTCACGACATGCAAATGCCAGCCCTTCTCACACCACTACCCGTGTCAACATACCATTCACCTCCACAAGGAAGGTAGCTGAATGTGATCCCGCAGCATTTGAAGCTGTGACATTGTATTCGCCGGCATCTAGTCTTCCAAGAGTTAGGATAGTCACACTGCGGCGATTAGCAGAGAATGTGTACTTCGAGGTTGATGAAGATGGAAGCTCACCCCTTGGTCCTTTCCAGGCAATCTAGAGAGCAATATACAGAAGGAAGACAGCTGACCACCTCACACATCGTTACAAGAATTGCTACAGTTTCAAGATATGTGTATCATGTGTAAAAGAAGACAGCAGTGTTGGATGTTGGAGTCCAGGGAACACATTAACTTAATCAACCTGAAGTGTACAGCAGGGCTGAGGAGACCTTTCCCGCTTCGTACAAGATGCTTATACAAATCGCCCAATCCCCCACACCCCTCCCCCTCACTTGCCCAGTGAAACGTGTACTGTACATTGGTATGCATATTGAGTCGAATTGACTACGAGTCCAATTTGTAGGACAAGACGCGTCATTTCCAATATCCAATGCTTTACCTCTTACTGGCTTTATGAAGAGATGACTCGTCATGCAGACCCCATCGCGTCTGGGATATGACGAGTCATGCTTTATATGGACTTTTCGTACACAATGGATAGTCCACTGTACAGTTTCTATAATGGAACGAAATATTGCAGTGCCATAACCAATAGCGTATTTAAACGGTCTTGGAAACGGCTTTCCAGAGGTGTGTTCAGATTTGCAATACCTCACAAAATTATTGAGCGGCGACATATTTAAAGCGCATTTCTCGAAATGAACACATTTCACAGTTTCCGTCTTCGATTTTTGCGACTTTCAATCTATTCAAAGGGATTTCCCTGGGAGGTGTAAAGCCCAGCATGACGATTGACTATATCACTCGAATCCCTTGGATCTCACGAATGCTTTCCAGTTTCAATTGCAGTTCTACGTTAACCCTTATCCGTTCGACCCGTCAAAAATCTACGACTATCCGTCGATCAGTAAATCCATCATATCTCAGTCATTTCTTTTAAGTTTGAGCCCTCGAAATGCTAAACTAAAGCACGGTGGGACAATGCTGGTGAGGCAAGGGGCGTTCTAGGTGTGGTGTATGTTTTTTGAAAGCACGAAGAAGACAAGCAGCAGATAAAGAGCTTTCCAGTAGGCCATAAATAATGCAATTCGGTTGAAGTACAAGAGTGTTGTGTAATTTGATTGCTTTGTTCTCCACAATTGTGCTGATGCACTGAACTTCAGTGCCCAGGCAGTGCCCAGGCACAAAAAAATCAATGCACTGCAGGCCATGCGATAAGAAAGCATGGTCGTTCCGACATAATATCCTGACACTTCTTCAACTGGTCGGACATGCCCGGACATACCATCTTGCCACCCATGTCTTTGAAAGTCCAACGTTCTCAAATTTCTGAACCCAACGATGAAGGACTCCGGGAAATATTTGGACTGACAAATTTTCTCTGCGAAACGTCCACAAACCTTGCATCTAAGCACTTCACCCCTGCGCGATCGTCTTTACATCTTTCATACTCCATATCGAAAGGTCATGGTCGAGTTCCGCAGTTCACTTGTCAAAATCGGTGCACACACAGCGCGGAGCTTCTTGCCATGAGGAGGGCCATCGTGGCCATCTTTTTCTCTTCACAATCCACTAGAACTGTTTTCAGAAAAAGCGAAATCGGCGTTCTTGCACAGTACCCTGCTTATAATCGTTAGTGTTGGACAAAACGGATACCGTGTGAACTTATGGTCCTCTTTTTTTTCTCAATTTTAATCCTTGGCTCTCCATCCGTGTTGAACACGCAATAAGATACTCAATCTGATAATAAGATACGTTATCTAACTGCTCTCTTAGCCACGGAAAAACGTACACCATGATCAAAGCAAGTGGTGTTTTTGCTCCAAAATTTCTAACACCTAGATCAGATTAATGGTGGAGGTGACTCAACACCTAGATCAAAGGGAAAACTATCGAGAAGAGACATTTGCTTTGATGAGGATTTAGGGCTTCCGTGTGATGAAGTGGCTGAAAAATACTAACAACTGGTACAATAGATATTTGTTGTTAAAGATGATACAATACGCAGTTAAGAAGGGAAGATAACTCACATCGTTGCCAACAACGTCTGGAAACACAGGAGACTGAATGGTGAAGGCCAAAACGACTTGTGAGTTTTCCAGCCGTGTGAAATTTGAAGTTGCAACTTGCAAGGTGGGTTTCACTACATATGAACAACACCGAGATAAGAAGCATCAAATAAGAATGGAGGGCAGTCAGAGTGAAGTTAATTGACATGATCCAAACATTTTTTTCATTAGCTGAATTGTATTCTAAGTTCAGGACCTGAATACATTGCATAATTAAACATGGCTACACAGTAGGCGACTTCCACTCCTTAACCAGCAGTGAATACCCAGGCCGTACCTTCCACTCCTCAACCAGTACTCAATACCCGGTCCGTACCTTCCACTCCTCAACCAGTACTCAATACCCGGTCCGTACCTTCCACTCCTCAACCAGTACTCAATACCCGGTCCGTACCTTCCACTCCTCAACCAGCACTCAGTACCTGGGCTGTACCTTCCATTCCTCAACCAGCAGTGAATACCCGAGCTGAACCTTCCATTCCTCAACCAGTCTTCAATACCCAGGCTGTACCTTCCATTCCCCAACCAGTCCTCAATACCCGGGCTGTACCTTCCATTCCCCAACCAGTCCTCAATACCCGGGCTGTACCTTCCATTCCTAAACCAGTCCTCAATACCCGGGCTGTACCTTCCATTCCTAAACCAGTCCTCAATACCCGGGCTGTACCTTCCATTCCTAAACCAGTCCTCAATACCCGGGCCGTACCTTCTACTACTTAAACAGCACTGAATACCCGGGCTGTACCTTCCACTCCCCAGCCAGCAGTCAATACCCGGGCCGTACCTTCCACTGCTCAACCAGAAGTCAATACCCGGGCTGTACCTTCCACTCCCCAGCCAGCAGTCAATACCCGGGCCGTACCTTCCACTGCTCAACCAGAAGTCAATACCTGGGCCGTACCTTCCACAGCTCAAACAGCACTCAATACTCAGACATTCCACTGCTCAGTGTTTAAAGTGCAGCCTATACTCCGGAAAATACGGTACTTGTACGGGTGTGTATGTGTGTGTGTGTGTGTGTATGTGTGTGTGTGTGTGTGTGTGTGTGTGTGTGTGTGTGTGTGTGTGATTGTATGTGTGCGTGTGCGTGTGTGTGTGTGTGTGTGTGTGTGTGTGTGTGTGTGTTTGTGTGTGTGTGTGTGTGTGTGTGTGTGTGTGTGTGTGTGTGTGTGGTGCGGTTTATACTCCAGTGGGGTTTATACTCCAGTGTGGTTTATACTCCAGTGTAGCTTATACTCCAGTGCGGTGTATTTTCCAGTGCAGTTTAAACTCCACTGTGGATTATACTCCGGTGTGGCCTATACTCTAGTGCAGTTTATACTCCAATGCAGCTTAACTCCAGTTCGGTTTATACTCCAGTGCGGTTAATACCCCGGAAAATACGGCAAGCGTGGAATATGCACAAAGCGGTAGTCATGTCCGTCCTTGCCGGCGATGCTTTGCGGTACGTATATGCCCAAGTCCTGATATAAGCGCACATTCCTGTGGCCATGTGCTCGTATCGCCATTGTTAACGACTTTGAAGAATGGTACGAAAGGTCAAGTCGAAATCTTCCAGTGGCTTCTGCCCTTCATGTGCTACCGTATGTTCACGTGCAACCATTTGGTCGTGTACACGCCTAGCACGGGCATTTCTTTTAACCTCAAGCCTGACTTCAAATCCCAAGTCATACCTCTTGTCTTTACCCCCCACATGCAACTGCTCAGATCGCCCACAGAAGTACACATTCTCAATCCGCGTCTGCTAGTGCTGCTTTCTGTGAATTCCTCTTGTTGTAACTACTTGACCCTTTCCATGCCAGCATGGTTTCCTGTGTTGGCCGCGCATTGTTCAGGCGCTGAGCTCACCTGTTCAAAGCTGCACGCGCACATCAGAACGAAATTTATTGCTATTTCACTCTACCTTGATGGATTTTCACGATCCATGGCTTGTTGGAAAGATCTGGACCACAGGAAGCCATTTCAGGGACTCACAGCGCGACAGGCATACCAGGGCCACTTCCATCTCCTCTCCAAGTCCCCCTACCATGCCTGATAATAACAAAACCACTGCCTCTCATGTTTTCTGTAGTCTTCTTTCTCATTGTAAACTGATTTTCACGATTCAAACTGCGTTGGAAAGCTGAGATTCAAGCGCGTTTGTTGAAGCTGACTGTGCACGCGCTGTATCCGGGGGAAATCCCCTAGCCCGCACGAAGTCGCGAACAAAAAAATTGTATTGATCGCCAAAAAGTGAAATTTGCGCATTCCGGCCGTTCAATTTGTCGCCGCTCGGTCATACCTTGTCGTATCGCTAAGAACTTTATATCCCTGGAAGGCTGAGCTCAATACCTTTCCAGCGGTGTCTCAACCTTAGCAGTCTGAGATATTCGGACGGAGTTATGACAGTTTGTACACTCGTCTATAGCGCGCGATACACATGTACTGTACAGTGTACATTGTACAGTGTAGGCAGAACGCGTAAACGCGTCCATGGCCAATTGGCTCATACTAAAAAACGCGTATACGCGTCCATGGCATGGAAAGGGTTAAACATCTCTTACTGGACACTGGCCATCGTGAGAATAAACATTTCAAACGACAGCGTTCCTCGCTATTTCTCCTCTTTAACACTTTTTTACCTCTGGCTATCGTGAGAATAAAGATTTAAAACAGCAACCTACAATGGGTACAGCACCGAGCGGGCAGTACGCAGATAGTTGCTGGCGTTCAAATAGTGAACATCAGTTTCCCCAATATTTCCTTCTGAACTGTGCATACTAGAAGAAGAAGTAACAGATTATCATCCAGCCGCATTGAACAAAAATGCTACGATACCTATTTTGACAGTAACACAGGATGCAGAAATAGAAGTAATTCCGGCATTGGTACTGGCAATGCTTCTGCCAGGTACTTTGTGTGTTTACAATCCTGAGCACGCCCCCCCCCCCCCCCCCCCATTGGTCACAGAGAGGTTTGGATAAGAGAGTCTCTACTGCGTAGCCAAGGCCATCCTATGATTAGATAAGAAAATGGGCCGGATCATCACCTCCACGCAATGCCTCACTTGCAGCTTAGTTCCAATAGTAATTGAATGAGCTTCGGAAAGTGAACATCCCTTTATTACTTTATCACCGAATGTTACTTTACCTTGCACAATGACACTGACGCTAGCTGTACTGAAGCGGGTACCTATGGTTGTCACAGTGATTTCTGACCTGCAGATGTAAGTCCCGCTGTTGCTGTATTGAGCACTGGCAATGGTCAGAGTATTGTGGTCAACATGAAGCAAGGTTGCCATGTCGTAAACTGCATACAAGTAGATTAGAATATATCAAAGAAGAACCAAAAAAAAGGACATGAGATCCTAACTTGAACTTGTAAGCAACTTCTCAATGAATACAACAGATATTTTCCGGTAGATATGCGGTAACCCTTCACAATGATTGCCCCCTGGGTTTGACCCTTTCAGGGCCACTACAGTTTCCACGTATTCCCGCCATGCACCAGGACACACACCGTGTGCTGAATGTGCACTCCTCGACGGCTTTCACCTCCCGCTTTGGCTTGCTGCTCACCGTGCATGATACAATGGCGGAGAGGGAAACATCTTCAGCCACGCCAAAAGCATGCGTTGAAACTACAGCACCATCTCCAAACACCGAGGTCAAAGGCGTCCCTACAAACGGTAGGCCTTGAGTCAACATAATCAGCTCTTACTTCAGTGCTTCAAAATGTGATTCTGCAGAATCCTTGCCGGCCATCTAAATCCACTTGCTTCACCTCACTTTGCTTGATTCCGGCAGAAAGCAGCAGTTTAATGTAGAACGCATGATCATTCTTTGAATGGTCCTCCGCTAACTGAATGGAACACACTCTCGGCGTTCCAAAATCGGCAAAATGCCCGCAAATTCACAGAGCTCCAAAACTTGCTTCCTACTCCTGTGAGTACGTATTTAAGGTTGTCTCCAACCTTGTGGAGATTGGTGCTTCAGCTAATCGTTTTCCCTGTTGTCGTAGTTTTCCAGTAAGCCAAAGACCAAGCAATTTTGGAGAAATGATTCCACTGCCATCCACAGTACAAAAGAAGTCTATCGAATTTCGACTTGTTAACCCTTTATGGACCAATTAAATTAGTGGGGAAAATGCGGCATTCGATTGGCTGCTGTAACTCAAGAGTGGTTATGGTCAGGTACAACTTGTAGGCACATCGGTTTAGATGGACAAAGCTTTTATATAAAAAAGACCAGACTGAATTCAGATCATTAAAAGTTGGCAAAGTGAAGTGTTGAAAAGTTTGCGTTCCATCAGAGCTGGCATCCAAAACATCATCGTCGTCAAGAGTGTCGTCAACAACTGGGACGAACTGTTCTCCTCTTGCGCGACCGTGCCACGCCACACACCAAAAGGCCAAGATGCTTTAGTTTATAGAGAGAGCTTTCTCTTCTTGCTTTCATGAGAGGACGAGACAACTGACACCGAGACAAGACAAGACAAGGGAATCTATTGTGAAGACGTTAGGAAAAGTGCGGCGGTAGACGCGAAATTGGTGCCCATGGGTAATGCAACCAGTCCCGAACGGGAAGGGAGACAAAGTCGGCAGACGGTCAAATACGACGGAGACGAGACGACAACCAGACGAATACAAGGGAGACAAGACGAGAAATTGCGTATACAACGGGGATAAGACGCGATGTCTTCTTGTCGTCCAAGACGTTTCCTGACGGCCTTTTGACTGCGGGACACTGCTGCCTGGGTTCTAAGGATCAGCGACAACGGGTGATTTTTACTGAAAACACACCATACATAAAAGTCCGTAAGTCAAGCATCCATTTCCCAAATTTCAGCGCATAGGATCTCCCTGTACGCATTACGCAGGGCTTTTTTCGTATAGTGAACTGCCATAACGAAATTATCAGGTTGTCCCCGCACCCGGTCTTATCAATTTGTTGCCATAATCGATTTTATGTAATAAAGTATCAGGATACTTTTGTTTTCTTGATTGCGACACTTTTATTCATTATTATTTTGTCAACATTCCAATGTTTCCGATTATAGCGATGTGTAGTATTTATAGAAAGAAGGGGCCATTGAACGATGGGGCGACAGAATAATGCAGTGAACAGAGAGGTTTCTTAATTGGTTTTCTTGAGATATCATCAGTGAAATTGGTCTCAACAACTACAATTACCAAGGGGAACACGGTTATACGTGTAAGGGGTATATACAGTCAAACTTCGTTCGGACGAACTTCAAGGGATCGAACAAGTTTGTTTGTCTTATCCGGGGTTCTTCTTATCCAGACCTGACAAAAACATTGATATGCATATCAGATGGATTGTATTTGTGCGAAGGTGCATGCTGTGGCAAATGTGAAACATTTTTTTTCACAACATAACCCAGCAACAGGTAAGTACAATGTGCAATGGATTCATGATAGCATGTCCTCCGCCTTATGACATGTTCTGCCAGTACAAGAGGCCTAGACTATCGGAAAAATTACAGCCAGCGCACCCATGGGGACCGAAAGTTCGTACTACATGCTGATCTTGTTCAAATCACGCTTGAAATTAGTTCGTCTTCACGAAAGTTCGCCGTACAGGAGTTCGTCGTAAACGAATAATTTTGACTTGATGTGATGCCTGGCCAACCATAGGATTGGCCCTAGTTCGTACTAAAGGGAAGTTCGCCTTATCAGTGTTTGTCCTAATGAGGGTTGACTGTAAGTGGTATTCAATGTCTGCCTTGTTACGTTAACCCTTTAACCCTTTAAGAGCCACAGGAAATTTTCAAAAATCTGCATTTTTTCATGTTCCTCGGATCATAGCTTCAGTTCTACTCACTCAATCCTCACAATCTAGGGCTTCCTGGAAAGGTATTCGCGAGAGGAAGAGAATGAGGTCGATCATGATAGCCAGCACACCGTCTATCCAGCGCTAGATCGCAGCGACAGTACGAAAAATGCCCCAAATGCGTCCAATTGCGTCCCGCTCCAGATATTTCATTCTACTCGATCGTGGAGTTCCAATTTTTTTGCTGTGTACCCTTGACAATATCAACAGTGAAACCCGTGCAAATTCGAGTAAACCAGCGTGACGAAAAGTCTCAAAAATCTCAATACTAAAGTTGCACTGCGGGCTTTTGAAATTGCCGCGATCGCGGCTCAACTTACGAGTGATTTATCTCGGGAACCGTTGCTCGCAGCGCTTCGCGGATTGTTTCTCCCGACAGGTGAGAGTTTTCTCTTCGCCCTGGATATTTCGATCGATGGATTTGAGCAAGATTAGACTGAGTTACGATCTTTTGAATTTTTGCATTTGAATGCGTCGTTTACGACGCATTCAAGTATGGGGCGGCTCTTAAAGGGTTAAGAGCCGCCCCATACTTGAATGCGTCGTAAACGACGCATTCAAATGCAAAACTTCAAAAGGTCGTAACTCAGTCCAATCTCGCTCAAATCCAGTGATTGAAATATCCAGGGCGAAGAGAAAACTCTCACCTGTCGGGGGAAACAATCCGCGAAGCACTGCGAGCAACGGTTCCTGAGATAAATCACTCGTAAGTTGAGCCGCGATCGCGGCAATTTCAAAAGCGCGCAGTGCGACTTTAGTATTGAGAATTTTGAGACTTTCCGTCACGCTGGTTAACTCGAATTTGCACGGGTTTCACTGTTGATATTGTCAAGAGTACACAGCGAAAAAATTGGAACTCCACGATCGAGTAAAATGAAATATCTGGAGCGGGACGCAATTGGACGCATTTGGGGCATTTTTCGTACTGTCGCTGCGATCTAGCGCTGGATAGACGGTGTGCTGGCTATCATGATCGACCTTATTCTCTTCCTCTCGCAGAGACTGTTCCAGGAAGCCCTAGATTGTGAGGATTGAGTGAGTAGAACTGAAGCTATGATCCAAGGAATACGAAAAAAAGCAGAATTTTGAAATTTTCCTGTGGCTAAAGGGTTAAAGTACTAGTCATCTCTCTCATGAAACTCCAGGATTTACGTCGCCTATTCGTTGGCGTATTCAACCCTGGATTTTGCCTTAAGTAACTAGTTTTGAAAACACAACAGCTGAAAATGCTCCATCAATTGCAACTGGCTCATAATCGCAGTCAAAGTCAAGGCGATGAGAAACTGGGCACTTAATCGTCATTACCACTAATTGCTCCAGGCTTCCCATTTTCAGCTACCTCCCTGAAACTGAGGAGTTTTCATTTCAAAACAAATATTACCAGAAAGCTGTTTTGCAAACTCACCCGGAGTTGAAGCCATTGACACAGCTCCAGCAGGTAATGGACTGGTATCGAACATCCATGTACTAGTTGGAGCTGGGAATGCTGTTGATGTACAAACAATGGCAAGGGCTGAAGACTCATTGACCGTCAGTACAGCACCATCCGCTGGTGTCGAGATAATCGGAATGACTGGAAGATTTCAAACACCACACGGAATATACAGAAGCAATAGATCAAGCTCCGCAGTGTAGTCACGACCGCATTTCATTCCATGATGTGATGGACATCGTGTGGGTGCTCTAATGATTTCTAGAAAGTATTACAAAATCAGCTTAGACTTTTCCCTACCCTTTCATGAACCAAATGTGTCTTGGGCTAACGGCAATGACTCAACTCACATAAAATTGAAGAATTTGTATACTGTAAAACATGTAATTTGAGGTGCATTAAAATTTCGGTGGCAGGGACCTGCCAGGTTTCAGGTGTAATTTTGAATTAGGTGACCAGCTTTCGATTCCCATAGAGTGCATACTCTAGGGCTTGGTTTCTCTACCGAAATCACCGAAATTAAAGTTACACCGAAAATTACATGTTTTACAGTATTCGAACTTGGATGTTGAGCCAAGTCAATGGTGGATAAAGGACACAATGTTGCGAGTTATGACCGTAAGTGGGACATAGCTCGCGGTCATCTTCGCTGTGTTTTCCTTCCCCTCTTTGGAACTTTCCTAACCTGAGCCTCCCAAGTTGGAAGGTCACGTAGTTGTTGGCTTGCGCCTCGTAGGTGTGTTGGAGCTAGGTTTCAGGTCGTTGAATGTCTCAGTACTCTTTGTCAGTTTTGTGCCCTTTGGGCCTCTTCTGACCAAAACCGATCGTTTCGTATAAATATTGTCATGCAGTGTGTTGTTTATTATCGCTGGTATGGTTCTTCTGAGGCACGGAAATGGACTTCTTTAGAAGAGAATAATATTGACACTTTACCAAGTTAGGAAAGGTGTTTGCTCCCTTCGTATATAATCATCACCGAAGTTGCCGCTACTATCTACTATCCAATGAAATCGGAATGATAACTATACAATCAGATAAATTTATAGAAAAGAAAAAGGACCAAGGAACTACAAGTTACGCTATAATGTCCACTACACCACCAGTTGGTCCTTTTTTCTCTTCTATAAATTGATCCTTGGCTCTCCATCCGAGTCCATACAATCAGATCGTGCAACAATTGGGCACGCAAAAACGGAACAGTGAGACCTTCAACAGCAGATGAAAAACAAGAACACATCTCCAACATGCAAACTAACAACCTTCATACTTGGTAAGTTGAGTCTAGAACATAGGCATTGGTAGATTTTCCTCTGAGACAGCTATTTGATGTACCTTATATGTTTTTCTCTTACTACAGGTGACCCCTAGTGAAAAAGCCGCTGCAACTAGGTACATCAAGCACTCTCTGGAGCTGAAGCAACTCTCAATGAGGGCAACACCTCTGCATTACAATATGCTCCTCGGATAACGGCATGAACAATCATGTTGCAGCTAGCTGCTGATTCATGACATGCAAACGCCCGCCCTTCTCACACCACCGCCCGTGTCAACATACCATTCACCACCACAGAGAAGGTAGCTGAATTTGATCCCGCAGCATTTGAAGCTGTGACTGTGTATGTGCCGGCATCTGGTCTTCCAAGAGTTAGGATAGTCACACTGCGGCGATTAGCAGAGAATGTGTACTTCGAGGTTGATGAAGATGGAAGCACACCCATTGGTCCTTCCCAGGTAATCTAGAGAGCAATATACAGAAGGAAGACAGCTGACCACCTCACACATTGGTACAAAATTGCTACAGTTTCAAGACATCTGTATCATGTGCAACAGAAGACTGCAGTGTTGGATATTAGAGTCCATAGCATACATTAAATCAACCTGAAGTGTACAGGAGGGCTGAGGAGACCTTTCCTGCTTCATACAAGATGCTTATACTAATCACCCAAGCCCCCCCCCCCCCCTTCACCCTCACTCACCCACTGAAACGTGTACTGTACTTTGGTATGCATATTGAGTTGAATTGACTATAAGTCCAATTTGTAGGACAAGACGAGTCATTTCCAATATACAATGCTTTACCCCTTTCCAGCTTTATGACAAGAAAACTCGTCATGTAGACCCCATCGCGTCTAGGATATGACGAGTCATGCTGTATATGCAGATGCCGTACACAATGGATAGACCATTGTACAGTTTTCAATATGGAACGAAAATATTGCATTGCCATGACCAATGGCGTATTTAAACGGTATTGGAGAGGGCTTTCCAGAGGTGTGTTTGGTGTTGCGATACTAGTACCTCACAAAATTATTGAGCGGTGACAAATTTAACGCACCCTTCAAGAACTGAACCTATATCAGAGTTTCCGTCGAGCTACTTTTGCGACTTTCAATCTATTCAAGGCGATTTACCCAGCAGGTGTATAGCCCAGCATGACGAATGAATCGCTTAAATCTCACGAGTCCTTTGCAGTTTCAATTGTAGTTCTACATTGAGTTGAAGGCCTTTTAGGTAATTCTTGCATTATTCGTTCGTTCTTCGAGAATTTAATAATACGATAAAGCAGTCAAAGCCGTTGTAAATGTCGATTCAGCTTGTCCTATCGCGATAATTCTTACAGGGTTGATGTGGTACATGCAGCTAGGCCGCCCACCTAAGTATACAAGAATATAGCGGGAATTTCCGCACCAAACACTTTCGTTCCCTTCTCATCGTCGTCTCTTGCCGGGAATAAAGCGAAATAATAAGTTATTAAGTAAGTAAGCAAATAAGATACCTTATCAAACTGCTCTCTTAGCCACGGAAAAACTTACACCATGATCCAAGCAAGTGGTCTTTTTGCTACAAAATTTCCAACATGTCAATCAACTGGAAATTTACGGAGAAGAGACCGTTTGCTTTGATGAAGGTTAAGGGCCTCGATGAAGTGGTTGCAAAAATGTCGTCTTATCCACTTCACTTTATTCCTGTAAGAGCTTATTAAAGGGGAAGTAAACCCTAAAATCAAATTTTCGCCAGTTGTAGTCTTCCGGGTGCTGAGTCGAATGGTCTTGGTCCGAGGACGCTGAGACGCTCCCTTCCTCCTTTATTCCCAATCGAACTCGCGCACTTCCACCGAAACTGGGTGACTGCGCCCTACTAGATAGGGAGTTGTATGGAAAAAGTCACGAAAAACGCCGTTTCGTTCTTATAAAAGCACGGATGACCGCGATTGGTCCATATGTTGTAGTCTTGTGGCCGCTGAGTCGACTGGTTTTGGTCCGAAAAGGCTGCGATGCAGCGTTCGGCCCTTATTGCCAATCGAACATGGTTGAGTGAGCGGTCACGTGCTCATGCGTACACCAGTCGCCTGGTCACCGTGCCTGCAGTGTACAATTTTCACATCAAGATTCAACTCAAAGGTTCAAAGCAGGGAGTCGTAAGAGGCTTTTACGACTTCCTGGTTCAAAGGTTCAACTCGAGTGACATAAACGGGCCCAAACCGGCTGTAAATGAGCATGTGACCGCTTACTCAACCGTGTTCGATTGGGTATAAGGGCGGAATGCTGCATCGCAGCCTTTTCGGACCAAAACTAGTCGACTCAGCGGCCAAAAGACTACAACATATGGACCAATCGCGGTCATCCGCGCTTTTATAAGAACGAAACGGCGTTTTTAGTGACTTTTTCCATACAAATCCCTATCTAGCAGCGCGCAGTCACCCAGTTTCGGTGGAAGTGCGCGAGTTCGATTGGGAATAAAGGAGGAAAGGAGCGTCTCAGCTTCCTCGAACCCAGACCATTCGACTCAGCACCCCGAAGACTACAACTGGTGAACATTTGATTTTAGGGTATACTTCCCCTTTAATACGGATGGTGAGCCAATTATATTATGGTGCCGCAATGCGTAGCTCGTGCTCTTCTTCGTTGCGCTTTCCTTCCCCTCTTGGACCTCTCCATGAGCCTTCCAAGTTGGAAAGTTGTTGGTTTGCGCCTTGGAGAAGTGTTGAGGTGTCAGGTCGCCGAATGTCTCAGTACTCCTTTGTCAGTTTTGTGCCATTTTGTCGCACTCGCTGACTGTATAAGATCTGGTTACGTTGGTGGACAGTTAGTCATAACTCGTAACATTTCGTCCTCCTTTTTCACCAGCTTAGTAATAGTCCAGGAAGACTGGGTGCTGTGTTGGTATAGTGAAATAGTTGTCAGTCGCGCTTGGATCTTGTTAAGCAATCGGGAATCACCCCCCCCCCCCCCCACATCACATGTCACTATCTTTAAAATTCTATTATTTTTATAATACTAAACTCAATCGCGTAGCATGTGCACACAACGCTAATGTGGGTTGAGCAACCCCAGAGATGAGGGCGATACCCAGCCATCGCAAAAGATAATGCTGAAAACAATTGGTGCAAGCGATATTTGTTGTTAACCCTTTGCATGCTGAGCCCCTTTTCTCCAATCCACTGGCCGTACAGCGCACTGACTCTCTTGGTGGAGTATGCACTCACAGCTCCGAACGAAATTTATTCTGATTTTACTCAACCTTGATGGATTTTCATCGTCCTGGGCTCGTTGGAAAGATCAGGACCAAGCGAATCCATCCTGGCAGCTCTCAGCTCCATAGACACATCAGGGCCACATCCAGGTCCTCTCCGAATTACTCCACCGTGCCTCGGAACGGCACAACAACTCAATTTCACATTCTTGTTCGGCTTCTTGCCCAAATTCAACAGATTTTCACAATTCAAACTGCGCTGCAAAGCTCAGATCCAAGCGCTTCATTTGATGTCCATCACGCATGCGCCGTGCCAAAAGGGAAATCCCCTGGCACGCTCTGCAACAAAAAGAAGTTATGAACAAAAAAATTCGCGTTCACTCTGGGCCGTGATTTCCGTGTTCATCTTGTCGCCGCTCAATGAATTCTTATCCTATCGCGAAGAACTTTATACCCCCGGAAAGATGAGGTGAAGATCTTTCCAACGGTGTATTGATTGTCGCGATGCGTTTATGTTTGACGAAGTTACGAAAGTTTGTACACTGGTCTATGCACTGCGATACAGCGCGCGTTCACTCTGGGCCGTGATTTCCGTGTTCATCTTGTCGCCGCTCAATGAATTCTTATCCTATCGCGAAGAACTTTATACCCCCGGAAAGATGAGGTGAAGATCTTTCCAACGGTGTATTGATTGTCGCGATGCGTTTATGTTTGACGAAGTTACGAAAGTTTGTACACTGGTCTATGCACTGCGATACAGCGCGCGTTCACTCTGGGCCGTGATTTCCGTGTTCATCTTGTCGCCGCTCAATGCATTCTTATCCTATCGCGAAGAACTTTATATCCCCGGAAAGATGAGGTGAAGATCTTTCCAACGGTGTATTGATTGTCGCGATGCGTTTATGTTTGACGAAGTTACGAAAGTTTGTACACTGGTCTATGCACTGCGATAGAGCGCGCGAACTTTTTGCGAGTTAACTCGTACGTAGTGGATCAGGTCATGCATAAAGTGCGAGTTAACTCGTACTCAGCACGCAAAGGGTTAAAGATGATACAATACGCAGTTAACCTCTTTAGCACGACGCTACCTGAGCGCGCCCCACGTCAACACCTGTAAAAGTCGCATTTTCCCATGAAAGTACTAGCTGCTCAAGGATCGATAACTTTACCTTCCCTTGGACGAATTCCACGATCTTGAGCTTCCTGGAAAGGTCGTGAGACGAGGGACAAACTGGTATCAAACCCAGCTCGGAGCGAAACCAAAACCCCGTGCTACAGTCTGGCAAACTTCATCCACGCGCTCGACAGACTTGAGCACGGCCAAAACTAATCAAGCTCAAATATTCAGCTGCCATTTCGGTCTCCTTGCTCGTATCGAGCTCAAATTTTTTGTGAGGACTCACGGGATCCACTACCATCATTTGAATCTTGTTTCCATGGCAGCAGGTAGCGCAAAAAGGATCCATGATGGAAAATACGCGTTCTGCAGACTGCGCAAAAAAATCGAGTTGAAATTTGCCGTGTCGAGTCGCATATCTCAACAACCGGTAGTCGAATCGCTTCGGCGATTGTTTCTATCGCCAGCTGAGAGTTTTCTCTTGCAGATACATGTTTCGATTGTGAGAATCGACCAAGTATTGAGTGAGTTGCGATAGTTTGAACAAGTCACTATGGACTCAACATAGACCCCACGACTATGAGATGCAGGTTCACTGTACAGTGTACAGCGCGCGTCGTACTAGTACGACGGCCGTGGGGCATGCAACTCATGTGCGTCGTACTAGTACGACGCTCGCGCTAAAGGGGTTAAGAAGGGAAGTTAACTCACATCGTTGCCGACAACGTCTGGAACCACAGGAGACTGAATAGTGAAGGCCAAAACGACTTGTGAGTTTTCCAGCTGTGTGAAACTTTGAGTTGCAACTTGCAAGGTGGGTTTCACTACATATGACAACACCGAGATAAGAAGCATCAAGGAAGAATGGAGGGCAGTCAGAGTGAAGTTAATTGACATGATGCAAACATTTTTTCATTAGCTGAATTGTATTCTAAGTTCAGGAGCTGAATACATTGCATAACTAAACATGGCTACACAGTAGGCGACTTCCACTCTTCAACCAGTAGTGAATACCCGGGCTGTACCTTCCACTCCTCAACCAGTACTCAATACCCGGTCCGTACCTTCCACTCCTCAAACAGCACTCAATACCTGGGCCGTACCTTCCACTCCTCATCCAGCAGTGAATACCCGGGCCGTACCTTCCACTCCTCAACCAGCACTCAATACCCGGTCCGTACCTTCCACTCCTCAACCAGCAGTGAATACCCGGACATTACCGCTTGCATGTCTTTATCTCTATACATTTCCTCATATAATTTTCTTCATCTTTCTGTGAGAACCGGACCTATAGGCCGGTAAGAAGGCAATCATGCCTGTGCAATTGGTGAAGTAAAATAAAAGTCAACAACAACAACATTGCTTGCATGTCTTTATCTCTATACATTTCCTCATATAATTTTCTTCATCTTTCTGTGAGAACCGGACCTATAGGCCGGTAAGAAGGCAATCATGCCTGTGCAATTGGTGAAGTAAAATAAAAGTCAACAACAACAACAACAACAACATTCCACTGCTCAGTGTTTAAAGTACGGCCTATACCCAGGAAAATACTATACATGTGCATCCAATGTATGGGCCTCACCACACACAGAGTACTTCTTTCAGTTTGAAAACTTATGAATTCCCATATCGTACTTCCCCACAAATAAGCGCATGCGCTTATAAGCGAAAATGCGCTGCAACACGGATTTTTGGCTGTGTAAACATGTTCGGGTAGCAGCCTGTTTGTTTGTTTGTTTATTTAGAGTCGAAGAACAAACAGGCAAATTTGCCTAATTACATGATGTCGACTAAAAAGGAGAATAAATTATAAAAGGCCAATGAAGGTAATGACACTGAGTAGAGTGGGTAGTAAAGTATTACTTTGTTAAAGCCAGTTAGGCCAGTAAAGGAAATAATAATACAGCGGGCAGTGGCATTACTGAAAAGCAGCATGTGCTGGGAGGGATCGCATGAATCGGTGGTACTGTGGGATTTTCCTGATGTCGGGCTGGAGCCTGTTCCACAGTGATACACATTGGAATGAGGCAGAATGCCTATTCACATATGTGTAGTAAAGGTTTGTCTGTGAATCTGGGGAGTGAAATTAGATATTTTTGAAAGGCACACTGGGACTGTCGCGCGGTTGATCGCGCACCTGTGCGCTAAACCATGTAGGAATCCATGGATGCCATGGTAGGGCTCAAAGGGTTACCGACTTTGAAGAATGGTACGAAAGGTCAAATCGAAATTTCCAGTGGCTTCTGCGCTTCATGTACTATGCCCATCTGCAACGATTTGTAAACGGCTAGCACGCGCATTTTCTTTACCTCAAGCCTGAATTCAAATCCCAAACCATACCTCTTGTCATTACCCCCACATGCAACTCCTCAGATTGCCCATAGCAGTACACATTCTCAATCCGCCTCTGCTAGTGCTGCTTTCTATTCAACATAAGCGAATTCCCGTTGCTGTAACTACTTTTAAAAGTCTCTCACTGGACACTGGCAATCGTGAGAATAAATATTTCAAACAACAGCGTTCCTCGCTATTTCTCCTCTTGAACAGTGTATATCTCTTATTGGCCACTGGCTATCATGAGAATACAAATTCGAAACAGCAACCTACAATGGGTACAGCACGGGTGGGCAGTATGCAGATAGTTGCTGGCGTTCAAATAGTGAACATCAGTTTCCCCCATATTTGAGCCCCAGCCAGCAGAAACCTGAACATGTGTAATTTTTCAAAAATTATTTTTTCGCTCGAAATTGATTCTACACTATTAATCATTCAAGTTATCAAGTTTGGTGACAATCTGATGAGCAAAAGCATGGAAAATAGAGTTTGAAGTCACACAGGTCAAGATTCGGTACAGTTGGCGCAGCATCCATGCCCAGTAACTCCATGCAAGTTGATCCTACAGTTTCTGATTGTAATGTGGGACAGGTACATGTAAGTAAATATAATGCAAGTCAGGCTTGCCCTCTTGGTGCGGCAGGCATGAGTAGTTCAGAAGTGTGACGATATTCCGTATACACCACTACCTTCTTTACAACACCAGAGTGCAAAACGATGATTGGTGGCTGGCCTTCCAAATTGTGTTCAGGGACCTCTGTGCTGGCAGTTTGAGCGTTGTCCCAAAGCTTGCCATACTGATAGATGTACTGACCAATACCACTGACATCCACTCCCTTGCACACTTTCACTCAGACCATGATTTCAGCATACCGTAATTGTATTTCAATGATATGAGCGAATATTCGCGTTTTGTAGCACGTGAAGATGTTGCCCCAAAGCGTTCAGCCGGTTTGACTTTTTAGGGATCGCCTTTTTCAGCACAGGCAGCAGCCAGCTTGGCGTCGTCTGGCAAGGTAGAGTACTGATAATACTACGCTCTGTTTTGTGCCGTGAGAAGCCCTCCATCAGTGTCTGCAACATCATTGGTGTCGATGTAGAAATACGGATCGCTCAGCGGGTCGACATTCAGCTTCTCCTCGCAGTCGATATTACTCCAGCACTGACTATCGTCGCCATCAGTATCCAGTGTCGATTTTATGAGGGCTCTTCATTGCTATGCATATGAGACTTGCCACTGCTGGACAAACTCAGCGAGGTCGCCACCAAAGAAATAATTCCGATCGCGAACTAACTTTCAGCGCCGCTTCGTACAGGGAGTCTCATGCTGACAACTCTGGACCTAAGGCTAAGTCCTTGTCGCGACACCTGTCGCCATCGCTGTGTCTAAACTCAACCTCCGTGTGACGAGCTCTCCTCTAGCGCTAAAATCAATTGACCAGAGACATTTGAAGACACTCGAAACTCCTTTGACAACAAAGACACCCACTCGATCGAAAAAGAATCTTCAAAAGCCAGCTCACTGCGCGTCCCAAACTTTGACGTCACATTTTGATGATTGATATCAAGTACACAAGTGCTGGTTTTCGCTGGCCGGGGCTCATTTCTTTCTGAACTGTGCATACTAGAAGAAGAAGTAAAAGATTATCATCCAGCCGCATTGAATACAAACGCTAGGATACTTATTTAGACAGTAACACAGGATACAGAAACGAGAGAGCTTGGAAGCTCAGGGCCCTGCGCTATGCTTTGTTGCCTAGCTCATCGTGCATGTTGTTCGAACTGATGGAAATGCTTTTTCCTTTGATTAGCTACATCATTATATTGCAAAAACGTTTCAATGAGATACTGAAGTAACGTCTTCTGCATAGCTATGGGACCGGCGCTGACTCTGCCGATCACGGGCGTTCTGGAGTCGACGGGATGTCTGCCCTGACGTTTCCTGGGACCGGCGCTGACTCTGCCGATCACGGGCGTTCTTCTTCTTCTCATTATTATTATTATTATACTTACGGCAACTAACATCCACTCTGATTGCATTTACTCGTCTCCCTACTTCGTTTTTCTTTCCAGAAAATCTCCCCATACAGCAGGGAGACGTTTACGTAATATGACTCCCTGCTATACATCTACATGACTGTATATACGTTATAATTATTATGCTATCGGCCTACATGCGATTCCCGGGCTGGTCGACAGGCGGCCCAGCCAGCCTGCTAGTGGGATCTCGGCCTTGCACACAAATCCACACAAAATGTTAATACACTGAATGCATTCCCCCGATACACTTCGCATATATACTCATTCTCTTGATGGTACCGTACTCTTGATGGTACGGGACAGGTACGGGATAGCGCCAGGCATGTCGATGGCACAAACAAACAAAAGTATTGTGGCCAGCTGTCTTTGCTGGTACGGTACAGTACGGGACAGATACGGGATAGCGCCAGGCATGACACAAACAAACAAACAAACAAACACCAAATTAAAGCTGTGTGGACCCTGGCTAGCGCCAGACGTTACTGAAGAAACGTCTTCTGCATAGCTACGGGAATAAAGGTGATTCTGGCATTGCTTCTACCGGGTACTTTGTGTGTTTACAATCCTGAGCACTCCCTTCCCTACATTGGTCACAGAGAGGTTTGGATAAGAGAGTCTCTACTGCATAGCCAAGGCCATCATGTGATTGCATAAGAAAATGGGCCGGATCAGCACCTCTACGCAATGCCTCACGTGCAGCTTAGTTCCAATAGTAATTAAATGGGTTTCGGAAAGTGAACATCCCTTAATTACTTTATCACCGAATGTTACTTTACCTTGCACAATGACACTGACGCTAGCTGTACTGAAGCGGATACCTATGGGTGTCACATCGATTTCTGACCTGCAGATGTAAGTCCCTCTGTTGCTGTATTGAGCATTGGCAATGGTCAGAGTATTGTGGTTAACATGAAGCAAGGTTGCCATGTCGTAAGCTGCATACAAGTAGATTAGGATATAGCAAAGAAGAACCAAAAAAAGGATATAAGCTCCTAACTTGAGTCGCGCACGGACTTCGCGCGCCCGCGAATATTTGAATGTTCAAACCTTCGACCTAGATTCTATCCGATCGATTATTCGTTGACGTCCAAGAGATCGAGGATACTCAAATAATCGATTATTCGGTACATCACTAGTATTTAAGCTTGTCTCCAACCTTGTGGAGACTGGTGCTTCAGCTAATCGTTTTCCCTGTTGTCATAGTTTCCAGTCAGCCAAAGACCATGCAATTTCAGGGAATGGATTCCACTGTCATCCACAGCACACTAGAAGTCTATCGAATTTTGACTTGTTAACCCCGCAAAAAGGCACCGATCCTAAAACGTTCAATGAACTTCTTGGATATTCTGAATGGGAGCTGTGAATCAAGTGTCAAGTCTGCGGTTAAAGCACAAGCTGCAGTGTTGGAAGTAACCAAATTTATTAGCATATGACAGCTGCGGGACACTGCTGCCTGGGCTCTTAAGACCAGCGAAAACGGGTAATTTTTTACTGAAAACACACCTCACCTTAAAGTCCGTAACTCTGGCATCCATTCTCCAAACATCTGAGTCTATTTCTATTTTCATTTGCAAGCGGCGCACAGGACCTCCCTGTACGCATTACGTAGGGCTTTGTTCGTATCGTGAACTGCAATAACAAAATGTTTAGATGGTGCTGAGGCGAGTGTAGCGCTAGAGTGTCCCTGCAGCCGGCCTAATCAATTTGTTGCCATAGTCGATTTTATGCACTATAGCAGCAGGAAGTTTTATTCACCACGAGTACCGAGCCAGAAATACGTGCTTATAGAAGAAAACACATGGGAACGAGATATGAAGCAACTATCCACTATCCAGTCGTGGATAACTGCTCCATAACTTGCTCCCATGTGTTTTTCTTCAATATTTTATCAATCATCATTATTTTATCAACATCCTAGTGTTTCCGCACCCATTAGAGCGAGGAGTACTGTAAGACCAGATACTTCACCTCTTTAGCACGACACTCACTGCCTGAACGCGACTCACGTCAACACCTGTAAAAGTCGCATTTTCCCATGAAAAAACTAGCTTCCTGGAAACGTCTTGAGACGAGGAACTTAATGGTGTCAAACTCAGCTCGGAGCGAAACCAAAACCCCGTGTTATGGTCTGGTAAACTTCATCCACACGCTCGACAGACTTGAGCACGGCCAAGACTAGAAGAGCTCAAATATGTAGCTGCCATTTCGGTCTCCTTGCTCGTATTGAGTTCAATTTTTTGTGATGACTCACGAGATACACTAACATCATTTGAATCTGGTTTCCATGGCAGCGCAGGTAACACAAAAATGATCCAAAATGAAAAATACGCGTTCTGCAGACGGCGCAAAATATCTACTTGAAATTTGCCATGTCGAGTCGCATAGCTCTACAACCGGTGATCGGAGCCGTTCGCGGTTTGTTTCTATTGCAAGCTGAGAGTTTTCTCTTGCAGATCCAGGTTTTGATTGTGAGAATCAACCAAGTATTAACTGAGTTACGATAGTTTGAACGAGCCACTAGGACTCAATATGGATCCCACGAGTATGAGATGCAGGTTCACTGTACAACGTCGTACTAGTATGACGGCCGTGGGACACGCAACTCGTGTGCGTCGTGCAAGTACAACACGGTGGAATTGGTCTGAGCAATGATAACTAACTAGAAGGGGGGAGGGGGGACACTATTATTCGTGTAGGGGGTATAGAGGTGGCATTCAAAGTTTGCCTTGGTAACATACTACTCATCTCTCTCATGAAACTCTCGGATTTACGTCGCCTATTCGCTGGCGTATTCAACCCTGGGTTTTGCCTAAAGTTTTGAAAACACAACAGTTGAAAATACTCTATCAATTACAACTGGCTCATAAGAACAGTCAAAGGCAAGGCGCTGAGAAACTGGGCACATAACAATCGTCATTCCCACTAATTGATCCAGGCTTCCCATTTTCAGCTCCCTCCCTGAAACTGAGGAGTTTTCATTTCAAAACAAATATTACGAGAAAGCTGTTTTCAAACTCACGCGGAGTTGAAGCCATTGACACAGCTCCAGCAGGTAATGGACTGGTATCGAACATCCATGTACTAGTTGGAGCTGGGAATGCCGTTGATGTACAAACAATGCTAAGGGCTGAAGACTCATTGACCGTTAGTACAGCACCATTCGCTGGTGTCGAGATAATCGGAATGACTGGAAGATATCAAACACCACACGGAATATACAGAAGCAGTAGATCAAGCTCCGCAGTGTAGTCACGACTGCATTTCAATTTATGATGTGATGGACATTGTGTTGGTGCTCTAACAATTTATAGAAAGTATTACAAGATGGGCTTAGACTCTTCCCTATCCTTTCATGAACCAAATGCGTCCTGGGCTAACGGCAACGACTCAACTCACATAAAGTTGAAGAATTCGTATATTTGAACTCGGATGTAGATCCAATTCAATGATGGATAAAGGGCACAATGAAAATTTCACAATCAATCTTAGATCGAATCAGAGATTTTGAGCGCAGGTATCTGTGTAAGTTGCTTGGCATCAAATACTACAATGAATGCACAAAAGAGTCAGTTGTGCAGGAAGTCAAAAATGTTATTGGCCCATTCACATGCCTTGATTCAACTGTTAACCCATTGAGGGCTACAGGGCCTTTCATCTGAGGCTCTGAAGAAAATACTAAAAATAGGGCCAATATAAAGCTCCACAACTTCATAGTCTAGGCAACCAGGTTGTTGAACTCTTGTGAAAGGTTGACCAAGGCTATGATCATCACGCTGACCAACTCGATATAGTTCCCAAAAAGAGGAACAAAGTGCTATATGAGACGTAAGTTCTTCCAAATTGCATAAAATACGAAAAAGTCGGCAATTTGAGTTGAATCACGGCACGAAAAAGAAAAAAGAGGCGCCTCGTGTAACAAAGCTGGGTTTGTACCCGCAACCTCTCGTACTGAAGGCAGGAACTGTACCAATCGTCCAGGGACGACTACACACAAGAGGGAAGGCTCAAATCGGCTATTTATCGCCCCTCCCCCCGAGACACACACATCATAGCACCATAGAATGGGGTTGCATTTTTGTTGTTTTTGCCATGTGATTAAGCAATCACGATTGAAACGAGGGTTGCCTGCTGCTCCTCGTTGCTAGTCTTGAAGAAAAAAAATCACGCCCATCTGCTGCTGCTGCTAGCTGCCAATATTGATGCTGTCCCTGCGTTCGCCACCTCCAACTGCTGAGGTGCCTCGTGCTGTGGCACTACCACACCTTGGTCCGCCCTGCGTTGATCCGGCCTCGTACTCTCGTACTCTGCTCATGCTGTCGTACTCTCGCGTTGTGGCCTCGTGGGTACGTCTTACGCTATTTGCGCTTGCCACGTGCTTATGTGGCCCGCCTTACCTGGTGGGCTCTCGCGCCTTATTTCCCATATAAGCATGGTGGTGTCTGTCATTGTGGGCCGGGCGGCATCCGGGGACTTCGCCTCTTCCATACGTGGTATGTTTGCTCCGCCACACCGCCTGTTCTATCTTGCGTACTCTGTTAGTACTGTACCTTGGCTGAGGCTTAGTACGCGCGCTGGAGTCCTTTCGTGCCATAAAAGGAACTGCTTCCTAATATAGAGATTAGGCGCCATGAGCCCTGCTTGTAGTAAACATTGCATTAGTAGCGCTGATACCTTTATGCAAATATGGGGTAGTCTCGCCCGCGCATATGGGCGTACTCGTACTGCGGCCTGGGCTTTCCCCAGTACGGCTGCCCGCCATTGCATGCCAGACACCCCCATTGTTGCGCGCCTAGCCACGCGCGTGGCTTTTGCCTGCTGCTCGGTTGTCAGCGATAACTACGGTTTGCCGTACGCTGCAAACCTACATTTATACTAAGACGTATATATACGTCCTCAGCGCCTGGGGGTCATTCTCAATGACGTATATATACGTCTTTAGCGGTGAATGGGTTAAGCGCATTAAATTGAAGTGGTTTGGTCATGTAGCAAGTCATGGAGCGACGCATCATGACAGTTACTTACTTACTTCCTGTCATTATATATGTTGCTTCGCACATTGCGAGGTTTGTGACTTGCTTGTCTTAGTCGGACTGCCGGAGTCGCCGTTTCCTGTGTTCCCCCTTTTTTCTTCCAACATTGGTACGACTCTTCCTACGCAATGTTTACTTGTTACGCAAGTGGTGGTGGTCTCGGAGCTCTTTTCCAAACAAAAAAATCATTACGCTCCGCACTATTCCACTCCAGAGAACGTATCTTTTTCTGGAGGCATGAATCGCTTGAAAACGAAGTTTCATAACTTGTTAGGATTACCAGTGCAAGCTGTCATTTTCCGTTTATCGAATAATATTTTTCCAGAATGGCGGACAAAAGCTGGCAGGTGCATAAATCGTTGTCGCATTGTAAATGTTTCCAGAATTGTAAGTTCAATACATGCTGCACTGAAGAAGACGCTGAAGAAGACGCTAGCTCGTGCTACCTAGCAAGGGTACAGCGACTGCTGTGCACAGACTAAGTAGGCTATGTTCGATAAGGGTATGGACTGAACACCTCAGTCGCTTTGGATCAAAACAATTCATTCCACTCCTTATCCAGAAGGCAGCAAACTATTTCATCTTTCATCTTGATCCGGTCTCCACGACAGGGAAGTGGCATTTCCTATAAACTTTCACTTCGGCCCTCTCGTTGGTCACACAATTCTGATTTCAGTGGGTATGTGCAAATTCGATGGCCACCATAGAAAACAACGGAGCATTGCAAATTCTTGACTTCTTGCAATGCCAACCGACTCGACCCCCAGAAAAGCTGTGAGAAATTGATTGCCTGCCACACTCTCCCCTAAAGGATCAGATGACAAGAGAAATTAGTAAAACCGCATGCCATTTCCAAAGAAGAGAAAGAAACAATCATCTACACAAGCTAATATCCACGTACCATTGACTTGTACAGAGAGAGCTATATTCCCACTTCCAGCTGCATTGACAGCTGTAGCCGTGTACATTCCAGCATCAGATCTTGTTAAGGTTTTGACCGTCACATTACGGCGGTTTTGATCAAATACGTATTTCGCAGAAGAAGCGAGAATTGCGTTTGTTGGACCAGTCCACGTTACCTTCAAGATAATTATCAAAAGTACACAAGAAATTGTAAGGAAAGAGAAAGTGCAAGGAAATAATAGGCAACACAGAGAGTTCTTTGAATTCGAAATCTTACGCAACTGTCTAACAGTTTGCGCTGAGAATGCTGAGGGAAAAAAGACAATTTGTGCAGTTGCACCGGCCTTATATTGGTTGTTTACGAGCTTCCTTTGGGCTTCTCTGAGAGAGTTGACGCAGCTGGTGAAAGAAGGCGCTACACTTTGTGTCAAGGCCTTTCAGGGCACATGCAGAAACGGGTCACAAAAGTGCTCAGTCGAGACCCAGAGTTTCAGTCATGAAGCGTTCATCAGACAGCACAGAATGCCATGCCCAACTGATATGTTTGATATAGGCTACAGTAGAGGAGAGTAACGTGCGAATGAGATCCGGACCAAAGGCGATGTGGGCGAAGGATAATCTGATATAAATGTGCCAGGGGGGGGGGGGGGGGGGGCAGGTGAAAAGAGGGAAATCCATAAATTCAGCCGGCACCAACAACATCAACACCATCCCATTCATGTATGAAAGAGAATGTTGCCACCTCATTTGAACGTTCTATCTCATGTGAGGAGAGATGATACTATTATTAACACTCATACAGTAGAACGCCAATTATCCGGACGTCAAGTATCCGGATCGCGATATCGCCTTGTGGGACTGCACCAAAAACTGATTCAGCAGGTTGTCGAGGTTGTGCTGGTTTTCCCCACTCGGAGCACCAATCAAGCGATGCACAATGTGACTGGCTATAGTCAGATGTATTACACAGTATGACTGGTTGGAGTCAAAATGTATAACAATAGTGACATTTTGAGGAGCTGGAGAGCGCATAGTTCCAGTTGTACTGTCGAAGAGAATGAAAAAAATGATGAAAACATGCGCTAATATGCATGTTTTACATAGATGAGACTGCTCCCTTATCAGAACATTCTTCTCATCCGAACCCCCAGGAGAAAGCCAGAGCAACGACGGGTGCGGATAATTGGCACTCTACTATAGGTGTAAAGTCCATTCAAAAGTAAATTTACACTTTAATGATAGCTTGCATAGACCTTGGTCCTACCGGTAGGACCTACCGGTAGGACCATCATACACAGACATGCTGCATGGCCTCTGTTCTAACATTGACCTAAACCTTGACCCTAAACTGTTGCTAAGGGGCTAATGAAGGAGTTCACAAATTTTAGACGTGATCGCACAAGGCATACTACGAAATTCCATGGTAATAACCCATCGTAACCATGGAAACGGAGTACGGAATTATGCATTCCACACCCTTGGCAAGCTAATAAAAACATTAGGACCTCACCACAATTGATGTGCCATGGTCAAAATTCACTTTGGACAGAGTTGCTAGCGCACCGACAGGATTATGTGCGGCCATTTTGACAATCGATAAAATTGCGCATACGCAATGCACTGGACATAGCCTTGCATTTTGCGCCATTACTTTGCCTGACAAAGACCTCATCTCAACAATTGTTTCAAAAAAATTCTCAACCAAAAGCACTTTTGCAGCTCGATTTCTTGGGTCCTACCGGTAGGACCCGTGGTCCTACCGGTAGGACGGTATGCAAGCTATCATTAATATTGTTTTACATAGACAAACTGCTTTAGGAAAAACACCAAGAAGGGACTGCATACCCAGCAAAAGCACACTGGTTTAATTTTTATCCAATAGAGCACTAAATTCTTGATCTTCTAAAGCGAAAGCTTGCCTTATCAGTGATCTTCCTAACGAGGCTTCACTGTATATGGGCAACACAGATCAAAAGGGCCGCCTGCTCCTTCTTCCGATCTTCATGTGTAAACACTTGCCTTTCAACACAGTGCTGATCTATAAGTGACATCCACATAACCTGCTGGAAGAGTGTGTGTGTGTGTACTCGGGTCTCATTCAGAGCACATTCCTGTTTTTTTCCAGTTTAGGCATATTTTTCATTGCAAAACAATCCTCGATTGCATTGTTCGTTGTTCAAGCGAAGTGAATGTTCAAACAAGAAACCAAATGACAGAACAGCGGGGTTGGAGTTTCCCAAGCTCCCTTGTCTCATCTTGTCCGGTCGTCTCGTCAAAGTAACCTCAAGATATTCTCCCTCTACCCGAAACTGTTGGTTTTTTGATTGGCATGGTTGCGGAGTTGTAATAGCTTGTCTTACCTAGATAACACTACCTACAAGCTACCGAAGGTTAGGCTGCCGACATGACTGAACAAAATTCCAGGGAGCACAAGACGACAGAAGTCGGAGGCAATGTCCTTTGCAGTAATTTCCATCTCCAAAAAAACTCCATCTTTGTCTTGAAAGGCTTAAAATACTCTAAATTCAACCGAGCGTGTCAAGTCACACTCAGATCGCATCATTTTTCATTCAAGAAGTTGCAGGGCTGATCCCTGCCACCACTTCAACTGAATTTGGCTCAGAAACAACGTAGGAAAAAGCAACATTGTGGTTTCAAACCAACCTTCTCAGCAAGAAATTCGAATTTAAGGTGAAAGATGCTACGTAGGAAAGGTCAAAATGTATGGCGGCTTGTGCGATCTTTCAACCTACAACATTCAAACTTTGTAGGATGCTTCTGAGCTGCATGCTAGGCTGGGAGCCACTCAGTTTGATGCCATCTCTTAATTTGCTAAATCCTATATATAGGATTTTGGTCATATATTTCAACTCAAAATGGGTGTGGCACGAGCATAGGAAGAAGTATGTGACCAATTCTTCCTTGCTAGGTCTTAGAAGATATTGAGAGTTGAATAAGATAATTTTTTCAAATGCTAACATCTCAGGCTCATCTCCTGGTGCAATATTGCTAAGGCCTGTACCCTATTTTTCGAATCCTATATATAGGATTTGACATTTTATTGGACATTGTTTTATCCTTAAAACTGGTAGTTTCACCACGGCATGTGCGATATGTCGTCAAGAAACCACCCGGTGCCACACCTGTAATGTTCTTCTGCACATTCACTGCTTCAGTTCTTTCCATGACAGCAGCTGAACAATGCTGCTCAAAGTTCCAATACTTGCTGAAAATGGGTATTCATGATGTCCTATGAATCTAAAAAGTAAACATTCATCCCTCAGACATATTTACAGCTTCTATGAAAACCACTATGCTGTTATTATGGGTCATGATGACCAATAACAACAGCATAAAGGTCATACATTTTCAAATCCTATATATAGGATTTTTGGCCAGCAAATTAAGAGATAGCTAACACACAAAGTCACGCACACAACATACTCGTGTCCAGAGATACTGAAATATTGGACGTCGTGACTTTCTTCCAGCTCGTCTCAAATGTACTACTTGGTCCGCCCAGTTACAATTGGCGCTTATCTTCACACTTGTCTCAGGAAGGAAATACATGTATTTAAAGCATGCCACGATCACAAAGCACTATGTACATGATTATTTACATGTCAGTAAGCAACTCAGCTGAAAATTCAAGAAAGTTACACGTCCTCCTCGCCACTATTGCCGCTGTAGGAAGAGCTCAAAATGTTCGATCCGGACAGCTGCTGCACGTTTCATAGTTTGTTCCACTTCTCCTCGTCTCGAATCGCGCTCAAAGGCAGTGGGTGCCTTTCACCTCGCCGCTCAGAAGCTGAGTGAGAATGCCCGCGTGTTGGCTGAAAGTTTTATCGTTCGTCGCACCAGTGTCTTTTTTCAAATCGCCTGTTGCGCTTGTCGTACTTGCTGATCAGCACCCACGCGAGCCGCTGGTGCTTGTAGATCTACATGCAGCGCAGTGCTAGCTTCCGCTTGATGTAGCACCTGTGGCTATGCTTACTGCACCTAAGTCCTAACGCCGTGCACCAGGCTTTTCGGCTAGTTTCCTGAAAGTCCTTTGCACGAGAGTTTCCCTCAGGACTTGGTGTATATTTTGATTAGCTCCTTTGCCCGGTACTCTGTGAGCTTCAGAGTATGTCCGCCAGATTGGTCTCACTTTCTGGAGATGTCGCCATGAGCTCCAGTTTCTTCGTAAGCGATTTGCTGGGGGTAACTCTTCACTAGGCGCTGAAATGCGCCAGCACTGAAATTCAAGCTCGCGCTTTTTCAGGTTTCTATACCTCCCCGCGGTAAACAATCCTTGCCACCAGACAGCCGGGAGTAGACAGAAACTGTATTCTCCATCTCTCTGAAATCGCGACCTATTTTTCGGACTCGAGCGGAGGTTGCAGGGTTTTCTTGCGCTGACGGAAGTGTTCTTTGGTGGTAGCTCCATCAAAAAGACTCAAACGAACCGATCCAGACTGCCATGTTGTCGGATGCAATGGTCAGTGGTTATGTTCGGATGGTGATTCGGTAGTTCCATGCCGTGTGACACATGCAGAACACCGAAAAATCAAGTGCGAAGATAAGCGCCATTTTTAACTTGGCGGACCAAGCATGACGCGCCATAGGATACGGACGTATTTTTGATATACTATTGTATGTCTGTTTGTGCTTGTTATGTTTAGGAGCTGGACCGGACAACTAAAAGACATTCTATATGACTGTCGCCACATATTTTGCTAGAATATGAATGATCTGGAAAAGCCAATGAAAAGAAAAGAAAATCTGTAACCAAATTTAATTTTTCACAAGTATAATCAAGCCTTCTCTTCAGGTGACATACAGACAAGAGCAAAGGGACAAGAACCTAGAAATAAAGGAACACATTCTTACATCTGTGCCCATCACAGTCGGGAAATCAGGAGCCATGACCATGAACTGCAATGCCACATCTTCGCCTTCAAGCTTCTGAATTGGGGACGTTAATGTAGTTGTTAAAGTTGGTTTAACTACAGGGACAGGAAGAACAGAGCAAAGACATTTGAATTCGCAATTTTGACATTGGGGGACCATTCTTTATAGATCTGCAGCTAAGTCTGCTCTCAGGGCCAGAGGTGCCTGGGACGAAGGGATCATTGGATGATTCCACAGGCAAATTACGCTCATATGGTGGTAAATACACACCTGGCAGATTACGCTCATGCAAGGAAAAACAATTGTGCTTTGTAAACCAATGTGCTGAATTGACCAAAAATGGCATTTTAGACACATTCATGCACCTTCGACTATACGATAAAAACCTGCATCTACCAGCTTGGAAAACGTTTTATGAACTAAGAGAAATTCAACAGTTTGGAACTCATATTCAACGTTGTCCTTTAGCCACTGCATATTCAGAGCACATCTCTTTTTCAGCAATGTGCATGAGGCAGTGTGTGCACTTCTGCGCGCATACGGCTCTGCGTGTGTCGCTGCACGTGGGGTCGCACTGCTCGGTGTGTGTGTATTAGGGTGAGGCTGGGGAAGGTCAAGAAAAGCCGCACAAAAAGCGACCACAATGCTTGCTCTAAAAGCACTGTTTGCGTTGCAAGGGGCATCGCCGGTGTCTGTACTTTCTTGAAGCATGAAGTAAGCAACAAGCACGAAAAATAACTTTCCGGTAGCCATGAGCTGTGAACCTCTGTTGAGATACAAAACAGCCCCCCCCCCTATGTTGCCTGATGATTGTGAGAGCATGAAACTTGAAGTAGCAGCAAACAAGCCTTGATTGTCCTTGTTGTTCTGTTCTGTTGTTGTGATGTCTACAACCACAATGGCTAAAAGCTTGCAATACACTGTCATCCACACAGGATTCCTAAAATCAAATTTTCACCAGCTGTAGTCTCCGGAGTGCTGAGTCGAATGGTCTTGGTCCGAGGAAGCTGAGACGCTCCCTTCCTCCTTTATCCCCAATCAAACTTGCGCACTTCCATCGAAACTGGGTGACTGCGCCCCACTAGATGGGTATGTGGATGCAAAAGTCACTAAAAGAGACGTTTTATTCTTATACAAGCACGGATGATCGTGATTGGACCATATGTTGCAGTCTTTTGGACGCTGAGTCGACTTGTTTTGGTGCGAAAAGGCTGCGATGCAGTGTTCAACCCTTATTCCCAATCAAACACAGGTGAGTAAGCGGTCATGTGCTCATGCATACTCCAGTCGCCTGGTCACCGTGCCTGCAGGCTACAAATTTCACACCAAGAGTCAAGTCAAAGCTTCAAAGGTTCAACTCGAGTGACAGGAACGCTGTAAAAATTGTGACTAGGTGACTGGTGTACGCATTAGCACGTGATCGCTTCCTCACCCATGTTCGATTGGGAAGAAGGGCCGAATGCTGCATCGCATCCTTTTTGGACCAAAACCAGTCGACTAAGCATCCAAAAGACTACGATATATGGACCAATCGCGGTCATCAGTGCTTTTATAAAAACGAAACGGCGCTTTTGGTGACTTTTTGCATACAAATCCCGATCTAGTAGGGTGCAGTCACCCAGTTTCGGTGGAAGTGCGCGAGGTCGATTGGGAATAAATAAGGAAGGGAGCGTCTCAGCTTCCTCGGACCAAGACCGTTCGAATCAGCACCCCGAAGACTACAACTGGCGAAAATTTGATTTTAGGGTATACTTCCCCTTTAGCCTCTTTAGCACGAGCGTTGTACTAGTACGACGCACATGAGTTGCATGCCCCACGGCCGTCATACTAGTACGACACGCGCTGTACACTGCACAGTGAACCTGCATCTCGTAGTCGTGGGGTCCGTGTTGAGTCCAGAGTGACTTGTTCAAACTATCGTAACTCATTCAATACTTGGTCGATTCTCACAATCGAAACATGTATCTGCAAGAGAAAACTCTCAGCTGGCGATAGAAACAATCGCCGAAGCGATACGACTACCGGTTGTTGAGATATGCGACTCGAAAAAGCAAATTTCAACTCGATTTTTGCGCAGTCTGCAGATCGCGTATTTTCCACTATGGATCATTTTTGCTCTACCTGCTGCCATGGAAAAAAGATTCAAATGATGGTAAGAGCAAACAATTTCGCTTGGATTTGGGGCCAGGCTACTGATGAAACTCACTTCAAATTGTCGGTGGCTTGACCATTTGAAAGCATCATGATACGTGCTGGACATGGACCTGAATTAAGGGCTGACTATTATTCAAGAAAGCAATGAGTACTAGCACTCACCTTGCACAACAACTGTGACCGTTGATGATGCTGCATACGTGCTGCCAAGCGCTGTAACTTCAGCCTTACACACATATGTGCCGCCGTCAGCGTGAGCGGCGTTAGTTCGCGTGATAGTCAGAACTACTGACTTCAATGGTCCATTGGAGGCTGTGCGGAAGAGAGCAAGGCAGAAAGCAAGGCAGAGGAGAGGCAATTCAAAGGCTGCATGGTGAACATGACCAGCGAGCAGCGCAAAGAAAAAGGCAAAGACTAATGCTAGTACATGTACTAGCTAATACACCGGCCTCGAACGGAACTGCAAAGTGCTACATACAGTCAAACCTCGTTAGGACGAACACTGATAAGGCGAACTTTCCATTACTACAAACTAGGGCCAATCCTATGGTTGACCAGGCATCAAATCAAGTCAAAATGATTCGTTTATGACGAACTCCTGCATGGCGAATTTTCGTGAAGACGATCTAATTTCGAGCGTTTTTCGAACAATATCAGCGCGTAGTACGAAATTTCGGTCCCTATGCATGTGCTGGCTGTAGTTTTTTTCCCCGATAATCTAGGCCTCTTGTACGGGCAAAACGAATTGACAGCATGTTACAAGGCGGAGGACATGCTGTCATGATTTCAATGGACATACATGTACTTGAAGTAACTGCACCAACATGTAGCTGGATTATGCTATGTGTCACAGCATCCATATGATATGCTTAAGAGAGCATGTCTGAGAATACCAAAGTATAATCGTGCCTGGGACTTAACCCTTTGTGTACGGACTGTAAAATCGTCGATCCCCTGGGATCCAACTTTTTAAAATTTCAATCGATTGTAACTCAGTCATTTCAAAAACTAAAATATGTAGGTCGACGTGTAAACTCCCAGCTGTCCATTGAAACAATCGCGGAAGCGCTCCGATGTGCGGTCTCTGGAAAAATTTGCGGAGGAGAAAAATTCGCACAATGTGGCCAGCCTTGGTGGTGAAGGGTGTCCAATTTTGGGAGAATATTATTTTGGCAGCACATTATTTTGGCAGCACTGATTCTAGTGAGTGAATCTCACCATCGATGTCCGTTGTATTCCCAGAAATCGTGGTCCCTGATCCTGTCGAAGAAGATAGTGTGAACATTTGGCTCGATTGGTCTGTCCAAGTGAGAACCGGAGTATCAAATCCAGTGGCAGTACATACACTCTGTGGGCAGAAACGGCATAACAGAACGTGAGGACTGGCAAACACCCACGGACGACGTATCAAAGGGCAGTACATAAGAACAAAACCAGGAACGAGGACACTCAAGCTGAGTAAAAAACCTTTGAGCCAGGCCCTGATCACAACCACATGTCAAGCCGTCCCTGCGGCATGTCTATACCGACCGCAGGCTTATGCGTATCACGTTGAAATAACTATAGCATTTTTGGGCTTGTTTTGGTCTGCAGTGCATGGTTGTTTGTGTGTGTGTGCAGGAGCGTGGTATGTGTGTGTGTGTGTGTGTGTGCACGCGTGTGCATGCGAGCGTGTACGTGGGTGTGCGTGTTGGTGTGGAGGCGAGATGGACAAAGAAATCACGGCTTTGTATGATTGCAAATGTTACAGTTTTTGAAGCATGCCAGGAGATTTCCCTTTCGCACAGGGCATACGTAATGGGCAGCACAGAGAATGCGTGATGGGCACCAAGACAAGCGCATGAATCTCAGCTTTTCAGTGCAGTTTGAATCTTGAAAATCAGTTGACTTTGAGCAAGAATGCTAGATGGAGTTGTTGTAGCGTTTTGAGGCATGGTGGGGAAGTTTGGAGAGGACGTGGAAATGGATCTGATGGATTCATCTAGTCCTGATCTGTCCAACAAGCCCAGGATGATGGAAATCCATCAAGGTGAACTGAAACTAGAACAAATCTCGCTCGAAAGTGTGCTTGCAAATTCCACAAGGAAAGTCAGTGCGCTCGAAGCCAGTCATACTGGAAAAAAAGGTGCCTGCATGAAAGAAGGATAAATTTTCATTGCCAATTGTGCTGTGTCCAAGGAAAATCCTCTTGCATGCTCGCGAGCAAAAAATCGAATCCATCGCCGGAAAGTGAAATTTGTGCACTATGACCATTCAAATTGTTGGCGTTCGGTTATACTTTGTGTCCTAGTCAAGTGGTTTGCTTCACTGTCCGAAGAGTGCTCAATACCCGTGTAGGGTTGCCTGATGATCGTAGTAATACGTGAAACTCAGAGTTGTAACAAAGCTTCCAATCTCTCTCTCTTTCTTGTGTATACTTTGTCCTATTTCATTTGTAGGCATCCATTACTGTTTGACAGAGTCATGGCACTTTGTACACTCATTCACATGCTGCGACATGCAGTGCACAGGGGCGTAGCACCCGCTACGACTGGTACGACCATGGTCGCACCACTTTTTCGAAAAGTGTGGTCCGTCCGGAATGTGCAAAATCGTAAAAAAAAAAACCGGAACCGTCAGATCTTCGACTTTTGGTTGTGTTTGACTCATACTCTCAGTTTTCGGTAACTTAGTTCTCTACACGTGAACCATAAAATATTCTATGAGTTAAAATTCGTAAAACAAAGTACCAAAAGTACCCCTAGAATACAGGATTTCGCGTTTTTTTTTACAAAACTTTCCCGATGGATAACCCCCTATCCCCTTCACACCCCGCTCCGTCCTTTGGTCGTACCAGTTCCCAAGCACCTCCTACGCCCCTGGTGCACCTTATACAGTGTAAGGGGAATGTGCACTACCGGTACTCCTTGGCCAAACAGATCATGCTAAAATAAAAGCGTTTTCACGTTCGTGGCACAGAAAAGGGTTCAAAATTCAAAACGTATGTACCCAGCAGCACAACTTACACCAAGTACATTCTGAGCTGTTTTGACTGTCCTTATCAATAATTATGAAGGAGGCTATTCATGCGCTAAAAGTGCTCGAATGCTGCACTGCAGAGTTCAATGCAAGCATTACTGGGACATTCCCACTGGCTAATGTCTGATTATTACTTACCTGTATTGTCATTGTCTTATTGACCGTGATCGTTGAACCATCGGCGGGCCGAATAATCAGGGGTTTAACTGTGAATCACAAGTTCATTGATTGGCAATTCCACACACATCCACACACAAGCGCATCCACACATGTACGTGTGTACACATAAACCCAAACACAGACATTTGATCTTGTATTTGCTCACTGCCAATTACTCGTCTAGTGGGTCTCCCGGGAGAGAGGAGAGAGATTAGAAAATAATTTGGGTATTATAGCTTGCTTATTACTCTGTCGATACCGGATTCACTCAGAGAACACACCAATGGTTGTGATAACAAAGATCACCCTTTACCATTACAATAGAAGGAATTGCTAGGGTTTATCGGATGTTAGCGGCCGTCGTGAGTTCCCTTCGGGAACGGACACGATAATTTACTTTTATTATTTTTTTTAGAAGGAATTGCAGCTCGAAGCTCAACGTGAAGTGAATGCCAAAACTAAGGCGAGAACGGGCTATTTCGGCACATCAGCAGCTGTACATAAATTCTACGGATGCGGACACAAGAGCGCATGCGCTATTTATATTTTCACTTTTACAAAAGAGCAAAGAAAGCAACATTAAAAAAATATTCGGAGGGGAGCATTTTCTACGAAGACGAAAATTCAGAGAGAACATCATATAAGGTGCAGTATCATTGTTATGAGACTGCAGGAGTATAATATGAGACTGGAGTAGCATGCTACTCTAAGAAACTGTAGAGGTGTTGGTTTATATTTTGTATTTGTATTTGTATTTATGGATTCTCCAAAGGCCTTAGCCTAAATCGAGGGAGTCTCCGTATATAAACCAGCATCCAGATTTACGCATTACTGTTTTCTGATGATCGCTTAGTGCGTGAAACTCGGAGTAAAACACCTTTTCATCCTCTTATTCTTGTTACGAGAGAGCTTGGAAGCTCAGGGCCCTACGCTATGCTTTTTTTGCCTTCATGACCTAGAGAGAAAAAAAAGCATAGGGATGTTATAAATTCTTTTAAAAAATCCTTTTTTTTTAAAGACATAACCTGGGATTCGAACCCGCACTATCGCGCGCCCTGCATGCATCCCCCGATACACTTCGCATACATTTGTTTGTTTGTGTCACGCCTGGCGCTATCCGTATCTACCGGCAAAAAAAGCATAGGATGTTATAAATTTTTCAATTCTCCTATTTTTTCAGGCATATCCTGGAATTCGAACCCGCACTATCGCCCTACATGCATTCCCTCATACACTTCGCATTCATACCCATTCTTCCAAGTTGTTTCCCATTGTGATCTTGCATTTGAAAGCCCTATTTGAATATGCATTGTCGCCAGCCGTCTTTGATGGCACGGTACGGTAGGGGATAGGTACGGGACAGGTACGATCGAGGGTAATACGACACCGTCTCCCGTACCGTACCGTACCATCAAACACAGCTGGCCACATACAGCTGCCCGCAATATTCAAATAGGGCTTTCAAACGCAAGATGATAACGTGAAGCAACTTGGAAGAATGGTATGAATGCGAAGTGTATGGGGGAATGCATGTAGGGCGATAGTGCCGGTTCGAATCCCAGGATATGCCTGAAAAAAAATAGGAGAATTGAAAAAATTATAACATCCTATGCTTTTTTGCCGTCAGATACGGATAGCGCCAGGCGTGACACAAACACACAAACAAATACCAAATTAAAGCTGTGTGGACCCTGGCTAGCGCCAGACGTTACTGAAGTAACGTCTTCTGCATAGCTACGGGAATAAAATATTATTGTAGTAGTTGAGCACTATTATGGGTTAGTGCCTTAGCTGTTTGCATTATGCAGAGCTCACTGACTTGTCCATCTGAGCACTCTGGCAGGGTGCATTCGGGTCCGTTTAAATCTGGCTTTGGAACATTATATTTTTACTGCTATCAGGTTCAGGCTCATTTCCTCTGTGTTGAGCTGATGAGTCCACAAAGAAGAAACGGCACGCTGTCTGCAGATCGAGTATATAAATATCTTACCATACACTTGTAGGTTGTACGTGAGTGTTGCACTACCAGCATCATTTCTCACTTGGACTGTGTACATGCCCACATCATTCCGATCCAAATTGGATATTGTCAGAGTATTGGGACTCCTGAAAACAAATTTCACACGGTGAGAAAGGTTTACCACTCAAATATACATAACTTAAAACGTGGTGCAACACTGGAATACCAACGCACTCTCGTGCACTCTACACTTAGTTGGGAGAATGGAATTGATGGAGTACACCAACATATTACGGGTCTTGCAATTCCATAATTCCTCCCTTGTTTCCAGGAAATGTCCGTACATATAGTGTCTGCAGATTGAGTATATGTATAGATTATAGACCGATTAGGAGGTCTATGCACGACCTCGGGGGACCCCAGTCTTTACTCGGTCTATATATCCTGCGTAGGCCAACCATGAGGTCTCCGAACAACAGTTTCTCTTCATATTCGACATATCCTTTTCAGGGGCGTAGCTAGGATAGTGATCAATGTATTTTAATGCTCGAGTTTCCTGATGACTGACTTTTCCTGCGTTTATGTTTTGCCAGTTAGCTTTTATAATAAGCCCCGTTTCTTGCACTAAGTGGGCTTTGAGGAAATGGTCCACATTCTATTTTCTCCGTCTCTCTCTTTCTGTCAACCTTCAGTTATCGTATTTCCTGTTCGACCCTCTTTGGAGATGTACATTGAACTATTGAGGCGACGAACTGGAGTTGGACAGAAGAGTTCTAAGTCCAAGAGGTTCTAGGAGTCAAATAATTATATGTATATGAATATTGGAAGCAAGAAGTCTCTAAGTCTGAAGACAAATTTTGAACAGTCACTACTACAACACAGCTCAGTGATTGCTGGCCTTTAGCAAAGATCCCTGGTTCTAGTCCTAGCGCTCACAATCACACATTTTCCCGTTTTGTTCCCTCCAAAATAAGACTATTTGAGGTACAGGGGCTCCCCACATAGCTTGTGCGAGAGGCGTGTAAGTACAGTGAGGGAAGCATCCTACCAGCTTGCGCATCTTTGCAGGAAGTGCAGAGTTCAGAGTCTGAAAACAATTGTTGAACAGTTTATGCTTGGATGACAAGTTCACCATAGTGAGCAGTGAATAGCATTACCCGACAATACTACTACTAACCACACGCAGACAAGGGTAGAAATGAAATACTTACGACATTGTTGAAATGGCATACTTAGCACCATTAGTCAGGGGCATCTGAGAGTTCGGCTTGTACCACTCAATTGTAGGAGTTGGGAAAACAGGTTGCATGATTGTGAAGGAAAATGACACGCTGTCAGCCTCCAATTTCTGCTGCGTCTTTGATCCACTAAGTGAAATAGTTGGTTGGACTGTGCAAGACAAAAACCATCAAATACTTGCAGCCAACCTGCCAACCAAGGCAAGACCATAGAAACAAGACCTAATCTATGTGAACGGATGGTGATCACATTGCCAATTTGAACATCCCTGGCAATGTACAGCGATCTCAATTCTGCGTTTTACATGTACTTTGGATCATAACTTATCCACGCACTCGATTCTCACAATCTTGGGCTTGCTGGAAAGGCCTCAAAGGTCTCCGCGAGAGGAAGAGATTGAGGTCACCGATGGTAGCAAGGGAAAAAAACAATTTCTTTCTTGTTTCTCTGCAACCATGAATTTCATACTAGAATGTTTTTCCAGTCGGGATACCGGTAGGGTGCCATATGTCCCATACCGAAGTATGAAAAAGATCCGACTTCCTTGGGACAATGGAGAGCCAAAAAACTTAAATTTCCTCATCTTCTCCCATACAAAGTCAATCTCTCCGACGTCAGAAATCTGGCCTGGTCTGGGCAAGTTAATGACGTCATTAGTGCAAACTTCAAGCTGGTATAACTTCAGCATTCTTTGTTGCCGTGGGACGTAACTCGTACTCTTCTTCGTTGCGCTTTCCTTCCCACCTTTCAAGTTGGAAGGGTGTTGGTTTGCACCTCAGAGAATTGTTGGAGCTAGGTGTCAGGTTGTTGAATGTCTCAGTGTTGCGAAATTGTATCACGACTATGATTTACGCATGTTGTATTTGGTTCTTGTTTTGTGGAGTCCAGTGTCTGATGTCATATATGGTCTAAGTGTACGCGCAAGTATGGTGTGATTTGTGACGTTTATGGTATGTGGTGCATGCAAGAGTACGCGTTGTCAGAGTGTGAGGATGTGCTTCCGTCTGTGTGAGAGTGACTGTCAAGTGAATGCTGTACATGCGCAGTGCTAGTTTGGTCTGGGATTGAGAGTCGTGTGTGATTCGTCCATGGTCTGGTTGTCTTGGTCTTGGTCATGTGTTCTGTACGTATTAGTCCCTGATTGGTCGTCCCGATTTGTCGTCGCAATATTACTGCTTGTTCTTGTTGTTTTCTTTGAGTCTTTTCCCGGGAGTCTTTCCCGTCGTTGTTTTGTCCCTTCACAAAGTTTGTCTCTCTCCTCCAGCGCCCTCACCATTTATTGATAGCATATTAAGAACTGAAGAGATAACCAAGAGTTTGCGTTGTTGTGTGGCGGGGGCCAGGGGGAGAAGCCTACTTCATCAGTACTCCTCGTCAGTTTTGTGCCATTTTGTCGCACTTGCTGACTGTATATGATCTGGTTACATTGGTGGACAGTTTGTCATAACTCGTAACATTTTGTCCTCCTTTTTATGATGCTTGATATTGGTAAGCTGTTATTTGAAAGAACGGGAATGTGGCGAAAAGCGCGCTTTGGAAATGCTTTTTTTAGAAATACTATATTGTTTCCTCTCACAGCAGGAATATTGTATTTCTCGCCAGCAGAGCGCACATCTGGCTGCAGCCAACTACCCTTCACTTTGTGTGTTGTCGCTGCTGCAGAGAGAATAGGCTGTTTATCGCTCCACATATACTGGCACACACAGAGACACAGTAGTATGTTGAGGTTAACGAGTGATAATGGATATCTGGAGAGATCCTGACAGTAAGTTTCAAGTTCTCGAGTTCAAATCCTCATTCAGGGCCCTTTCAAAGTCGATATACAGTAAAACCTGGTGTAAGCGACCGCTGGGTGTAGCGACCACCTGCTTTCAACGACCGTCTTTCCATGCACCGACAGTTCTACACACACTGTGGGACCTGGCTCTAAAGACCACCTGGCTATAACAACCGCTTTTGCTTGCACCGTGGGGTGGTCGCTTAAACCAGGTTTTTCTGTACATGTACACGCCGAAGAAAACCTACCGTAACAATTTGAGGAAAACCGGGGACATCGCTTTAATACAAAACACTACGGTAGTCATCTATAATCACATAAGGGACCATCCGTCAAACTTAATATAGATATTTATTTAGAAACGAAAACTAGTCGTTTATGGGGAGGGGGGGGGGGGGGTTGAGCGCCGCTGGTTGGTAAATTTGATTTCTTCATTCGGGGACGATTTACTCGAGCTAGGAGGACTCAACGGAGCTCTCTTTCTCACCACATTACACTGGACAATCTCCAGGGACATCCAGCCTAGACTGGTGCCGTCAGTGTCCTCAGAAATCTTTCCTGACACGGCCTCAAGAGATGCACTCCCATTCTCGAAATGCGCGCATGGCGGATGGTCGTCTTTTCCAATTTCACCAGACTTCAGTCGATCGATACTGCAACAATTTGTATGGCAAGTATGCTTATTTTTTACACCGTTGGAAAGCCTTGGACCTCAGCTAAGCGTGGAGCACCATTTTAGTTGTCTCCTAGCAACAGAACTCACCGAAAATGCGATTTTACTGTAAGGGTCACATACGACCCTTACGCTTATGTGAGACCCATAAAGGGGTACGTACTGCAGGAAGTCAAACATGCTATTGGCCCGTTCACATCCTTGATTCAACTGTTAAGGGCATCAAGTTGAAGTGGTTTGGGCATGTGGCAAGGCATCATGATAGCTACTCACACTATTTCTTGGATGGAATGGGGCCTGGAACAAGACTCCATGGTCGCCCCGTCACAATTGGTTCACCAACATAAAGACTGGACAAAGGAATTATAAAGAGAGGTAAAGAGAGATAAAGAGAAATAAAGAGAAATAAAGAGATCTCTCTTTATCTCTCTTTATCTCTCTCTTTAGGGGCCGTCCGTAAATATCGATGTTTTTTTAGAGACGATATTGGTGCGTCTGGAGGGGGGGGGGGAGGGGGTTTGAGCCATGTGCGTCTTTTCGAGCATCAGAAAAATATCGATGTAAATATCTGAAGTTTCGCCGATCCCTGCACGCGGACGTCTAAATGGCTATACAAGAAATGTGAAACCAGCTTCCGTTCGCGGAGCTAAAACTCGCGACACAAGAACAAAATCAAAAATTGGAAGCTGTACGCCCATGGCGAATTTCAAGAGCAAAAGAATGAGCTATTGATTGTGGAAATCGGCCGAACGATGCCTGCGGGAGACCTTTTTCAAGACGTAGAGGCAGTGCGAACAAACACGGACAAACTCCACAAGAGTTTCCAGTCTTCACTGTCTGAACAAGGATTTGAAAAAATTCAAGCCCGAGCATAGCCGCTTGGGCTACACCAGTACACAATGGCTGAGCACTGCAGCGCCAACCCGGTTCGCTCCCCCCAGCCCAGGCGATGCAGCTATTGCGTGAGTGCGGCGGGATTTTCACGCCTACACCGGACCCTCAACATCCTGGGCACTTCATGAGCATCCAAAAATATTGATTCCATGATCTAGATGTACATGTGCGTCTTCTGGGGGGAGGGAGGGGGGTCAAGGGAGAGAAGCACCAATATCGTCTCTAAAAAAACATCGATATTTACGGACGGCCCCTTATCTCTCTCTTTATCTCTCTCTCTTTATCTCTTTATCTCTCTCTCTTTATCTCTCTCTCTCTCTCTCTCTCTCTCTCTCTCTCTCTCTCTCTCTCTCTCTCTCTCTCTCTCTCTCTCTCTCTCTCTCTCTCTCTCTCTCTCTCTCTCTCTCTCTCTCTCTCTCTCTCTCTCGTTGCTGCTGATCATGATAGGTCATAGAAACTAACCTTGCACTTGGACGTCGAGAATTTCTGGAGATGAGGAAGTTCTATTTAGCCTTGTGAAAGTTCCCGTGCAGTTGTATTTCCCACGCTCATTGTATTGTATATTTGGAAGGATCAGTTGACTGATAATCTGTTCACAAAATGGCAGACGTTTTGAAATGGTCAATAATTTCACTATACAATGAAGGAAATCATAACCTTTCTTCCGAAAGTCTGATTTCCCAAAATGTACACCCTGGATTGGCCTGACGCATTATTTTGTCTGGCTTCCTGAGCGATGAGCGAGGTTCAAATGAACATCGATGTTGTTGATTACGTTTCTATTGTGTCATGTGTGGCACTATGTGCTCAGTGATAGCCTGCATAGGTCCCACCGGTAAGAACTCGACCCTAAACTGTTGTTATTAGTCCGCAGGTTTATGGGGTAACCCTACAAATCATACAATGAAACTCCATGGCAATGACCCATGGCTATAGCAGGAGTGGAGTACGGTACTTTGCATTCCATTGTAATGGCAAGCTGAATAAGACCAAAAGTTCTCATCATGATTCATGTGCCAAGGTCAAAATTGTATAACACCTTATTTTTGACTTGGATGGTGAGCCAATTAGCCAATTAGCCAATTATTAGTTACGTTGGTGGACAGTTAGTCATAACTCGTAACATTTTGTCCTTCTCCTTTTCACCTTATTTTCGATGTTACTTTAATTTCGACAATTTCGGTACAGAAACCAGGCACCTAAATTTGGATTACATTGAAAAGGCACTAGAGTATGCACAGTATGTGAAGGGAATGCTGGTCACTTAGCTCTAAATTACACCTGAAACCACCATAATACACCAAAAGATGTGTTATAGTAGTTGCTATTGCTCTGAATGTAGCAAGTGCGGGCCTTTTGACAATAGTGAAAATTGTGCATATGCAAAGCCTGGGGAATAATAGTCCTGCTAGTGCCCCATACAAAGATCTCCATCATGCACTATTTTGAGAAAATTCTCAGCCAGAAACACTTTTTCATAGCCATTACTTGGGTGCTACCGGTAGGACGGTATACCAGCTGTCATTTAATAGAAGTATTGAAGACACGTTGAAGACGCTAAGTGTCCGTGTATGAGGGTTCAGTATGCCCAGAACTACAATGTGACAAGCATACCAGTATTGGGCTCAACATACAGTTTTGGATAGTTAATGTATGATTTTTAACTCACAGTTTCGCTTGTTCCATTCTTTGGTCCGTCCGATTGCGTTACCATTGCTGTTGATGGAAGAGCTCCACCATCATAGCCCCACGTAATGCGTGGCTTAGGAGAACCCGTTGAAGTGCATGTGATGTTGAGTGTGTCGCTCATATTGATAGAGTATGGCAAAAGATTATCAGGTATCAAGGTTGTATCTGGTGCAACTGGGACAAGCAAAGCAGGGTGTGACAGGCATTTCTTAGAACAAATCACTCATGAGCTGTCTGTTTTCAGAAGTAAGAACTTTTACCTCAAATTACTTGCAAGACAACTGGCATCACTAGAGGGCGTATAGGCCAGGAGCTGTGGCATACTCCTTTTCTATTTCCACACCATGCATACACCAAGGCCTTTTCAACAGTTCTATTCCGCATAGCTGGCTGCAAGATGAGAGCACGAAAGCGTGATCCATTGGTTATACGGCCATGATGAGTACTTCAAGATTCAACCTCCGCCTTTCCGCCTATTTGATTGTGTCCTTAGACAAGAGTGGTTGAAATTTGTTAATGTTTTATTCTTCTCGTAATCATAAGGACAACTGGTTCATAGCCCGCACATCGGTGGTGTGGTGACTATGTGCTAGAGCACATTTGTGGTGTGCTGACCATATACCACTGGCAACCTCATCGGGCCAGTTTGCTTATTTCCAGAGTATAGTGCCTATGGCGGCCATTTGCTGGTGTGATGACTGGACTACGTGGTCTATACAGAAGCTACGCACCTGGACAAATTGGAAGCATATCCAATTTCAAACCAGTCTGTGCATCGACGCAATCCACACCAGACTGATACGACCAATACGATGTTTTCCAACCAAACCTTTTCGTTCCCTTCCCACCACGGGTTAGTACAGTGAATAACGGAGGATGTCAGAGATACCAACTGGATAGGCAGAAAGTGGGATTGGAAAGGGATATTCACACCCTTTTAATTCCGCCGGAGGGATGCTACTTTAAGATGTATGCGTTTGAATTCATCTCACACCTTACCTGTTCTGCATTCGCAATCTGGACATTTATTACAATGCAGATTTACACTGAAGTTTTTTCCGGTGTTCGAACAGTGTAGGCTTACGTCGCCCATCAGGTCTTCTCTGCCGCAGCTGACGTTGGTTGCATTCAGTGAACAGAAGAGGATTGAAGACGAACTCGCCGCCCCATCTTGGCATGCCAAGGACAGCGTGCATGTGGAAGGACCTCTGAGTGTACAGTCTGCATGCCAGTCAGCAGGCTGGGCAACGCTCGAAGAGATGACTCCCAATACAAGAACCGCAGCATAGCTAACATAGAAAAGGCGACAGCCGAGTAGGGAATTCATCGATCGGAGAAGTGGCCAAGTGAACATAGTATCACTGCTTCCTCCAGGCAGGGTACAGATTCATTCAAGTCTTCGCCAGAAATCTAACCCGAAAATTAATCCTGCCTTGAGAAGACTAGTGGTGGATTTCTTGGTAAGCTAAAACCATCAAACACCAGACCCGGACAACAGCTTTCACAGCGAAACTTCTACTTCGGTTTAGAGCACAGTTCTGCAAATGTCCCACAGTTCTGCAAATGTGGAGTGCTAAGAAGTGTCTCAGCCATAGGCAACCTACATGAACACATGTGCATGCAGAACTGCTGTGCCAGGTGCTTACCGAACCACTCTAACAGCTGCAGATCATGGAGCATCAAGTACTTTGAAGCGAGCGTAACGTCTGGCAGTGGAAAGCCGTCTCGAACGTTGGACCCGCAAGCAACGATATTGAACTGTTTTTTCCCGTGTGGCCTGCTACAGGCTCCACTGGCAAGTATTACCATATTCGGAGATATTTTGGGTTGAAAAGGGTGATAGCTGACAACCAGAGGTTCTCGATTCTTGGGTATCAAAGTTTACAAATCTGTGCTGAAATTATGCAAACTGGGATGTAATATATACCTGCGAAGGGGTTGCATAGCCGGATCTCCTGACTCAACTATATGGCGGCCATACGTGCTCACCGCAACAGATTGGATATCTGAAGTTGCTAACAATGCCTGCACGGTGGCTGCAGCTGATTTGCACCTGCCATTTCAAGCATGCCACGTATTAACCACCTGGCAGGAAGCACATGTAAATGTATTCTCGTAAAACACCTGCAAACCGTCCACAGCGTGTGAATTCGTTTAGAGGCGCACAGGTGTTCACCAGATACACAAAGCACTGATTCACAGGTTAGCTCCAGTGGCAAAGACTGGATAAGGACTGATGTAGCTCACGACACCAGCATTCATCTACTCAGTTCAAGCATTCAAATCATTGATGCTTTATGCTAGCATGCCTAAAGTGGTACTGGTAGCGAGGGAGCTACAACCATTTTGCTTCATGTTCCAGGGTCCTGTGCTGTCTCCATAAATTCTATGCCTCTCTGATGTAGAGCGAAGGGCCAACATGGTCCTCAAGACGACCGCTAACACACGGTAAACCATGCAATCATCGTATGCAGCTCCTAATGGTGGGGGCGAGGGGATAAGTCTCACCACCGCACAGGCACAAATGCCGAAAACACCCATTACTTGGATCCATGTACCCCTTGTCCCTGGCTACAACTTCTCACTTGACTGTGGGTAGCAGTACGACTTGCAAAACCGCTCCCAGGCAGGATTTAAACCAGGTACCTCTCGTGTCTCGATCATGGTACTTGGCCAACCGACTGTGCCTGCCTGGTGATAGTTTGTGGTTGTTTTGTAAAAAAAATGGGTTCACGTCTATCACACCATACCTGTATCTCTGTCTTATGAATGCTATGCACAATGCCTTCTTGGACGCTCATGGTTACATCGCACACAGAATGAAGGACGTTAACACCTAGACCAGGTGCTCACCCATACAAGTAGAGGGAGGAGGTATTAACCACAAGAGAGATTGTACATAATCAGGGCCACCCGGAATTAATTCGTTGTTTGGGGTCACCCGACTGACCGTAATTTTTCACGCGACTGCAAATTCGGCGAGAGGTGCTCGTTAGACTCGTTTGCCAGCGAGGCCAAGATCTGGTCCTGAGGGGCAATGACTGCGCTCGATCATCTACGGTCAGATCGGATCAACTGGCTTGACGGAAAAAAAGCTTGAAGATACGATATGCAAAATCTACATACAGTACACCGGAGGATGTTGCCTGATGATTGCGAGAGCATGAAACTTGAAGTAGCAGCAAACAAGCCTTGATTGTCCTTGTTGTTCTCTTCTACAGTGCTGGCAACTGAAATCCGACCCCTCAGCGGTGCGTTCACATTCTAGCGGTCTCTATTATTTTCGTAGTTTTACAATACCGTGTTGGGTCTTTGCGATGTGAGCGCACCGCTCAGGGGTCGAATTTCAGTTGCCGGCACTGTACATACAGTACATGTATGCATCCATGGCAGAAACAAAAAAATATAAAATAAAATAAAAAAAACCCAACCGACCCTGGTACGGATGAGTGAAGTTACCCGAAACAACGAATTTATTCTGGGTGGCCTAGAGAAAATGGAGAGAAAGTCAGAACAGATAGATAGATAGATAGATAGATAGATAGATAGATAGATAGATAGATAGATAGACAGATAGATAGACAGTTGTCCAATGTCCCTAGGCTGCTTACAGTGCTCAATGTCCAATGGACAGAGCCAGTAATACAAATATTACACAGCAATGAATCAAACAAGTCTCTTTCCGCTTTTACTCCGAGTTTCGTGTGAAAACACTTCATCAGACAGGATAGATACATAGATAGATAGATGGAGGGAGAGAGAGAAAGAAAGAAAGAGAGACAGACAGACAGACAGACAGACAGACAGACAAACAAACAGAGAGAGAGAGAGAGACACACACAGAGAGAGAAACAGAGGAAGAAACATAGATCCCATATCTTCCTAAGGCGGGAAAGACACAGTGACTACTTACTGTACACAGTGAGGTTGAATTGTATTGTGGCAGTTCCGACGCCATTATCTACAGTAGCTATGTACAAGCCATCATCACTGGGTTGGGAATTAGCGACCACCAGTGTTCTCCGATTGTTGAGGAAAAAGTGCGAACTTGAATTTGTAAGTATCTGTTTGTCCGGGTGCTGCCAGGTAATATTCTGTGCAGGTGGGTCTGGGTTGACTGGACTAGCGATCACCATAGATAAAATTGATCTGCCAAATTGATGCTCTTCCACATAGACAAGCGGGCCATTTGATATTGTTACTGGTACTGCAAACCGAATGAGACAGAACAAAAGATGGCATTCACTGCAGTCTATTTGGATTTCGGCAGCCACATTGCAAGAGAATAAATGGACTGAAACTTTTGTTGCAAGCGCAATAAGGGGCTGGTGCCGGTAGCATACCACGGTTTGTTGGACCATTTCCTTAAAAGAAAAAGTACATGTAGCTTCTCATGTCATTCCTACCTGAGCAAACTACTCCACAGCGGTGATTGGTTACAAAATGAAAGTGAGATGCTGGGGTGGGGTGAGGAGTGGGCAAGGTGTATGCAGGGTCGCAGCTAGCCCTCATGTTCAGGTTTTGTTCAGATCACGTTTCAGCCAATCATTCAAAATAATAAGGAATTCATAAAGCAGATGCTGAGTCTGGCAAAAGAAGTAACAAGAAGCAATGTTAGGACATCCATATGCTGGACTACGTGTACCATTTCATACACAAAACTATTTTTTCTTGAATTTTGCTTCATCCGAAAGGCAAAAGAAGATTATTTCCTAAGTTGACTGCATGATTAACCCTTTAAGAGCCACAGGAAAATTTCAAAATTCTGCATTTTTTCGTGTTCCTTGGATCATAGCTTCAGTTCTACTCACTCAATCCTCACAATCTAGGGCTTCCTGGAACGGTCTCCGCGAGAGGAAGAGAATGAGGTCGATCATGATAGCCAGCACACCGTCTATCCAGCGCTAGATCGCAGCGACAGTACGAAAAATGCCCCAAATGCGCCCAATTGCGTCCCGCACCAGATATTTCATTTTACTCGATCGTGGAGTTCCAATTTTTTCGCTGTGTACTCTTGACAATATCAACAGTGAAACCCATGCAAATTCGAGTAAACCAGCGTGACGAAAAGTCTCAAAATTCTCAATACTAAAGTCGCACTGCGCGCTTTTGAAATTGCCGCGATCGCGGCTCAACTTACGAGTGATTTATCTCGGGAATCGTTGCTCGCAGCGCTTCGCGGATTGTTTCTCCCGACAGGTGAGAGTGTTCTCTTCGCCCTGGATATTTCGATCACTGGATTTGAGCGAGATTGGACTGAGTTACGACCTTTGAAGTTTTGCATTTGAATGCGTCGTTTACGACGCATTCAAGTATGGGGCGGCTCTTAAAGGGTTAACAGCCATCTGTCCAATGCTAAACTGTTTATGATCTGTGGCCGTAATCTTCGACTGGAGTTGAACATTATATCCACCAACCATTGTTTTCCGCGTACACACCATTCACGAATGCGATAGTTTTACCCTGTTCTTGATTCGATTCCGTGCGCCCTCAGTGCTTTTGCGTAGGGCTGAAGGCAATATACCGAATATTGGAATATTTGACCGTTAAGCGTTAAAGAACAAACATTGGTGAAGTGATGAATATTCGAACTGCAAAAAGATCTACTATTCGGTGCTACATGTCGTTTAACTATACCTTCAAGTAAATAATACGAGGTGGTCTACACAGTGTGAGTATGAACATACAGGTAGATCAGGCCCCGCACAGGACTTCCGATCTTTCATCGCGTTCACATCCTTGGTGACAACATGTGCTAACCTATACCGGAGAGCAATGCAACCAGGAGATACAGCATGCAGCAATTTATGTCAAGACTCACATATGTGGAGTATGTACACTCCACACCTCAATGAAAGCGTGGTTTGACTGACCACAAGAAGCGAACCCCTTGGACTTGCCACAGTGCAATGCAGAGGTGCCGTGCTGTTGCGAAACGTTACACAACACCCAGTAAAAAGTAACGTTTGCTTCAAAAGAACATTTGTTCATTCGTTCGTTAGCATCAAGAATATTTGATTTCTGAGAAAGTGTGTTCGTTTCAGCCCTACTTTTGTGCCCTTAACATCTTGCTGATCGCATCCTCTCCTTCCAAGGAGAACATTGTTCGCATGTACCTTTGTCAACGTACGTCGTAATACCTGCTATGTGTTCAGAACTGGCGTGTTAGCGGCAGCATCATCATCAAAACCGGTTCTAATGAGACATACCTAGCACATTGATGGAAGTTGTTACCGTGCTTGTTCGCCGATCCACCGTCACAATATTGTTGTTAGAAGCTTCACACGTCAAAGTACCGTGATCTCGCCCGTAATTTGCACTGTTTATCGTCAGGACACCTGCAATAGGAATACACATGGGCACGACCATAATTTATTAATGCGCGCAGGCTCCACTGCAGCCACTTCATTACCTGGAAAACCTTAAACATACCATCTTCAACCCAAGTGGTCTCTTTGCTGCAAATTACAATAAGTATCTCAATTAAATTTTCGGCCAGGAGCCATCAGCCACCGACACGTTTGTTCACTTGCAAAGAATAATCGTGAGCACAAAGGCCGGCCAAGTTCAAAACTCAGTTGCACGCGTATGTCCAAGTTTATCGTATGCGAGTAAATACCGTTGGAAACGATAAGATAAATGTGAGTTTGCACATGGTGTGGCTTGTCTATAAGAAAAAAACAGGTTTGTCAACAGACAACCGCTCTATCCAGGTGCTACATAGTACATATTGCAGTCAATGCACTGAGTTACTGGAAAAGAAAACGGGCCCGCAAATATGGTGCAGTATGAATGAATGCGTGGTAAGGAGACACATTTTCTTTCTCTGACTCAGGGCGTTTTCAATTGTCTTGCAATAATTTCGATCGCCATGTCGCAACTTTTTTATCTTCATAATATTCACACGTGTTATTCAAGAAAGATGCAGATGTCATGCCCTATCGTGAGCATGGCTGTGCTTCCACCATATCTGTATGCAGCGCTGGCTGCACAGGCTAGTGTCCCCACACCTGTTGGCCAAAGCCCCGGGTCACCATGACTTGTGCGTAGTCGCATACGTCATCTGGGTTTCTCTGCATCACCGTACCCTGCCTTCTCCGGTTCCTTTGCGGGTTCTGGATTTTCTATGGATTTCAGTTTGCAGTTGTCTCCCAATACTGAGTTCTGTTGTTGCTTTTTGTATTTTCAGAAATCATTTCATTTCCAAGCACCAGTCCCCTTGTAATATTCACGTTTGCTACATCATTAGATTCGCTGTGGTGCATTGTAAGTGCTGTGTGCGGAGTACTTGCTAATGAGAGTTACTGCGAGTGCGTCTCTACACGATATGATGATGAGCAACAAGAGCAACATGCATCTCTCCTAACCTCGTACCCTCCCCTCTCTTAACTTCTCTTGTGTCCCGAACGGGAAGGGAGACAAAAACGGCAGACGATCAAATACGACGGAGACAAGACTGCAACCGGGCGAATACAACGGGGACAAGACAAGAAAGAGTGCATACGGAGGGGACAGAAGACGGTGCAGCCGCATGTAGAAAGCATGTACAAAGCATTCAAATACAGCAGAGCAGCGTGTACCACGAGTCAGCAGCATGTACGACAAAGAGACACAAACGCAGCAGCAGGTACGAGAAGGAGACATGAACGCAGCCGCATGTGCGACAAAGAGCTACACGCGTAGCCGCATGTACAACGAAGAGCTACAAGCGCAGCCACATATACAACACAAGTACTCACCGCCTGGCATGATGGCATAGTCTGTATTTGCCGATATAACTGCATCATTTTTGTCTTTCCAGGTATAGGTTATCGTAGCATCACCAGTCGCCGTGCACATTACCGTGAGCGGCTTACCCTGCACAACGGTATACGTACTATCGATTGTAGCGCTTGGTGGATCTATGCAATTTTATAAAGGAAAAACAGCAGCAACAGCAACCACCACCAGAGCAGCAGCAGCAGCAGCAGCAGCAGCAGCAGCAGCAGCAGCAGCAGCAGCAGCAGCAGCAGCAGCAGCAGCAGCAGCAGCAGCAGCAGCAGCAGCAGCAGCAGCAGCAGGCAGGGCAGCACCAAAGGTCACAGCAACAGCAGTAGTTGTAGAGGTGGCAGCCGCACAAACAGTGACAGCAAGCTAACATGCTAGGGTAGGTTGCAGCATGGCTTGGCTACTGTCGCATTGGATGATACACGAAGTGATTTTATCAAACAAATTTGAAGCACAGAGCCAAGCCAAGTTTTTGATATCAGCAATAGAGCGTATGTTTTCTTCTCTCTCTAAATTTTGGACGATCTGTAATAAGAGTGGCACTGCGCATATGGTGGGTAATTTTGTAGTACCCGTATTTTGGCATACATAATTTTCATAATAGGATCCATACAATTATGGCAACGCGGTCCACACCTCCAACTAAATACCACCTGCCGCTGAAGACCGGTTTTTGGACCCAGGGGGTGGTCGTTAGCTACAGGTTTTACTTTCCATGGGTGTCATCTGCATAACGCATAAAATTAAGATATGCCTACAGTCCATTTCAAAACTATAGACGCGTAGGGTTTTTGAAATATTTCAAATTTGGCTGGAGCTTTTTGAGAATAGTTTTCGGAATATTGTTCAGGTCCGCTCCACAATTACTCTCATATAGTTTCTAAACGATTGGATAACAGACGCCCAATTTGGAAAATGTTATGCACAAAGTGATCACAGATTTTATGTGGTATAGATGCTGGCATAACGGTTTTTGCCTAGGTACGCGTCTATAGTTTTGAAATGGACTGTAGACTGCATACAGCCTATAAATAATCAGTGTTGCCTGGAATAAGCTACCAGAAGAAATCCGCTGTCTGACATCCGCTAGCCGATTTACTGTTGCTGTGTGCAGACACTATCTGCACCACAAGTATTCAGTGCAAGGTATACAGAGTTTTTGCAAGTAGCTTCTGCTGTTCCTGTTCGTATTATTTTATATTCTTCAGCGTGTCATGTCGATTCCTCCCTCTCTCAAAACAGCCACCTTCACTTCCATTCCCCCAGGAGACTCCCTTTGATAGGCGTCCATTTGCGTCTGATGAATCCTTGAAAATAAATAATATCAATAATAGAATATCAATATAATGAATGTCACCCCTTCCTTTTTTCACCTCCCATGTAATAACCGACACCATCCGCACCATGTCTCCTTAACTAACCTGTCACTTGAAATGTCACACTAATGTCGCGCTTTTGCCACCTCTGCGCGCTATGCCACCTGCTTTTTCGTGCTTTACTCCCTTTGCGCGCCCTGTTTTAGCTACCTGCCTGGGTATAAATTTGGACCCAGATGATGTACAGGTTATCAGTTGTCTGAGGATTGCCTTAGCTTTGCTATGTGCATGAAACGCAACGTCACAACACAATGACCTAGCCGGCTGTCTCTGTTCTCTTCTGCATTTGTGTTGATGCTCCATCCTTGTGGTGTTGAGCACTCTAGGCAATCTGGGAACTCTCGATATTGTGAGTATCAATAGAAGTATAACAGATACTGCATGGACCAGATCCAATCATTCCAAATCTGAAAATGTACATATTTTGCATCTGAACCGCATAGCAAAATACCATTCAAACCTTGTACCTCCAGGTATTTTTCGTCAAAACAATTCGTCTTTTTTTTCTCTTCTTAGGACACAATGTTCAGCTACATTGCACGGGTTAATGTATTGTTGCTGTTCTGCAATGATTTCAATAAGGAGTTATGGACTCCCGCTGCGATGTGCACACATGGATGAGAAGCGAAGCCCCACGTCCTTGAGTCCAGGCAGGGAGCAGTGCTTCGTTCTGAAGCAGGGCAAACGGAGCATGGACGCACATGTTCACGTCTTCCACACTTGACAGCGTTGTTGATGATAATCTCTGCTGCGAACGTGAGAGAGAACGACAGGCAATGGAGATCTTGATCGAGTCAATCGTTTGGAAGAAAATGCCGTCAATCATATTTTTGAACTCGTGCGTTTAACTCTACTTTGAAGACAAAGCGGACTTCTTGAATGTCATCGCCAATCGAGGAGCGGACCAGAGATTGATCTCTGTAGCTACTCTCCGCTGAGAAGGAGAGAAGAAGGTATTTCGAACTGCAGGTAAAGGAACTCTCTCGCTTCAATAATAATGCCATAGTCACAGCATTGTTATCTGCCCGTCAAATGATGTGTAGGCACAATAACACACCCAGCGGGCACACTTTTTTCCTTTTTGAAGATCGACCCAAAAGGTGGCTTAAGGATGTCATAACAGGTCCCGCATACTTTGCACGGGCCTGGAGAGAGAGGGAGTGAGTGAGAAAGAGAGAGATAGGTACAGTCATTGCAAGCGAAATCCGACACTTGGCATAAGGGACTACACCATACAGTGTGAAACCCTGCAGCCCTGCATACGTAGTACATGTGTTGCATACAACTTTTATCTGTCTCAAGACAGGACTCGTACTCATCACAGTCAAGGTTCAAAGGTGCTGGCAAAAATAAATGGAGACTGGTGAGATAGCTCAAGCTGGAGGGGGGGGGGGGGGGACATCCACTACATATACCAATACCAAGAGTACATAAGTCCGACCAAAAAAATGACGTACATCACGGATTACGCGGTCCCACAACCCCATCCCAGTTGCGCACTCTGGGGGGTTATGTACTCTTGCCAATACTCCTTATGTGTACCATGTCTGTGATCTGTGTGTATCAACTCTGGGACCTTTCGACCTGTTCGGGGTGCGTACGGCTAAGGGTACAAATTAGGTACAGCTGATTACATCATTGATGTCCATTTGTGGCGCTGTCCCCTATGGCATGTGTCGGATTTCGATTGCCACGACTGTAGATAGCTAAGGGCCGGGCTCCACTGCGGCTCCGCGGCTCGTCTTTTGCGGCTTGAAACGTCATCATTGCCATAGTGACCGCGGCTTGAACTGGAGCAGCAAGGCCGCGCCTCACCGCGAGCTTTCGCTACGATTCTTGATCAAAAACTGCGAGCCGCGGTCGCAGCTCTACCTGTTTCCCGTACTTTGCATTGTTTTGTTTGCAAACATTTTAAATTCAAATTTTAATTCTTTGCGCAGGCCAGAACATGAGGATTATTTTAATTTCGCCCAGGCGCGGCAGGCAGGTAAAACGTCATCAAAAATTGTGGAGCACGACCGCGGTACCGCAAGTGTCAGTGGAACTGTGCTGCTCCGCTGCATGCAGCCAAGTGCCGCGGAGCAGCGGAGCCGCTGTGGAACCCGGCCCTAAGGGCATTTTCGATTGGTAGGATCGGGATCCCGACCCACCGGATCCAATGGACTCGCGCCCTATCGAATAGTCGAATCCGGATCCGGATCCTTTGGATTTGGATCCGGTCAACCCACCTCGGGGAGCAGGGTTGACCGGATCCAATGGATCCAAATGTGATATTTGTGCGTATATGGCGGGTAAAAATCATTTTTGTACACATTGTGGTACGCACAAGTGGATCGAGATAGAGCTTGTTGACTCTTTGTACGACGCACGCGATGAGTATGACTTTCACCCTTTAGGGTAACTTGTGAGCGCCATTTTATTACTTCGTCAACATGGCAACAATCAAGGTCCAAAATAAAGTCTTCAGTTGACTCTGAAGGATCCGACGGATCTGAGATCTGGATCCCTATCCTTACCAATCAAACATGCCCTAAATTGATAGATAGATAGATAGATAGATAGAGAGAGAGAGAGAGAGAGAGAGAGAGAGAGAGAGAGAGAGAGAGAGAGAGAGAGAGACTGGCGCATGCGCCGGTGCCTTTCTAGGGGGGGGGGGGGGTTCCGGGGGCCCTCCTTGGGAATATTTTCAAAAAATGAAGCAAAAAGAGAGAGAGAGAGAGAGAGAGAGAGAGAGAGAGAGAGAGAGAGAGAGAGAGAGAGAGAGAGAGAGAGAGAGAGAGAGAGAATTCAGACTGTTTTTTCTTGGAAGATGGACGACCGACTCACCTTGCACCATGAAGATGGATGTTGAAATGGAGGAAGTTCTCTGCGTCGCGTCAACAATACCCATGTTTGTTACATCGCAGCCATACGTTGCACCATCACCTTTTACCAAGTTCGTGATGGTGAGTATGCTAGTAGTAGTACTTGAAGATATAGTAATACGTGTATCTCCGGTTATTTCCGCAGCTTCTTTATACCACCGGAACACGTACGGCATGTCACCCGTTGCGGAACAAGTGAAGGTTGCTTTTTCACCTATAACCTGAGTTGATGCGTTAGCCATGATAGTTGCCACTGGAGGGGCTGCAGACGAGAAAAAAAACATCAAATAGTAACTTGAATGGAGTAAGTTTGTGGCCAGGTCCTCAGCATCCCCTCTTTTTACTGTCACGGCAAACAAGTGAGGCAGCGTATATACATCGATGTTCAAAATGTCGTATTTTCATTGTCTTTTCTTCGATACGATGGTGTGTCTTTGGCCATGGGCTGAGATTGCCAACTGAGGTACCCGCACAGTGGGCGATAGCAGAATATTAGATGAGAGCGGCAAATGGTGAGGAAGGCCCTGAATAACGCTCCAGTATACCATGTCACCGGACTTGAAGTCAAGGGGAAATGGACAGCCGGAGACCATGCGGGACCTTCACCGGCTGCTGGAGACAACTCGGGACAGGCCAGCATGGAGGCAGCTCCATCTGCAAAAAACATTGCGACATCGAGGACCCGAATGCGCTCAGACTGCGCTAAGAATTCAAATGCTAATATACCACAAAATTGCACTTCAACGACTACTTTGTGTCTCACATCAACTAGCAGTAAATGCGGCATATATGTTCACTGTGGTTTGTTCTCCAAAAGCGTATAGTGTGGGTCGTGTCTCGACACGGCTGACCAGGACCCTAAAGTGCTTCAATAATTGTTTCGATTGCCAAGAACGATGGCTCATTAGAAAGCTTAGAGAACAAGCCATTTCCGACTTTTTTCTTTGTTGCTGTCATGCCATCAACCCGCACTAGTTGAGGCCAAAGAAACTTGCTTGTTGTCCCACCTGCTGGTACTGCTCGTTCTGCTAAGCGCCCAACACGTGCTGGAGCCATTAAGTGGAACAAATTAACAACAGAAGCAAAGTGTTGATACAGGATTCAGATTTAAAATTCCAATCCTTGCAGTGCGCATTATCAGCTACGTAGGGCTTAAATAGCACACTGGATTGATATCTATTCGTTAAAAACCAACCTTCACTTTCTTGCAAATAGGCATTTCGGAGAAAAGAGTTTTATCAACGCGATAAATAAAACAATCGATGTGATCCTATGATCCTCTTGTGATTGATTCATGGTATTATGTCAGCATTAATTCTTCTATTTATCGCTTCACTTAGGGGTCGTCCACAATTATCGAACTTTTTTCACGAAACGAAATAATTTCGTTATGGGGTGGGAGGGGGTTGACCAATTTCGTTTCAGAAAAGTTCGATACATGTACATGGCCATAGGAGCAGTTACACACTTGCGGGTTTTGTTGTATATGCATGTGTATGTCAACAATTTTTACGTTCTGAGGGGGAGGGAGGGAGGGGTTGGGTCTAAACTAAAATAATTCGTTTGGTGAAAAAAGTTCGATATTTGCGGACGGCCCCTTACTTTCTTTCATTTTCTTATCTCTGCTTTTCCACACCCTACTTTAAATTTTATTCTCAGTGGATCCATTGTTATCAGGCTGATGCTTGTTTTTGATTCCCAATATCAAGAGTACATAACCCCCAAAAGTGTGCAACTGTCAGCACAACCTCTATACAGTGCTGCGATGGCAGAACTTCAGATCATGTGACATGGTTCAAAAGGGTACGCTGGCAAACAGTGCAAAGTCACCACAAGAGAGTTGTACCTAAAGATCTATCATGCTCAGGGGGCAACTAATGTGTACAGGTTCGGCATGGGATGTGAAGTTCTGCCGCCGCAGATCCCATGGCTGGATTTGCACACTCTTGGGCGTGATGTACTCTTGCCAATATACATAAAGTGTAAAATCGCAATTAGTAAGATATACTATGCGGCCATTCTACCCAACGTGTCGTTTGATTATAGCGTGATGAAGAATCACTGGGCGCCAAAGAGTGAAACATGAATACGGGTGTGCTTTTTTACATATTGCCTGCGTGGCGTAAACAGTGAGCAGATGCACCAAACTGGGACTTCCCCCTGTGATTCATGGTTGCATGGCGCATGAGAAATTGCCCAGTATCAGGAGAAATACGACAATTTATCACAGCGTTTTCCACATAGGAATACTATTTGGTACAAAAGGCAGTTTAATAAATCAGCCATCCAGTTTTTGTTGTAAATCAACTATCGGGCAACCTCTGGCGTAGGAGATGGATTGCCTTGATCCTCATCATTGCAGACCAATGGAAACTGTTTGAACTCCATCCCAAGTCGGCTGAAAATCGACAGAAGTGCACAACAGGAGGGAGGGTGGCTACAACTACACCTGGAGTCCCAGTCTGTCCATACCACAGGGAATATGAAACAGACACGACATTCAACACCACGCACTTCATCTTGTACACGAATTAGAGGTAGTCCATCATTGTTCTGCTGCACCTCTTTGAGCTCTGTGGGAAACTGGCAGCATGCGCATCAGTGAGCCATGATTCCAGCATCGAACACGGAGAGTTCGTAGCTCATCAATCGATGTTCAGCTCTTGTCCCATCAAAAGGGTTTAGGGCTTTTGGTGTTCAGCACGGAGTCCAGGGTGGGAGACTGGAAAAATTCAGATGTCACTAGCGGTAGCACTCTTGCGCCCCGACTCGAGTTGATCAAGGGCATTTCAGTTCGTCTACCTCTGTTGCCGTCGCGTCACTAGTTTCTCATCGTTGAGTGTTTCGCTTTAGCGGAGCTGTACTAAAATCAGAAAGGCCCTACGAGGATTTCCAGATGTCAGAATGTACTTTTACCAGTTGCGGAGCGCCTAAATCAAGTTGAAATTCTCGTTGTTAACCCTTTATGTACAGAAAAATGTACGCAGACTGAATTTTATATCGACTCAACTCAAATTCCATAATTCTCCGCGTCATAACTTTGGCCTCCTTTTGACGATTTTTTCAATCTTGGGCTTCCTGGAAAGCTCGTCGCAAGAGGAACACACATGCCACCACTAAGGTCAAAACGCCAGCACTATAACCCAGCGTAATAGTTGCAATGCCCATATTCCGACAGAAGTCGTCTTGTACCAGCCATGTCGCTCTCCTTGCTCGTAACAACTTCAACATTTTTTCACAAACTGCCACAAGCCTTTTCGCCATTTTGAACGTGTTTCCAAATCACTGCATGCCCAGAATGGAGGATGGGGAAATCCATCATTCAAATCTGGGCACGCGGCTATTGAGCGCCTACGGGACGACGATTCGACTTTCGAGACTTTCTGCTTCTGTTGTTTCTCGGTGATTTGATAGCACTTTGATAGCACTTTGAAGATAGTTTCCTCCAATCTCTGAAAAGAAGTTTATATTGTGGTGGTATATATGAGGTTTATACTGGGAATATATGGGGTTTATACACCCAATGTCGTCACGGGTTTGAGAACCGTGAAAGAACTGCCTCTGCGCTCCTCGCCACGCCACACAACAAAGGACCAGTACTAATTGTTAGAGAGCTTTTTCTTCTACTTTGCTTCAGTAGGCGACTGGAGAACTCATAATGAAGAACTAACTCTGGCAACGAACGACGGACGACTGACACTGAGACAAGACAACAGAATATTATATTATAGTGAAGGCGTACAACGGCGACAAGACGAGCAAGTGTATACACAACGGGGACAGAAGACGGTGCAGCCGCATGTACGCAGGGGTCAAAAACAGCGCAGCAGCATGTACCACGACTCAGCATCATGTACAACAAAGAGACACAAAAGCAGCCACATGTACAACAAAGAGCTACACGGGCAACCACATGTACAACGAAGATAAACAAGCGCAGCCACATGTACAACACCCAATATAAACCACCTGCATGATTGGGCAGTTGACTGGAATTTTGTATGAAAGGTCAGCATAAGCTCAAAATATATTCTGAGGAAGACGTAACTGATCACCAAAGGCATGTGTTCCCATTTTTAAGTGATTACTTACAGCACCACCAAAGCTGCTAACACAGAACTGGGTACACATCTAAACGAATTGCCCTATGTGGCATTTGATTTACTTACTTTGGTGAGTTACAGTAACTTGTCCCGACCTGCTATTGAGGAGAGTGTAATTACCAGCGGATACAACATTAGGATTGGTGACCGTGCATGTATAGGTGCCATCATTCGTGTTGCCGATGGTAAACACATATGTGTTTGCCGATCCTGTGACTGAGACTGAATTCCGTTGCCAGGCATAGGTAAATGCCGCATCAGTGGCGTCTGTATTGCAAGTCAATGTAACACTACTGCCGTCAACAAATGTTCCCAAGGAATTAGCAGTCGGACTAGTCGCAGTCACCATAACTTGAAGGGGAGGTACTGAGGGAAATAAGACAACGGACAGCGAGCAGAGAACAAGATAAATGAATTGAAGACGGATAAATGAATTGAAGAAGGATAAATCAATTAAAGAAAGAAAGGTTTAAATAACCTAGTACGTAATTGACATGACAGACAAATCCACATGTACAGGACCTGTTGCTATGGTATGTCACCTGTAAATGAGATTGTGGACAACTGTGTCTAAAAGGTACAAGCAAGCTGAGGGGCCTAAGGCACGATAATTGTGGCGTGCAGATGAACAAATTGAGACCTGGTTTTTGATTGAAACAGGACTCGATTCTATGCACAGCTCTTTTCACTCTGCTACTGTCTCCGTATTGTGCAGTGTTTCCGACATGCCTTGCCTTGTTTTGCAATGGTTGCATTGCCGAAAAATAGAAGATGGCAAAAAGTGCGTTCTCAATCATGCGGAAAAGAAGTTTCTCATTTCCAGAGATGCTCAAGTCGGCGGACAAGAATGTGATGTGGAGTAAAAAGGATATCGTCATTTTCTTTGCGCTTATTTGAAGTGCGGGTCCACTCTTTGGCAATGCCTGGGCTCTGCATCCACTAGGTGGTTGTACACCCTGTGAAAGCACCAAGAAAAATTAGGAGACAGACACATCATTCTTTGCTGTTGTTTTGTCCAAACTACACGTGGAGAGAAACTAATCTCGAGTCGAGAAAATCTACACACGCAAATTTCTAGTTTCTTCGTAAAAAAAATTGAACTACCCATGGCAACTGGAGGGTAAACCATCCAAAAATGACAACGTGCCTGTTGTCGAGTGTAGGTGTGTGAGCCCACACTGTCCTGTTTCGCGTGGATCGCTCGCCGTAAAACGTTCAAGTGCGTCTGTCGTGTGAATCGCCTAGATTAGGAGTAAGACTTTTGCCAGCCACAGCGTGCAGTTGCAAGGGCTGTGCGGATGGCGAAGGAGAAATGGATATCAGAGGTAGTGCGTGATGCTGAACAGGCTAAGAAAGATGTGTGCAGTCGCTGGAAGCTCGGGTGGAGACTGATGACTTTTGCGAAATACCGTAAAAATCCGTACATAAGTACCTGCCCGAAATAGATAATTGTAACATGGAAAAAAGTGTGGGCACAAGTTATGCGATCGAGATCACCAACTAAACCAGATTTCGAATAGTCAGACGTGCAGAATCTAGCACAAAACCGACAAGGAGTACTGAGGCATACCACGTTCCTCTTTTTTCCATGTTACAAAATGTTTCCATGGCTCACCATCTGAGTTCTTATTGGACACCCGAAATAAATACCCCTTCATTCTTTTTGTCTGAAATCAAGTCGAGCCCGATAAACGTACTTCCCGAAATAATTACTAGTACCGGTACGGTTTGCACAAGCAATGCTTAGCATGTAAATCTACATGAAATATGAATTCTCTACTGTAAACAAGTCAGGTTTGAAAGCTGTTGTAGCTCGTGCCCGAAGCTGGTACGGGCGTGACCACTAAAGTCGAAAGTAAGTACGTACAGCCAACTTTGCGAATAACGACACTCGGTGGGGCATCAGAAAAGTGTCCTTATTCGCGAAGTGTCCTTATACCCGAAGTCCCATTTGAATGTATGCGAGCCCATATTTTGTATAGTATGACATGCATATCAAAATGAAGCCCTTTTCATGCTCTATGTCAATGTGTACTTTATTGTCATGTTGCAATTGAAAGGAACTATAAAGTCAACATGTAAGGGAAATGAATTTAAGTAATTATGCCTTTTGGGGCCATCTACTGGGACATGTACGGCTGCGCGTGTAGATCTTTGTTGTACATGCTGCTGCGCTTGTGTCTCTTTGTCGTACATGCTGCTGCGTTTGTGTCTCTTTGTCGTACATGCTGCTGCGCTTGTGTCTCTTTGTCGTACCTGCTGCTGCGCTTGTGTCTCTTTGTCGTACATGCTGCTGCGCTTGTGTCTCTTTGTCGTACCATGCTGCTGCGCTTGTGTCTCTGCGTCGTACATGCTGCTGACCCGTGGTGTATGCTGCTGCGCTGCTTTATTGTATTGCTGACACGTGCACCTTTTCGTGCTGATATCGAGTACACCACTTTTGTGTATGATGTTTACTGTACAATCATGCATGTCTGCCTTTATCCATCGCCATGGGTTCTGGTAGTTCTGCATGGCAGGTACTTGAAATAGCTGTCACAAGCCCAGAAAGTCGTTACACGAGCAGTCAATTTTGACCTCGGGGCACTTAAGGAGGCTCCGAACAGTTGCGCAGCGCAGTGTAAAAAGGGCACCTCCGAAATCTGTTTTTTGCCGCGAGATTCGAAAAATGTTGTGTTCCATGCGGAAACAAGCTGTTGTTCAGAAAGAAGTTTTTTGATTTCTCTGTGCTCGCAGTTGTTCCAGGATATAGTTCTACTCGTTGCAGTGTTTCTGTAGCCGTGGCTGTTTCTACGCTGGAAAGAATCACTGGCCATGGCTAATGCTAAACAAAGGCAGTTCCTACGCTGCTTGATTTTTTGTGAAAGCTTTGTTGAAGCGGTACGATGTGGCCACGAAGAACAAAATAATAAAAATAATAAATTACTGACGAAGAAGGGTGAGAAAAGCAGGCTGAAGTCAGTGAAGACATCGATGTCGAACGTAGTGATACTAGTACTGGCACTGGAATTTAGCATGGACTACCTGTGGAGCGTGAAGTGGCTGCCCACTCGCTGGTAAGTGGACCCACTTGCAGCTCCAGTCGCACGAGTGCCGTTTGAAACTGTTTCTCTGGATCCTAGAGTATCCTGAGCTCAGTGGACGACGCATCTCAGAGCTGCTGAACTTACTTGGGCTACTGTCCCTGTAGGAATGAGGTTCGTGTCAACCACTGTACTGCACTGATGGTGTAAGGAAAACGCTGGCCAGAAGCTTGTGTTCTGAACCAGGGACGAACTTCTAAATCCTGCTTTTGTAAAAATGGGGATGCCACAACTAAGATGTGCACACTCAGGTGTGTATTGGGTAAATGCCTGTGGTTGATTATTTTGAATCCTTTTCTATGCGCAAGTACATGCGTTTGTGTGTGTGTGTGTACGCGCGCATGTGTGTGTGTGTACGCGCGCATGTGTGTGTGTGTACGCACGCATGTGTGTGTGTACTCGCGCGCGCGCGCGCGCACGAGTGTGTGTGTGTACGCGCGCACATGCGCGTGTGTGTGTGCAAGCTGTTGAAAGGTGTAATCCGAGCACAAGTTGCTATGTCTAACGTAGTTTGTTCGCTATCCTCGCTTCAGCGTTGGCCAGGTGTACGAGTGTGTGTGTACGCACGTGTGTGTGTGTGTGCGCGTGTGCTCGTGCCCGCATGTGTGGGTTCGCACGCAATGTTGATCTGGGTTATGCACATGTCCCCACGAGTGCACTGTGTGCATGTGCATGCAAATGTCTGTGTACATGTATGTGTGTATGCACGTGCATGTGTGCGCGCGTGTGCAAAGCTAGGTGTGGAAGGGGGGGGGGGGGGCTCACGGTGCTGGTTCTGTATGCCTCTCTGATGTCCGCAAGGACAGTGTGGTAATGGCTTTACAGTACAGGAGTTGCATGTGAATGCGCATTTGTGAACCGTATTTGAGACACAAAAAGAATTGCCGAGAGAGCATGACAGTACATTACATGTATATCGTATATGTGCACGCCAGCGTGTGTAGATGCATATTGCCCTTCATGCGATGTTTTTCTGGAGTCTGCTGCTATCAACGCAAGTGACAACCAGCAAATGCACGCCCAGTGCAGTGGCTGGTCTTCAGGCTTTTATTTACACTAAGTCCTACTATGGACTAGTAGTGTTACAATGATGCGTGCATGAGAGTGCGTGCATGTGGGTGGGTGTTTATGTGCGTGCGCACGCGTGTGAGTGTTTAGTGTGCCTTATTTTGAATGCCTGCTTTCACATTATTCATGTGCCAGTTTCATGGTCGAGGTTGTTATGAAACCTCGCTGCCTTACATGTACATGTACACTACTCGTATATCAATGTGCTAGGACTGAAGGCTACAAGACATACATGTACATGTAATTATACATGTACCTTTCAAAGCACAGAATGTCTGGTATGTCCAAAGGAGGTTGCAGCATGAAAATAACTTCTTCTAAAATAATATTACCATACTACCATGTCATTGGTAGTGATATTTAGTCAAGAAGGCAAGAATGGTCAGATTTTCTAAAAATGCTATTTTCAGAATTGGCCTAAAAATACCATATTTTGATACCTATATTGTTTGGTAGGGGCCTAAAGTGCCTGGTGACACCATCAAAACTGTCCATTATCGGTTTCCTTGGGGCTCAAGGATCACAGAAAGCCACAAAAATCAATATGTCCATGGACAAAATGTTGCAGGCTGAACCATTTCACAATTCAGCACCCGATGGAAATTTCGGTACCCGTAATTTCGAAAAAGTGGCTCGCCAAGGGCAAAACCAAGACGCAGTCTATCTTGTGTAGCCAAGATACCTCCAAATGTGGTTCTTAAACATATGATGAAGAAAATGCTTAGTATCCTCCTTCCAGGAGGCTTCTTTGGGTCAAAAACCAACTTTTTTTACCATTTTTTACCGAAAATCAAGAAATTGTACACTCACTAAATACACCAGAATACCTCTTATATGCCTGGTGACCCTACCTAAAAACTATACCAAATTGAAGAAGAGACATCACTCCACCATTCTATGCATAAAAAACAGGGTGTCCATGGACCTTTTATTTTTACTTCTTTAGGTGGGAGCCTCCTTAACATCATGTCGCTATTCGCGAAATGTCGTTACTCAGATAGTCGTTATATCCGAAGTCAAACTTATCCAGTTAGATGGGACTTTGCTCTGGGCATGAAAATTCTTTCGTTGTTCACGAATTGCCGATATATCCACAGTCTTTATTAGCGACGTTGATTGTACCTATTTACAGACTTTTATGGTGTTTTGACTCTCTTGGTAGCAAATGTTGGCCTAGAGTGTTTCTCTTGCGACGAGCTTTCCATGAAGCCCAATATTGCAGAAATTGTCTAAAGGAGACGAGGGCTTGGACGCAGGGAATTGTGATACAGCACACTATCCAGTTGGCAAGGGAACCTGGCACCTACAGCTGGCTTACATGTCGTCCTCTATCTCGTCGTGGATTTGTGCTGTCCAAAAGCGAGTTCCGTGATGGTTTGGCATTGCGCTATGGCTAGCGGTCGGCTCGTTTACCCTCAACCTGTGTCTGTGGAGCCAGTTTCAGAAGCAGCCTATGCCCGGACGCTCAACTGCCCAGCGGTTTTAGATATTTCAGCAAAGCGAAAAGGATTTAAACACGGCAACATTTTCAATTGAGTTCGCACAAGTGCTCTTACGTGGATTCAATGAGTATACCGCATAATCGGTAGCAGTACCACAATAGTATTCTTCGGTCCGTGTTCCATATCCGTTGCATTTTCCTCCGCACGTAGTAGGTGTTACCATCCCAGCGAAGCCCATGGTGCTGCCACAATAGCAGTTTGTCTATAATGCAAGAACACAAGCAAACGTGATTACAGCAAATTAGTCTCGAAATGCCTAAACCTGAAGAAGAGCGAGATGTAGAGTTACGAGGGAGGGGGGGGGGGCACAGACAGACACACAGAGACCCACTGACAGGCAAACAAAGAGGCAGATACGCAGACAAAGGCAAAAATGTATTCTTTATGGGCCGTGGCCAGCTAAAATATATCTGTGCTTAACCTCTTTAGCACGACGCTACCTGAGCGCGCCCCACGCGACAACACCTGTAAAAGTCGCATATTCCCATGAAAGTACTAGCTGCTCAAGGATCGATAACTTTACCTTCCCTTGGACGAATTCCACGATCTTGAGCTTCCTGGAAAGGTCTTGAGACGAGTGACAAACTGGTGTCAAACCTAGCTCGGAGCGAAACCAAAACCCCGTGCTACAGTCTGGCAAACTTCATCCACGCGCTCGACAGACTTGAGCACGGCCAAGACTAACCAAGCTCAAATATTCAGCTGCCATTTCGGTCTCCTTGCTCGTATCAAGCTCAAATTTTTTGTGAGGACTCACGGGATCCACTACCATCATTTGAATCTTGTTTCCATGGCAGCAGGTAGCGCACAAATGATCCATGATGGAAAATACGCGTTCTGCAGACTGCGCAAAAAAATCGAGTTGAAATTTGCCGTGTCGAGTCGCATATCTCAACAACCGGTGGTCGCATTGCTTCGGCGATTGTTTCTATCGCCAGCTGAGAGTTTTCTCTTGCAGATACATGTTTCGATTGTGAGAATCGACCAAGTATTGAGTGAGTTACGATAGTTTGAACAAGTCACTATGGACTCAACACGGACCCCACGACTATGAGATGCAGGTTCACTGCACAGTGTACAGCGCGCGTCGTACTAGTACGACGGCCGTGGGGCATGCAACTCATGTGCGTCGTACTAGTACGACGCTCGCGCTAAAGGGGTTAAAGAATTTGGAAATGACGGTGGTTGGAATTTTGGAAAACACAGGCGACAATCTGATTACACAATCCCCAGACAACAGGGAATGCGACGTAACAGGAAACAAACAGCAGTCAAGCCAAATAATATTAATGACTTTCAGAAATCTGCATTAGGTGAGTAAATGGAGATCTCTTCATTTCCATGTCAACCAATTACATCAAAATCAATTTGAGGCAATCACCAAGTAAGCAACAAAAATACCGCCCGTGCACAATGCTGAGTTCAATTCGTACAGTTTCATTTTGTTTGTGATGTACCATCTCAAACAGATCCGAAATACTAGTGCCAGGTAAGAACCAACTGCTACCCATTGCCGTCTGCACAAGTTGACCCAAATCGCACGCAAGGTGAACTAGCTCTTGTACAGCTCTAATCTCATTCACACAATCCCCCCCCCCCCCCCCCACACACACACATGGATGTCGTGCAGTGCATGGTCATCAAAATGGTGCCGGCATAGACCATACCTTTGCGTCGTTGTTGATTGCGGAATATATCATATTTTTCCCGTAGCACAGGTAAGCACAATAACCAGGGTCTACAGTAGGTGAACCAACTAGAGGAAAATTCATTTCAGCTGTTAGCGCGGAACTAGCACCTGATGCACATCCCTCACTGGTTACAGCGGGGTACACTTGAAATATGAAGCACACCAAAAACAAAACAAAAAAGTATCAAACCCCTCTCTCCCTCTCTTCCAATCTCCCTCTCCCCCTCTCACCCTCCCCCTGTCCCTGTTCCCCTCTCTCTCTCTCTCTCTCTCTCTCTCTCTGTCTCTCTCTCTCTCTCTCTCTCTCTCTCTCTCTCTCTCTCTCTCTCTCTCTCTCTCTCTCTCTCTCTCTCTCTCTCTCTCAAATACTCGTACAGCAATAACACAACCAAGTCCGCCTCTGCCGTTACTCAGAGTTTCGTGTTAAAACACTCATGCGGCGGCTGTTTCTCTCTCTCTCTCTCTCTCTCTCTCTCTCTCTCTCTCTCTCTCTCTCTCTCTCTCTCTCTCTCTCTCTCTCTCTCTCTCTCTCTTCATAAAAACAATCTCTCTCTCTCTCTCTCTCTCTCTCTCTCTCTCTCTCTCTCTCTCTCTTCATAAAAAACAATTTTAGTAATAACACCAAAATCCAGATGTTGGGGAAGAGCTCTACACGATAATGAAGCTGTTTCGTGCTCCCAGCATTCTTTTTACTTCTAGAGTAGAGCCATTCTCTCACATGCATTGATAACAAGTCATGTTACAGCTTTTTTTGCTACTTACAGTTCTCGCAGATTTTTCCGGAGTAGCGGTTGTGACAGAAGCATACATCCGGGGCAACACAACTACCCGAATTTAGACAACCGTTATCGAAGCAAACAGCTAAGGCAGAAACAGACAAAGCAACACAGTAGAATATCATGCTAGTAGCTACTACCTTTTAACAGGCCAATGAATGGGAGCTCTTCCACTAGGATGGCTCCGTAGCGGTACATTAACATGATTATATCAAGGCAATCCACCTACACCAGGGGACCACTGGAATGAGAACGAGACAGGTTCATTTCTAGTCAAATACCCATGACCAGACCACTTGTCCATAAGTTGGGCAGCCACCATCCATGCCACAATCCAAACGGACATGGTAAGGGAACGTTAACAACGGCACTACAAGCCTCCCTTCACACCATTGGCTGATTTCTATTATCCAATGTCAGTCAAGCTTGACCCGGTGAAATTCTCAAGCCAAGAGATTGCGGCACTCTATAATAGCCGGGGCCCTAAAGCATGAGCGGAGCATGAGTGAGAGAGTACGCACTGTGTCATGGGTTTGTACATCCAGTACCCTCAATTATCGGCTAATCCCATGTTATGCAGTGGACCGTATGCGTGTTAAAACAAATGAATGGCTAAACAATGACTTATTGAAAGTGGTGTATTTGTGAGTGCCTTGTGATGCCAATATACAGTCTTGGCAAGCGAAATCCAGCACTTAGCATAAGGGACTACAGCCTTTCAAATGTGGTACATGTGTTACATACAACTTGTATCTGTCTCATGACTATTGCGGCTATTTGAGGTCCCGCAACGGATCAACGTTGGGTAGACCACAGACTATTCTGGAGATGAAGCGAATTGGTTTAGTCTGTCGGAGGGTGCTTGCACCCAGCGTTAGGGTGACAGCAAACCCCGTCAGAGAGACGGTCAGTGTGCAACGTAGAAAAAACATAGAACGCAGGGGAGTTGCTGCGGAGAGCGAGAATGCAAGGAACCAAGTGAGTGACTTATAGTAACTTTAGTAAGGTATAGTATGCAACTAATTTATATCGCGGTATCAGACAAACACGCATAACGAGCACCGTATCGTACTTGCATCTCAAAATAAATATCACACCCGTGAAGTGCATAGCAATAGTGCACAAAATACGAAAATTACAAGCGATCCAATATGTCCTTCCGAACATCACAGAACTAGTACTCATCGCAGTCAAGGTTCACAAGAAAGGTTCAAAGGTGCGGGCAAAGTCCCCTATGGCGACTTTGGCAAGCGTCTGATTTCGCTTGCCACGACTGTGGTTGCATTAACTAGTTGTTGTTTAGCTGATTTTGAACATTCATATCAATAACTATACCACTTGCAATAAATGGTGACACCATTTTTGTTTTTAAATACACGTTGCGGGTTTCTAAAGTAGCATTTTGGCAGGGTTACATTCAATGACTTGACACCTAACTCCAGCAAATCTATGATGTATAAACCAATGGCGTTCCACCTCGGTATGCCATCATCCAGTAGCTGTTAAAGGTTTTGCAAGGTGTGGGGCTTTAGTTGTACTCATTTTGTTATATTAATTGGATTGCGCACCGAAGGATTGTCCTTCTTTATTTTAATTGGATTGGCCACCGAAGGATTGTCCTTCTTCAGGGCAGTTCCACTGATTCTAACCAACTGCATATTAACTTGCGTATTTTTCAATATAAGCTAGTTCAGGCCACCATTGGGCACAATGTTAGCATGACTGCTTGAAAGAATTAATGATGTGGAGTGGAATGGTTTTCAATAGGGCATTGCTGCTTTCTGGTCCAGCCGTCTACGCCGATGCAACTGCCCATGTAGCCAAAGTTACATGGGCCGAGATCAGCTTAAACATGTCTTTGGGGTTTCGTAAAAAAAAGTTGAGAAACAACGGAATGAAAATGTTCTGTTGAGCACATTCACGCTGCGCTTCATTCATATCTTCTCAAATGTTGTTCAAACACTTGCTTGGCGGTCTAGTTCAAGTAGCTGGCGAGCAAAGATTGACAATGTTCGTATCTAGTGACACTAGAGCAGCTTGCAGGGCCAGACGATCGCTGTGCATGGCGCGAGTTTGGTCATTTGTCAGCAAGTCCGTGGCGGCCGGTCTGCAGAGTGACCATGACAATTAATATTTGTTGGAATCTCAGCGATGTTGATGTCGACAGCGAAGCTGAATCGCCCCTGTCGTCCCGAGTCGGGAAGAGGCACAAGTTGTTGGCGAATACATTAGGCGACGAACTGCCTTACGACGTTACGTGCCGTTCAGCTCTCATGAGTCGTCCGACGCAGTCTCGGAGGCGCAGGCGACGATCAAAAGTGTCACTGCCAGAATCGAAAGAGTATGCAAGTGCAACGCCGCCCAGATCATCGTGGTGCGTTCCAGAAAGAACTTGGTCCATGACTTAGAACTGATGTCGTTGACATGCTCAAGTCTGTGTCATCATCTTTAGTTCCTTTGTATTGTGCTCCTCCACAAAATCCACTAAGTTTGTCTGTGTATCAGACTGTGCAAAAACTGCAATTTTCTATTTTGAATGCGGTGTTTGGGGCACTTTTAGACTACTTTGGTGCCCCGTACCACCTTCAAGAGGTCACGTTAGGTCCCCAAAAAATATTATCTGGAAGAAAACAAAAATTGAAAATGTTCACTCTAACACATGTTTTAGCTGGTGCTGGCCCACATATGACCTGGTTCATGTGTGCCCGTGCGCACGCACGTGTGTGTGTGCCGGTGTGCGTATTTGTGCGTGCGTGCGTGTGTGTGTGCGAACCGTCTGTTACCAGATACGAGTAGGGCGTTACTACTTACTTGTGCAGCCAGTTGCGCCGACGCCAGTGCCCGTGTAGCCTGCGTTGCATGCACAGGTGTGTGCGCCGTTAGTGTTAGTACATGTTGCGTTGTCATTGCAAGTGTGAACATTCGGGTCAGTAGATGGTAGCATGCACTCGTTCACATCTTCACAAGGTAGTAAATATGCACAAAGGCAGGAACAAAACAGAGCACACCGGTTATACAATGCCATCAATGGCATGACAAGGCAGTGACAGCAAGACGGTTTGTGATTCTTCCGGGCCACCAAATACACGACACTGCACAGATAGCACTGCACGGCTACATTGCATGATCTGTGCCCTCGAATAGCCCACTGTTACACACAGTCTAGTCTCTTCTCAGCTATACACCCCACCATAGTACTGCATTAGTAATTGTCTTGGGTGGAGTAAGCCTCCGTGGCCGCCAGCTATCACAGCGGATGCAGCATGGTTGTTGTTGTTGTTGTTTTATTTTACTTCATCAGATTTACAGGCAAGGATGCCTTCTCACCGGCCAGGGGCCAGTTCCTAGAATTGATGACACACTGGGCAATCACATTCCAACCCTGCTACTAGGTACATGCTAGGTGACCTAGTTGAGATGTGGTGCAGGTACGCAAGGTGCTAAGCGCCGGTACTGTTAGCGGACACAACTCTGCCACTTGCCGACATTGACAAACACTGAACGATCTAGCAGGAACATTACTTGCATGATGGCGGTGGCATAGCAGGAGAGAAAGTACCTGAAGTTCAGGTGCCAGCAGCGCAATGCAAGCCTGCACAGAAACTAAGACTGGCCAAGACGCCCAGCACACTTCTGCAATGGGACGTATGCATCAATTTCCCGCCATTAGGTTTTGCGGGGCAAGTCCACTACAACCGTACACATCTTGATACCAACTCTGCATAAAAGGTCATGAACTTTGTGAGGTCATACTCAGAAATGTACTATAACGGGTTGTACCTGCCAAGTATGGGGTAAGTTGCCCCGCAAAAAGGTGACGGCCATCTGAGATGCATACCTCCAATTGCTGATAGTAACCTTAGTACATGCAGCGCACCTATAGGAAGAGAGTTCCAACGAACTTACAATCCATGCACCCAGAGGCAGAGTGCAAACTCTGTAGTTCGGGTGCAAATTGGAATACTGATAAACAGCCCGCCAACCTGACTGCACGCAAGTAACTTAGAATTAATTAAAGGGGGAAGAAGTCCGGTGAAATTTTTTAATTTCAGGGTCCGCAGAGTTTCGGGCACTGAGTCGAATGGTGTTGGTCCCACGTGTCTCCAAAGCGTTCTTGAAATATTTCCGTTTGAAAAACTGAGTTTCGGGGCTCCGCCATGACGTGATGCGGCCGCGCCACACCCTCTGCAACGTCATAGCGTGCAGCTAGGTCAAAAGGAGTCAAAAGCAGTGCGTGAAAGCAATAGTGTCAGTGCTATTTCAAATAATTTGGCGACAGATAGTAGGTGGTGCAAGCGACCCCGAAGATGTAACTTGGACTCCAGTGGCCTGCCACATGGTGATAGTTTGATGTGATTTTGGCATATTTCGGACTGCTCATTGGAGAACAGTGCAGGCTCTTTGAACCACGGGCACGACTCTTCGATTCAAGGCTCGCAACAATACAGGATCTGAAAGGTTTAGGTCCAGGAGCTCTTCGCTGTTTTGTTACTTGTCAAGGTTGTGGACTCATCGTTGTGGCATAAATGAGGCTGGAATATTCCATGCGCAGAACTAAAATTGTCTTTCTAAAAGCACAACCACCGGCACCGGCAAGGAGAAACGCACGTTCCCTGACTACATGAGTGTAAATACGACTGATACGAGAGTAGTACACTGGACATGACGAGTCCATGTCTTGACTAGTCTCTTGAGTCTTGTGACTCGAGTCTTGTAGAACTACCCCAGCGCGGCAGTGCGGGAGTAGTCATGTTCCGTGTGTGATGAGTCTGTTGACTACAGCTACATTGTAGCATGCAAGCAGCGCAGGGCTAGAGTGGAGTCTACAAGAGGCCAGCGTGGAAACGGAAAAAAAGTACGGGATCTCACGGTTTGCCGAGCTGAGAATCACAGGGTACGTAGTGTTTGTAACGCTGAGTCGACTGCTCTTGGTCCGAAGAAGCTGCAACAAACGGTTTCTGAATCCAACGCGCTCTCCGAATTGGCCATTTTGTGCACAAATAGATGGTGTGGCCACCTAGCTGCACGCTGTGACGTCATCACCTGGATCTGGGTGATGGGCGCTCAAATTTGCACATGTTCGATCGGGCGTACCCACGAACCGTAGACCGCAACCTCCTCGGACAAAAACCATTCGACTCAGCGCCCCGAACTCTACGGACCCTGAAATTAAAAAAATTCACCGGACTTCCCCTTTAATAATGACCACTCTCTGAACATCCAAAAACGCAGTTTGGAGAGCTGAATAATCACATATTCTCAAGTAAGAACTAGGCAGGTTTGTTGAGTCATTCCTAGAGGTTCTACAAGAAATATATTTTTCTGGTGATAATAGTTCTGTCTCCCATTTTTATCAACTGCACTTCTCCAGCAATTGTCCCTGCCTAAGAATTGCCCAGTTGAAAGTGTGCATGACAAAGTAAGTAAGAGTTCTCTCACCTTGTACCCTGATCGTGTAGGTAGCTGTAGCGACTCGTTTTGTCGCGTCTACAATCAGACCATTGGTTACTGTACAGGTGTATGCTGCATCCGCTCCTGTGTAGGCCAAATTCATCAATGATAGAGTTGGGGTATTTGTAACGGCTGGGAGTGTTAGTGCGCTCGACCAGGAATATGTCAAAGTTGGAGGCATGTCTCCTGCCACATTGCAAGTCAAAGTTATGTCACTATATTGTGCTGGCGTTATAGTACTAGGAGCGGCTGAGATTGTGGCAGTGGGCGGAACTGCAGAGTCACACACAATGAAGATAATGCGAACAGGATCTGTCAGTTATGAACAAACGGTAAACGCTGGACTCGAGGAATCTGTATACTAGTACCCAGCTCATGCCTAGCAACGAATACAACTGCTCACGCCAGGACTTGGTGGATATGGCTCGGAAAATTGGTAGATTCTGCTCGAGAATGAGTGAAATGAGCAGAACGATAAAAACCTTATAGCGGTGACTTGTGCTCCATTTCTTTATCCACGTACCAAACATGCATGAAGAATACCAGAAAACTTAGCAAATTCTGCAATAAATTTCTGCCGGCATCATCCACCAAGGGTTAGTTTGCGCATCACGTTCTGGAAAGCCCTTAAGAGAGCATGTCTGAGAGAACCAGAAAATTTGCGCAAGTCGATCTCCCCAATTTCGCCCAAAATTTGCTGGTAAGTTTCCTTTGGGGTGTAGATTGACTGTGCAGAGCCCTCGGAAAATATTCTGAAGGGAACCTTGAAATTGGCATGCTCTCGACAGGCTCTCTTAAAAAGCATGCCTATGCGTTTCTTTTACACTTTCAACCGGCTTTCGTCAAAGTCACACACAAAATTAGAAAAAAAAGATGTTTCACACGCACATGGACACAAGCGCACGCACATACCAAACAGCATACCCTACTTCCCCACATATAAGCGCATGTGCGTATAAGTGACAATTGTTACAAATAGAATTTTTTGCTGTGTGAACATGTTCGGGTAGAAGCACCTAACGGTTTCTCTGTGTCCTAAACAACGGTGTATCATGCTCAGCAGTATGTTCAGCTCCCGAGTGCTTTACCAATAGTGCACACGGTATAAGCGCATGTGCTTATGTCCGGACATAAGCACATGCGCTAATATGTGCCGAAGCACTGTAAAATAAGAAATTTTCGGTGTATTTCTGGACTTCGATTTTCACCTCTCGCTTGCACCTGATTCATTCAATTACCGTATGTCCGCACCTTTAAAGCCATGGCGGTATATTCGATTGTAAAGCCAGTCTCAGTTATAAAACCATGGGCTTCATAAATGAGATGACATTTGAAGTATGTCTTGCAAAAATGAAGGAATAAGCGCTATGCTAACAAACTTACAGCCCAGCAGGAAGGGTGAACAAGTAGATTTAGATTGAAATTTCTGTGTGGACTTTGACTTTAACGGCATGGCGTAGTGGGTGAGTCATTTTGCATCTCAAATATCTAGGAAAGCAGCGGTGTTTCGAATATAAGGCCATGGCTTTAAAGGCGCTCACCTTGCTCCTTCTTATGTTCAGGATGCTTATTTCGCAGCCGTCAGTTGCCCAAAAACGATGATTTAACAAGTAACTTAGAGTTGCAACAAAGCTTCCTCTCCCTCCCTCTCCGTCCCTCTCTCCTTCCGTCCCTCCTCTCTCCCCCTCCCCTCCTCCCTCCATCTCTAAATCTCTCCCTCCCTCCATCTCTAAATCTCTCCCTCCCTCCGTCTCTCCCTCCGTCGCTCCCTCCGTCGCTCCCTCCGTCGCTCCCTCCGTCGCTCCCTCCGTCTCTCCCTCTCCCTCTCCCTCTCTCCCTCTCCCTCTCCCTCTCCTCTCTCTCTCTCTCTCTCTCTCTCTCTCTCTCTCTCTCTCTCTCTCTCTCTCTCTCTCTCTCTCTCTCTCTCTCTCTCTCTCTCTCTCTCTCTCTCTCTCTCTCTCTCATCTCTCTCTCTCTCTCTCTCTCTCTCTCTCTCTCTCTCTCTCTCTCTCTCTCTCTCTGTGTGTGTCTCTCTGTGTCTCTCTCTCTCCTCTCTCCTCTCTCCCTCTCTCTCTCCCTCTCCCTCCCCTCCCCCTGAATGAATTGCAGGTTTCACTCACCTTGGACAACAATTGCAGTATGTTGTGCTTTAGAAGTTTGCAAGCTGCTAACAACTATCAAGTTGTTTGTTGCTGTGCAGGAATAGTTTCCAGCATCGCCTTTAACCAAGTTGCTGATCGTCAGCTTGCTTTCATTACCACCCGCCATGGTCGTGATACGGCTGTTAAAATTGACCATAGTGGTTCCTTGATACCAATTGAACGTAACTGGTGTATCACCCGCTGCTATGCAGGTAAAGGTTGCTGTCTGGCCAGTCACATATGTACTAGTGGAAATCGTAATGGAGACTGTAGGAGGAGCTGCAAGTGGAAACAATTTCACAGGGAGAGATTGTGATGAAATCACTACATACCATAGGAGACAGAATGAGAACAACAATGACAAATCAGCACCAATCAATCGGCATTTCCAACCATTGCCATGCATTTGTTCACCTTGGTCTGGCCTTACCTTTACGTTATACGTCGAAGGTCGTGGCCAAAGAATTTGACGCGCGTGCCGCATACAGCGCCAATGCTCATGGTGCTACTGCGGCCCTGGGATGGGGCGGTGAATGATGTATAGAAAAGAAAACGGGGAGCTAAGTTTGACTTGTCTGTCAGATATCTTTGACCATGACTGTATATGTACTCCCTGCGGAAACAAAATCTACAATATCGACAGGATCGATTAGTGAGAGTAAAGTCTGGGTCGCCATCGCTCGACTCGTCACCGTTGAAACCGTTCCAAGTGGCAGGTCGATCGACGCGATGTCGTATGTCACGGATAAGCTTCTCCGCGTCCCTCATCACCTTCATTGTTACCAGAATGCCTTCTCCAACATCTCGGGGGAGACCATGGTAGCGCTGCAGCGCTGGTACTCATTACTGCCTCCGCTCTCGCTCGAGGATGACCCGGAACAACAAACACAGGCAATGCGAAACATATCAAATTCCCTCCGAAGGATATCATAGTTATACCAGCGCTTCCCGACTACCACGACCAGAACTCGCCTTCTCCTTTGCGACCAAGGACACATCGTCGAGGCTGCTGGAATAGGTGAGATCATCCACGTTGAGGTCTGGGCTCTGCAGTGGCTGAATGACTTCTATTTTGAACTTGTTCATCTTGCTCTGTTGCGCGAAGTGACGATTTCGACATCTCTGCGTTTTGGAGTTTTGACATCTTGCCGACCTGTTCGCATGCAGACAGGCGTTTCAGAGATGGTGCGAATTTCAAAAGCTAGCTGCTATTGCTATTCATTTTCCACTCTTCTTGCTCCTCGGTGCCATTGCCCTGCTCTGTCAAGTTCTGAACTAAAAAATAGCAGGGAGCACAGTGCTTTTCTTCCCATTGCACCTGGTGGACGAAAAATGAAAAACATGTTCGCTTTGCTTTGTTTGTAGCGTCGACACCGTTGCTCTGCGACGACTGTCGACTCTCCAGAATATGAATCCTGCTTTCCTACGATAGATGGGGAAAAACAAATTTCTTTCTTGTTTCTATGGAAACGAGTTAAGAGTAACTCTCCACCACTGTAACTAGATACTATACTCTTAACTCGTTTCCATATGTCCTTTTCCCTTTCTCCTTTTATTATTGGCTCAATACCCGAGTTTCTTGTTTCTCTGCAACAATGAATTTCACACTAGAATGTTTTCCAGTCGGGATACCGGTAGGGTGCCACGTGTCCTATACCGAAGTTTGAAAAAGATCCGACTTCTTTGGGACAATGGAGAGCCAAAATACTGAAATTTCCCCATCTACTCCCATACAAAGTCTATCTCTCTGATGTCATAAATCTGGCCTAGTCTGGGCAAGCTAATGACGTCATCATGATGTCACCAAATTTAGTGCCAACTTCAAACTGGTATAACTCGGGAACGGCTGCTCCGATCAACCTGGGACCTTCACCATTGGAATCAGTGCATTTTTGAAGTTTTTATTTTAGGGTGAACTTCCCCTGTAAGAGGTGCAATTCTCATTATTTTGAAACAAAAGGTGTCGGCACCGACGCAATCCACACAATCAAGTAAGCCAATTTAGTAACCGAACGTTTTCGTTCCCTTCTCATCATGGGTAAATACAGGGAATAATGGAAAAATGTCAAATACACCAACTTATAGAGCTACAGTATAATCATAGAATAATCGAGAACCTTACGCTATACGTGTGGAAAAAACAAAATTCAGCTGAACAAGTCAATCTCCTTACGCACTACTTTCCAACAGTAAAATGTTTACAGCACGATTAGCCAGTGAAAGATCACCTGCACTAAAGACCGCTTTTTGTGGCCCCAAGGAGTGGTCGGTAGTTACAGGTTTTATTGTACTACTATTGGAGAGGTAATAGTAACGGAGATGTGAACATTTATTGGGGAAATGTGGCATGATCTGGGGAAAACACGACTGGTCATCGAATGCTTCCTTATTTCTTCTCTATTTAAATGATAACCAAAGGCAGGCCATTGTACTACCATAGCTGTTAACCCTTTGAGGACGAAGGACGAGAATACTTGTTTCCAAATTTGCAGTTGATGCAGCGCATATAGATTACTGTCGAACCGCTAACTCTATTGTACTTTCTTCGATTGCCAAGTGTGAGGGCTCGTTGGAAAGCTGATAGAACAAGTTTTCCAACGGTGTGCCGTTTGATACGGCGCAATGAAAAATCACTGAGCACCGAAAAGGGAACAAAACGGATGCGCTTGAATTTGTGTTCAAACTCCGCGTGTGGCGAGCGGCAGTGCTCAAACAGGGACTTTCCCTGTGACTCATGGTTTAATGGCACATGCGTAGTGTGACCAAGTGAATCACTTGATCTTCAGAAATCTGCAGGACTTGGAATCACCACTGTACGTTGAGTAAAACTTCAGAACAAATGAAATTTGTGGCTGTGGTTGCAGTATCTTGCCCAGGCACACAAGGGCACCTTTCAGAAGGCATGAAGGCGATTCTTTTGCTCCTACTATTTATCTAGTGGTGATAATTGAACAGAGGAGACCAAAGACACCAAGTTGAAGAAATCCCAAAGCTGGGGAGTGAAATTAGATAATTTTCAAACGCATACTAGGACGTACTGGGGCTGTTGTGCGCCTTTGCACTGCCCTGCAGGACTCCAGGTATTTCGTGGTAGTCCTCAAAGGGTTAACACAGAACAGAGTGTGAACAAAAAAAGTAATCCATGTGGCATTTGATTTACTTACTTTGGTGAGTAAGGCTGACTTGTCCAGATCTGCTATTGAGGAGAGTGTAATTACCAGCAGATACAACAGTAGGGTTGGTTACGTTGCATGTGTAGATACCATCATTGATGTTGCTGATGGTAAGCACATATGTGTTTGCCGTTCCTGGGACTGAGACCGAATTCCGCTCCCAGGCATAGGTAAATGCCGCATCAGGGGCGGCTGTATTGCAAGTCAATGTAACAATACTGCCGTCAACAAATCTTCCCATGGAATTAGCGGTCGGACTAGTCGCAGTCACCATAACTTGAAGGGGAGGTACTGAGGGAAATAAGACAACGGACAGTGAGCAGAGAACAATATTAATAAACTGAAGAAGGAAAGTTTACAATACCTTATACTTCCTCCGCTAAGCAATACTTCGTTGCTTTTTTTGTGTTCTTTTCATGATCTTTCTGCCGGCATTCGACAAACCTCTCAGTGACCTATCCCCTACATAGGGTAACAGTGGTGTCATCCATTGTTCTGAGAGGCTTTTGAACCTCCAAAAGCGTGGAGTGCTTTCGAAAAATCGGCGAAGCATGAACGTTTCTTGACAGAATGTCACCGGAACACAACCCCAGCGCATGACACCGAAGTGCGAAAATGAGAAACAGCTGGAAAGACCGCGTGGCTGGCAGAAGTGCCCAGAAGCCGACCAGCCATTGCTGTACCAGCGTGATGTGCACGATGCGTGTCCGCACACAGCCAAGATCAATGAACATGTGCTTGCAGCTCAGCGGAAAGCAAAATAGTTCGACATTCAGGCTGTTGCTCAGCCGGGGTAAAGTCGGCATGCACTCACAAAGTCTTCAGATTATTCTAATACACCAAGCTCCATTTGAAGACATCCAAGAAAGCCTGACGAGTCCAGGAGGGACGAAACGAATGTCGCAATCTGAGCACAGTCGTCGGTGCGTTATATCGCCTTTGCTACCGGCGCAAAATGAGGCACCAGCCAGCTAAGTTGACAACACCAGCCATGCATTGACTAGACGCAATGCACAAACGAATGACGGTCGTGAGGGACGGAGCATTTTGGAGCTTGTAAAGGGCTATGCGGCCAGTCATGTTTACTACCATTTTCGCCAGGGATATTTTACCACCATTTCTCTGGTGTACATGATGAGTGATTGATGACGCATTGGAGCATTCACATCGAGAATTCAGCTAGGTATTACAATAGTTGCAATGCTTTTGAAGAGTGTGCCACGACGAGTTAGTTGTTCGTATTGTTGTGTAAAACGCTCTGCCACTTCAGGTGTTCAGCCCTGTGCTCAAAACAAACGAATACTGAGGTTTATTCTGCACTCGCCATGTACATTCTCGTTCGAATATAGGAAGCTCCAGATGCAGGACACAAGGTTACCGTGATATACCTGGAAGAACCTCATGTTGCTGGCAGTAAGGAAAATATAAAAGAGTTATTGATTGACAGCTTTCATTAACAATTTTCACAAGGTTTGATGATTAAAATCAGTTCAGTAATGCAATACACAACCCAATGGTGGCGATGGTGTGTCTTTACTCTTCTGCGATTTGGATGTTACATCCTCCTTTTGGATTGTTGGATTTGACAGTCAATTGGAAACTCGTGGCCTGGCACGAGGGAAACATGGATGCAGTGAATGGGATTTTCGGTCTATGACCACTTGCTGGTGAGCTGATCTACTCACCTCCCACCGCTTTAGGAGCTGCATCTGCACCTTGATCCCTGAAGGGTGGTGGTGTTCCAGCGGATGCCGAAAACTCGGCCTACAGCCGATTCTCAAACGAACCGTGAGTTTTTTGGATTGTTTGGATTTGCTCGTAAACCTATAGAGATAGCGGTGGATGCTTTCAAGAAAATGAATTTCTGACCTACGCCCATGGGTGTGTGGAAACAATGCGAAATTCGATCTATGTATTCATTACATGAGAGATCTCCTAAAAAAACACAGTGAGTTTAGATATTGTCAGGAAAGAAAAATTGATCTAAAAACAACATCTCTAACTGAATTCGCACAAGTGTTCTTACGTGGATTCAATGAGTACACAGCATATTTCATCACTGCACCACAATAATAGTTTTCTGTCCGCGTTTCATATCCTTCGCATTTGTTCCCGCACATAGTATCAGTTGTGGCCGCTCCTGCGAAGTCGAGGGTGTTGCCACAATAGCAGTTTGCCTATGATGCAAGAACACAAGCAAAAGTGAAAACAGATGAGCACATCAAATTAGTCTTTAGATTCCTCAATCAGAAAAAAAGGGGCAGGTAGTCTATCGGGTGGGGGGGGGGGGGGGGGTGGCACACAGTCAAAGAGTCAGGCAGGCAGAAATCAACACCCACGCTCACACAGACACATAGATATTGACTGACAAGCAAACAGACAGGCGGGTACAGTATACTACTGATTGTTGTGAACCCTCTGCAGTGCCAGGAACGAACGACCACACGGCACGAGGACAACTGTTGACTCTTTAACGGTACATTTCACTTGATCGAATATAGTAACTAAAGTCGAAGACCACCCGCTATTAATAGCATGCAAAGGGCAGCGTATATCAGAAAAGCATACACATATATAACATAACATGACAGCGTATACAGTAAATCACACATAGCGCATATAGCGTATGCCATGCAGTAAACATCAGCAGTACGGCAGAGTCGAGATACAACATTGCAACGAATACAATGTCATAAGCGAGAAGGCCTTTCACACTTGAGGACTTGTGCTTGTAACATTCTCCCCACCGAAGGGCTTCTCACCGTCGTACAACAACTCGTTCCAGCGGTTGGTTGGTTGTGTTTATTTGAATTCGCAAACCGAACGGACTGAACATGTCCAATGACAAGGAAGCGAATGTGATCCAAGTAACACAGGCATGGGAAAACTTGGAAAGGACACACAGGTGAAAAGAAAATATGGGAAAAGAAAGCTCTCAGCAAAAGAAAAAGAAAGAAAGAAAGAAAGAAAAAAGAAAGAAAGGAGAAAAAGAAGAAAAAGGAAAAGATATATCGTGGTCACTGGCGAGAAGAAAGCTCTTAGCAAAAAGAGAAAAGAATGGATAAAGTAGAAAATGAGGAGAATAATCGTGGTCATGGCCAAAGCCCGAGTAGCGGCAGAACACAGTAGAGACATACATGTGCTTACATATCACAACAACATGAACAAGCATGCATGAAGCATGGGCCATGCCGGCCCAGAAGCGGGAGACACCGACAGGAAGAGAAGAGAAGAGTGAGGTATCGAAGCCACGCGCGCGCGCGCGCACACATACATACGTACGTACGTACGTGTACATACATATATACACACATACCCACACCTACGCCCCCACACACACACATACCCACACATATTACCCAAACACACACTTGAGGACTTGTGGTTTGTAACACTGATAATTCGAAACTCGATTCCCAGGGGAGTAATAACTGAGCATACTGAACATCGTGCAAGTAGATTTGTGGTTATCCATTATCCATAAGCATACTGACCAACCACCAAAATCTCAATCCTTTGACAATACATGCAAAATCCCTGGATGGCACGAAAACAAGTGGAAAAGAGCTCTTCCCGTAAAAGAAGAAGTTCGACGGCATAGACTCTGCAAATCTGCGTACAACGGCGTTCGACCCTGCACTGCAGTTCGATCAGGTGGCGCCTGCCTAGCGCGCCCGTCAGTGCAGATTTTGCAGGCTAGGCTGGTCAGGTCTACAAAGTGCCGTGCACAGTTCGCAGTGCAAGTGCGCACCGTACATATTTTTGAAAAAACCGGAACATTCGAGGCGAGTCCACGGAGTTTTCAGGAACATTCTATATCAGACAAACATGTGACATTTCCGGAAGTTTGCTTGAAATCTACAGGATCCAGGGAGTATAGTTGATTTCCCGGGATTTTCCTGGGGAACCCGGGAGGGTTGGCCTGTATCCATAGGTTATCTATTGAGTATGAGTTCCAAATGTATAACAAAATACAGTTGAGCCAAGTACTATACAGGGCGATTCATAAGGTTTCGATCAAGAACCGAACTGTATGACGTTTCAAACCTACTGTAGTATAGAAAGAAGTTTTCTTTTTATTCATCAATTAGTAGGAGCCGTGGTTGGCTCTGGCCATCCCGGCAAGCAGGCAGACATGCCTGTTCGATTGGTGAATTCAAATAAAAATACCATACCATAGTGCCAGTGATGCGTACTGTCGAAAAAGTCCTTCCGCAAAATATTTTCTTTTCCCGATCAAGTGAGTTCACCCGTTCACTAGTATCTTGGAAGACTGTGCCGAGTGAATTGATGTTCGAACGTTCCCTTTGACTTCTTGAGCGCCGCATGTAGTTCTCCTGTTGAGATTTCTACCCACTCTAATATCTGTATTTTGGTGGATGCTGGCGCGTCACTTCTCCCAGAACTCGAAACTTCGTTTCAACCTGGCGACGATTCGCTTGATGGTGATGACGGAGCTTGCGCCAACACCTCGTTAACAGGTTCGTGAGATCGACAAGCCGGCGAAAGGTTAAATCCAGCTATTGTATAGCTCTAACCTCAATCACACAATCCCACACACACTCACATGCATGTCGTGCAGTGCATGGTCATCAAAATGGTGCAGGCATAGGTCATCAAAATGGTGCAGGCATAGATCATACCTGTGTGTCGTAGTTGATCGCGGAATATGTCATATTTTCCCCGTAGCACAGGTAAGCACAATAACCAGGGTCTACAGTAGGTGAACCGACTAGAGGAAAGTTCATTTCAGCTGTTAGTGCGGTAGCAGGACCTGATGCACATCTCTCCTGGGTTACGGCGGGGTACACTAAGCATATGGAGCACATCAAACAAAACAAAATATAAACCCTGTCACACCTTTCTATTACCTCTTCCTCTCCTTCCCCCTGGCTCTCACACTCCCCCTCTCCCCCCCCCCCCTCCCCTCCAATTCCCCATCCCTCCCCTCCTATCTATCTAGCTGTCTGTCCGTTTGTCTGTCTGTCTGTCTGTCTGTCTGTCTGTCTGTCTGTCTGTCTGTCTGTCTGTCTGTCTGTCTGTCTGTCTGTCTGTCTGTCTGTCTGTCTCTCTGTCTGTCTGTCCATGCATTCATCTCCCTCTTCTTTAACTTTCGGAACATAGCCATTCTCTCACATGCATTGATAACAAGTCATGTTACAGCTTTTTTGCTACTTACAGTTCTCGCAGGTTTTCCCAGAGTAGCGGTTGTGACAGAAGCATACATCCGGGGCAGCACAACTACCCGAATTCAGACAACCGTTTTCGAAGCAAACAGCTAAGGCAAGAACAGACAAAGCAACACAGCAGCATATCATTTCTACTACCTTTACAGGCAAAATAATGAGATCTTTTCCACTAGGATACCTCTGTAGCAGTACATCACATATATCAATTTAAAGGCAATCAACCTGTACCAGGGGGGGGGGGGGGCAATGCAATGAGAACCAGCCGGGTTTGGACATCGTTGCCACGTTTCGGGAATCGCCGAGCGAGCTGCTTAGATAGGATTAAATGAGCCGGCGCAAGCGAAAAGGGACCTTATCCTGCTGCACGTGATTTTGAGAAAACCGCACTTGAAGTGAATCAGCTGATTCTCAGCTGTCACGTTCGGATCGAACTTGAAACTGTTCGTTTTTTGGCGATACGCGACTTCTTTGGAGCTCAGTCATTCTTTCTATTGGAGAGCCAGTATCCTACAGCTCCTGTAGAAGAAAACCCTGGCTAAATCGACCCACGTACCACCGATCGGCGATCAAAATCGATCGACCGTGACACGTCGACACCTACGCTGAATAGAATCGCACGCGCGAGCGGAAAGACAAAAAGTTGCTTTCACAGTTTCAGCGCAGTTGTCTTGCCGTCTTCGCTTTCTGCTAAGTCCTTGGGTCGGCGTAGCTCTTCACTATGAGCCATCGTAAATGTTTCACTGTCAACGAAGCGCTGAAATCTCTCCTGGAAGAGGATGAGGCTGAAGTTTTTGGTGAGGAAGACGAGTCGGACGCCAGTGATGTTTCGGTTCAATCTGACGACGGCGACGATGATGGCGATGGCGATGACGATGACGATGGTGAACACTTTCTTGAGCAGCGAGTGGATGTCGATGCAGCAGCAGAGCTGTATGTCGGAAAGGCAGAGCCCAAACCTCCGCAGGCTAGCTCCGCAGCAGCTTGTGCAGCGACCGTTGCGCCGGCAGAGGAGGATGACACTGTTCGTCAAAAAGAGAACTGCGGATGTTCAAAAAATTGCTTGCAGCAATTTGACCCAGCTGACATCGAGACGTCGATCCTCAACATGAGAGAAATGGAGTCGCACGAGAGTGAGCTGGTGGTCCTGGGCCTTCTTGAAGCTTTGAGTCATCCTGAAACAGTTTTTGAGAGTGGAGAGAAGCGCAAGAGGGAGCGTTTTACCTACAAATTCCAAGGACTGACTGTTTGTGTGGGTGCGTTCCGTCACGTGTACGCACTGTCTAGCAAGAGGCTGAAACGGTACAGAAGCCACCTGGAGAAGAATGGGCTTGTGCCACTAGTGCACGGCAACACAGGCAAACGGCCACACAATGCCCTGGAGTTTGCTGTTGTGAAGTACTGCGTGGAATACATCACTGGGCACGCGGAAGTGTTTGGAATTCCACATCCTGCGCCGCTCCGTGGCAGAGACGACACGCCACCTATCTTCCTTCCAGCGTCGCAAACGTACAAGTCCGTGCATGGAGACTTCTGCGACTGCTGCCACAAGGAGGGTAAGAAGTCTGTATCTTTGTCGACGTTCCGCTCAATCTGGCACCAGACATTACCGCATATTAAGTTCATGACGGCTCGCATGGATGTTTGCCCTGTGTGCGAGGACCTGCGGCGCAACGTGATGGCGGCTGGGAGTGAGGAGCAGAAGACGACCGCATGCACTCAGCTGACTGACCATGTTCATAGGGCCCAGAGGGAGAGAGAAAGCTACCGGCAGAGAACTACAGATGCTGCCGCTGAGCTTCAGCAAGTTTCAGCCATGTCTCCTGCTGATCGCCCGCCGTTAACAAAGTCCCACTACACGTTTGACTTTGCTCAGAGCGTCAGCTTGCCGTATACGGCCAGACAGGTAGGACCACTTTACTTCAAAGTGCCTCGGAAAGTCCACTTGTTTGGTGTATGTAATGAAGGCGTTGGCCAACAGGTGAACTACATTATTGACGAGGCAGAAACCATCGGTCCTGACGGCAAGAAGAGCCACAATCCGAACACTGTAATTTCTTTGTTGCACGACTATTTTTCCACTTCTGTTGCTGATGAGTATGACTGCTACCTACATGCAGACAATTGCGCAGGACAAAACAAAAATAAGTCTGTTATAGCTTACCTTGCATGGCGTTGCATTGTGAATTTGCACAGAAGTATAACATTGTCGTTTATGATAACCGGCCATACCAGATGCCTAGTCGACGGTATGTTTGGCTTGGTTAAGAGGAAATACCGTCGCTCTGACGTGTTCAGCATGCAGCAGTTAGCAGATGTGGTTGACTCCAGCGCTACCTCCAACATCCATCGACGGATCCCTGGCAATGTGACCTGGTTTGAGTGGGATACGTACCTCGCCCGGCTCTTCAAAAAAGTCCCCAACATCAGCCAGCAGCATCATTTCCGGTTCTCATCCGACGAACCTGGAGCAGTGGCAGTGATGGAGCTTGTGGATGGGATGGAAACCAAGGTGCAGCTGTTGAAGACCACACCTGAGCAGGTGAGGGCAGCAGGCCTTCCCCAAGTGTTGCCCCCAGCAGGTCTGTCACAAGAACGCCAGAAGTACCTGTTCAAGGATATCCGCCCGTTTGTGGCAGACCCTTACAAGGATGAGCTGTGTCCGCCTGTGCCGGAGGAATGACAAACTTGCGTAGTGCAACACACGTTTTGAGCCTGATAATTGCTACAGTCTGGTGCTGTGTCAAAGCTACATGCCTCAGAACATTCTATTATTCTTGTATCTAAAATGCGGCGTGCCTGCGTGGTACGGAAGGACGTGATGGCCCATCAGACGTCACGTTTGGCACTATAAATTCCATCACAGTGAAACTTATGCCAACTGCCTAGTAGTGTGTGTATACTGTATCCTCCAGCCCTTCTGCTGGTGACTCGAAGGCTTCTGTAAGGCTTGTATGGCCAAATTATTGCAATTTACGCATTTCAAAGATTATTCGTGAATATGTGCGATGTTTTGGTGAAAACAGTGTTGATTTAAACGTCCGTAACTTTGCTATATGTTGATGGATTTTCATTCGGTTTTTTTTACCTGATTCATACGTTGTCTGGCTACAAGAATCCGTTGCTAACTCAAAATGCCCAAAAAACGGATAAGGTCCCTTTTCGCTTGTGCTGGCTCAAATGTACGCACACTGATTTGGTGAATATATATTTACAGCATACTTTCAGCACAAGCTGGGCAGCCACCATCCACTCCATAATCCAAGTACAGGTATTATTATATTTTATTATTAGCCCCTTCGCAATGTAAGTGGGTTTGCAAACTTCGCTCGTGCCATTCAGGACAATAAAGAAACAGAAAATACAGGGAGACGAAACCAGGAAAATTCGAGGGATCATGCACAGGGTTCTAGCCAGGTAAAATAGTAGGGGGGGGGGGGGCGGGGGGGGGGGGGGGGGCATGGGAAACAGTTACCATAAATCCCATTTTTCCACTTTCCAATACTGTCTTGCCACGCCAAATGCAACGTATGGGCCGAATCCCCGACTCAGCCCCAGACAAATGTGCCTTTATAAACCATCTAATAGTGACGTTCGGCTGCATTTTCGTTGAATTGCATGAAAAACACGAAAATCGGAAAATGAGTAGGGGGCGGGCGCTTTTCACAGGGGGGTGCTCAAACAGAGTAGGGGGGGGGGGGGGCGCTGCGCCCCTCTACACCCCTTTGGCTAGAACCCTGATACAGCTCTTGTTCTGTGTGTGTGTGTGGGGGGGGGGGGGGGTGTGCTCGTACGCGCGTGTGCGAACCATCTGTCACTATACACGAATAGGGCGTGGCTACTTACTTGTGCAGCCATCTGCGTCAACGCCAGTGCCCGTGTAGCCTGCGTTGCATGCACAGGTGTGTGCGCCGGCAGTGTTAGTACATGTTGCGTTGTCATTGCAATTGTGAACATTCCCGTCAGCAGATGATAGCGTGCACTCGTTCACATCTTCACAGGGTGGTAAATATGCACAAAGACAGGCGCAACACAAAGCATTATGGCATGAATGCCTAGAAGTGCACATGCCGGTGATATGCTCAAGCAAGTGCACACCAGGTTGTGGTGGCACCAAAAGGGACTTTTGTTTGCTTGTTTGCACTCTTGCACTGGACAGCGAGTGATGAAGTAGGCATAGTTCCTGGAGGCTGCGGCAGGCTTGGACGTACGCACTGGAACAGCATACTGGCATGGACGGAAAAGGGACCCACTTGCCCGTCAGACCGTAACTCTTCTAACAGCATTGGAAACATGCACCACAAAAGAGCTTGCAATCCATACCTGCGAGACAGTCTACCGGGCGGGGTTCGTGTATTCAACAATTATGGACCATTTCTGAATACAGTGTGTTTGGGTTGTTTTGTACCGAGGATCAATGTGTACTTTTCTATGGTTAGACTCGGGTGGAGAGCCAAGGAATAATTTATAAGAAGAAAAGAGGACCTTTTTCCTGCTTCTTTTTTCTTCCATTACTCCCGCTTTGGAAGGACTGAGTGAAAGCTACCGAATCTGATTTGTTCATTACCCTGATACCAACAAGGATAGGCAATGATAATAATACCGTATGTCGGCGCCTTTAAAGCCATTACCTTATATTCGAAACACCGCTGCTTTTCGCTTTCCTAGATATTTTATAAGCAAAATGACTCACCCACTATGGCATGCCATAAAAGTCAAAAACCACACAGAAATTTCAATCTAAATCCACTTGTTCACCCTTCCTGCTGGGCTGTATGTTTGTTAGCATAGTATTTACTCCTTCATTTTACAAAGCGTACTTCAACGTCATTTCATTAATTTTATGAAGCCCATGGCTTTATAACTGAGACTGGCTTTATAATCCAATAACGATACCGCCATGGCTTTAAAGGTGCGGACATACGGTAATTATTATTAATTCAACTCACATGTTGAGCCAATATAATCGCGGATAAAAGGGAGGACTAAAATGTTACGAGTTATGACTAACAGTCCCCCACTGTAACCAGATCATATACGGTCTGCTTGTCAGTTCTGTGCCATGTTGTCGCACTACCCCACTGCATATGATCTGGTTAAATTGGTGGACAGTAATGGTAAGGTGCACGGCAGATTTTTTGTTGACATCACCATTTCCTGAACCTATGCCGCATACAGAAGAAAGCACGCATGAAGCATGTGCTTGAAGACGACTTTCTTCGCGAGTTCGTGTTTGCCGCCTTCAAAACATTTTATTTCTTATCATATTCTCCCTTGTGTAGCATTTTACTGTACTTGCATTGCAAGTTAAGTGAACCCTGCCGAGTTCACGCGGCCATACACTCGCAGGTTATGCCTCGTACGGTACGATTCCTGATCTCCAGAAAAGGTGACGTCAACGAAAAAATCCGCCGTCGGCCAACCCAAGAGGAGTTCCACACTCTTTAACCGAAGAAAATTGTCAATGTGGGTACAGCATCTCATTGAGGCACAAGAGGGCAGCAATAGGGCAGCTCTCAAATGGAATAAAAGCAATTCTGTTGCTCCTGTTGGGCATCTAGTTGCATAATTGCGAGAAAGGAGATTTGTAGCTCATCGATGAGACCAAATGAAGAAATTCAGCCTTTGGTGAGTGAAAATAATATGAAAACTACAGCTTTCTTCGTCTTGGGTCTCTTTGGAAAGCTATAGATCTCCTCTCTCCGAATATTGCCACTATATACCTAACATGAGCTACAGAATTGCTTTCATTCCTTTTGAGAGCCGCCCTATTGCGTCTGAGCCAGGTTCTGTAGCCACATCACCAAATTACATTGGTTCTGAAAATTTACTCAACATAGAACGATGATTCAAAGTCAAGCGGGTCAATTTGTATCCGTTTCCCATGCGCGAAGGCAACCATGATTCATCGGGGAAGTCCACGATCGCCGTGCTCATCGCGCATCCATCGCCGTGCTCCATCACGCATTGTAAAAAAATTCATCATGTCCGTATTTCACTCTTCAGTGCTCATTGATTCTTCCTTGCGCAATATCAAACGACACATTGTTGGAATGCTTGTCCTCTCAGCTTTCCAATGGGCCCTCAATTCTTGCAATCGAAGAAAGACAATAGAGAAAGGAGAAGGATAAAATGTTACGAGTTAAGACTAACTGCCCACCAACGTAACCAGATCTTATTGTTGGACAGTTAGTCATAACTCGTAACATTTTGTCCTTCTCCTTTTTCACTATAATTTAATTGGCTCACCATCCAAAAACAATAGAGTTATATTTTGATGACTTGTACTTGGGAACAAGAGGAATTTCCTGTTTCATACCGGAAAATGTGCTCGGAGTAAGAAAAGTGCTGTCAGCGAATTTTCGAGTGTAATATCTCGACAACCTTTGGAGTTATTGTGAAAAGGATTTCATCAACGGAAAGATAAGGATTTCCGCTACAACCCACATACTTTGATTTTCATGATACAGTCAGACCTCGCTTAACCGCACACATCTGTTTTCCACAAAAATATCCGGATAGGCGAGGGAACCGGATAACTGAACACACATACTGTATATGCATGTGGCATGTCAAAAGCAGTGACATCGTACATACATGTAGACGGGTCCTATGCAGTACAACTAGCGTGCACAGTATGTAAAACAACCGAGAAAAATGACAAGTGCATGCAACTGAGTGCTGTCCACAGGCACCCAGCAGGTCAAGGACCTCATTTGCCTGTACAACTTCCTGATTCTAGCTACTGCAATCCATATGCAACCGGATACGATGAAGCTTTTTGTGCACATTTTAACCAGTTTGTACACAAAATCATGCACCGGTATGCGGATCGCGAGGTCCGGTTATGTTGTATGCATTACATTTGCTGCACATCGGTAACCAGCGAGTTTCTTCCGGACGGCGAGGGATCCGGATAAACGAGGATCGGATAAGCGAGGTCTGACTGTAGTGTAATAATAATTATTATTAGATTGAGTTACGGCTGTTTGAAGTCATCGGCAGGATGCCATCAACACTTGTACAGCGCGAACCAAAGGGTGAATGTTCCTACAAACATCTAGAAAAGACCGATACAAATGCGTATAATCAAACGCCGTGTTCCCTGTCATTGTTGCACCCTGCCTCATTTATTTTTCCTAGATCAATTCGATCGTCCAGTGCATTGTGGTGAATGTTCCACAAAGTGTAACATAAGACGGCTTTTTCCTGGCGATAATACTTTTCGTCTCAAAAAGTATAATAATTATTATAGTTGAAACAAGATGTGCGTATCATGAAAGAATGCAAGAATCTCTCCTCCTCTTCTCCGCCATGCGCTCTCAGCTGACACGTTGCTACTCTCAGTAGCCATTGCACACACACAAAATCCCAAACAACCAAAAGGGCTATGGGTACTTGAGTGCGCATGGAGGAGAAGAGGAGGAGAGATTGCTGCCTTATGCCTGCACCGGGTCTTCTGGAGCAACGCTTCAAAGGAATCGTCACCATTTGATCCAGCAACCGTCAGCACCACTGGTCGACACTGATGACCATAATTATGTGTAATGTCCAGCCAAATGCAGCCGAGCCAGACCGACCAATTCGTCACAATCGTGGCCAGCCAGCACGGCGCTTCATCGAAGAGTATACACATTACGCGTATGGGGTTACCCACACATCCAGAGTGCGTGACCGGGTGCCCCTAACTGGGCCTACCTGGAGCCCCGAATGGCCTAGTCATTTTGCGTCTCTGGCATATCATTATATTGATTTCTTGGCTTTCATCTTTAGTTTCATAGTTCTTTGTCTAAACCAGACATGCTAGTGGTAATGGGCTGAGTGTGCTGGTGACTGTGTAGTCACTACAATAGTCATGATGAAAGAAGTAAAACAATGCTCTCACCTTGTACAGTGAACGTGTAGGTAGCCGTAGCATTTTGTTGTGTCTTGTCTACAATCGTGTCATCGGTTACTGTGCATGTGTACATTGCAGCCACTCCTGTGTAACTCAGATTCGTCAACGATAGTGAAGGTGTGGCAATACTCGCCGTGATGCCTGGGCCCGACCAGGAATATGTATACGTTGAAGCAGTACCTCCTCCTGACGCACTGCAGGTCAAAATTATGTTACTGTATTGTGTTGGCCTGATAGTATTAGGATTGGCTGAGATTGTGGCAGTGGGCGGAACTACAGAGTCACAGACAAAGAAAAGAAGAAAGAAACACAGCGATCATTCCCTCGCCATAGACTTTTAGATTAAGGCATGACAATTTCCTCTCACATTTTATTGGGCGTACACCAGAATACTCAAGGATGGACTTGGATGGAGAGCCAAGGATAAATTTATAGCAAAGAAAAGGACCAAGGAACTAAAAGTTACACTAAAATGTCCACTAACACCACCAGGTAGTTGACAATCAGCCCATGCACTAATTACAGCATTGCACGACACTGACACACGGTATTGACGTTCTACAACAAATGCCAATCAGCTCAAGCACGTCTTGGATGCGCACTCCGACAGCCTAGCCAAAACCTGGTTCTTACTTCTAAGTTCTACTAATAAAGTAGGGGGGGGGGGGGGGGAAGGCGAGCGCCACCAAGACAGGCACAAGCTGAAAGTCTCAGCTGTGAAAGACATTGACGGATATACATGTATGTCGACGACGATACTGGCAAGACCACTGGACAATACGGCCAAACCACAATTCAAGGATGCAAGGCAACATACCACACAAATTGCGTGGCTCTAAAGACAAAGAATCATGCAAAATCAAACGCCGCAGTAAAACAGTACTGTACTTCGACAATGACAACTTATATGGACAACAAGCAGCAGTAAAAAGCAGCAGTTTTGTACGACGATCGTTTCGAGGTATAGATAAGGATGGCTCATTAAGTGTGCATGGATAGACTCGAATGGAGAACCAAGGATTAATTTATAGCAAATACATCTAAATGTTCATAGTTAAAGTACAGTAAACATGTCTGCCGCACTCAAAGTGGCCCAATACTGGTCGGCTATAAGGGAACTGATACTATCGTATCTGCTCATTGGCTGGCCTTTATTGGGTGTTTTGATGCTGGAGAGGGGGGGGGGGGGGGGGTATCTCTATGCATGGCTGAGAAGTACTGTTGTTGTATGCAAGCAATGCGGTATGCGAGGCGAGGAGGGAAAAACAGATTACCGTATAATTAGGACAAGCTGAATCAACATTAACGTGTACTATTCAAGGGTGTGTTGCTCCCTACGTGGGAGCTCGCGGTATTCTTTATTCATGCAGTGTAAAATGGTGGAGACAATATGCAAGAAAACGAGGAAAGTAGGAAAAAACAGTGTTATTGTTCTCTACACTCTTTCTTCGTACTTTCATCGTTCCATTGCACATTGTCTCCACCATTTTATACTACATGAACAAAGTACAGTTAAACCTCTGGGTTTACCGACCACCTGCTTTATACGACCGCTTTTTTTTCCATGCACGGACTGTTCTACACAGAAACTGCACTGGATACAGCGACCACCTGTCTTGCACGACCAGCGACCGACTTTTTTTGTGTACCAAGTGCCATCTTGGCTGTCAGGTTTGACAGCAACAGGGTCGAAGTGCGCGCTGCATGTGCATGTAGTCAACAGAAGTGACAAGTGACAGTGCAGGATGCGCTGCATGCACTGGAGCGAGGTGTGCTTTGCCTACAGAAAGTATTTTATGCTCTACACCCGTATGGGACCTGGTTCCAAAGACCACCTGGCCTTAACCCTTTCAGCACGGCCAGGGTGTGTAACTGACCCGCGGAGCCAAAACCAGTGATTTTCGTGATTTTCCAAAAGTAGTCCTATTCACTCACAATTTTTTCTGCGGAATGCATAGGTTTCAGTGAGAACAATTCCAAACACAAAATTCCATATTTGGTCAATAGAAGCCAGTAAAACGAGTACAAAATATACGTATTTTTGATGAATTTTCGCATAAACACGGGTTGAACGTACCAGAGCATGCAGCTCATTTATACTAGAATGGCCAGGTGGATATGATGGTAAGAACTAGGTTTGACATAATTACGGTTTTGTTCTTGAGTAGATGATGACCAAATATGGTCATGTTTGCTGAAACCAGCTGAGGGGCGTCAGGAACTATTCAATGTGCATACGAATAGCTAGGCAACAGGTTCTTGCCGAACAGACACCGGCAGAGACATGCACATATTCACAACCATACAGATCTATCCAGCCATGCAATTCTCGCATTCACATTCACCCGTACACTCATGTACTCTATTGGACACATGTATGAAAGCGCACCCGTGCGCACGCGCGCGCGCGTGCGCCCCCCCCCCCCCCCTCCACACACACACACACAAATTATAGAATGTAGCTCACATAAATTATTGAATGCAGCTCACACAAAGTAGCTGAGCGCTGCAATACCACTACAGTGAACTAGCAGGTAGCTTAGCAACTACATAAAGCCTGCCACGATCCTCAAGCGGTGACCAGACCTGAACACCCCTGACACGAGCGAGTACAGCTCTATTTCCCTCGGTAAGACTCCTCGAAACACTGAATGCATTACGAATGGCTAGGCAACAGGTTCTTGCCGAACAGACACCGGCAGAGGCATGCACATATTCACACCTATACAGACCTATCCAGCCATGCAATTCTCGCACTCACATTCACCCGTACACTCATGTACTCTATTGGACACATGCATGAAAGCGCACCCGAGGGCGCGCGCGAGTGCGCGCCCACACACACACACACAAATTATAGAATGTAGCTCATACAAATTATTGAATGCAGCTCACACAAAGTAGCTGAGCGCTGCAATACCACTACAGTGAACTAGCAGGTAGCTAGCAACTACATAAAGCCTGCCACGATCCTCAAGCGGTGCCCAGACCTGAACACCCCTGACACAAGCGAGTACAGCTCTATTTCCCTCGGTGAGACTCCTCGAAACACGGAATGCAGTACCCAGGATTCCCGAGGCAATCAGCGCACATGGTGCGGACATCCTTCCGGTTACCCTTGCCGTAGCAGACAACACACTGTTTCTGCGGATTAGCCTTTTTCTCGGTTGCCGGGATGTAGCGGAGGAAGTGGCTGTCCATGCGCTTCGTGCCTGTGGCTCCACCAGTTGCTGCAGCAGCTGCTTCCGCGTGAGCTACCATCTCCGCCTTGCCTTCGGCGATGAGGGCTTTCAGGGCGCGCTTCACAAAGTCGAAGTGCGTCATGCGGTTTGACTTCCTGTGCAGGATATACGCGTTCAGGAGTGCTTGCTCAATCAGATGCACGGCGAGCTTCTTGTACCACTTCCGGGACTTGCGTGCAGCGGTGTAGAACGACAGCATCTCATCATTTTTGTCAACTCCACCCATCTTCTTGTTGTAGTCCTGTACAAGACGAAGCTTGCGGACTGGGCGGCGCTGCCGATCTCGCTTGCCAGTTGGCTCTACGTTTGCCTTGTGCATCGTGGACAGAAAATGCACCTCCTTCGTGTCCTGCAACTTTATAAACATCATGCCACCACCGCTCCGGTACAGAAAGTGGCCTTTCTTTAGCCCCTTGAAATTTGCTATACGCTTCGGTAGTCCGATCCGGTTCTTGCGAATGGTACCGCACACTCCCGTTGCGTTGCCCTTGAGGTAGGTGGCTATCGGGATACTCGTGTACCAGTTGTCCACGTACAGCTTATACCCCTTCCCGAGAAGCGGCTCAACGAGCTTGTGCACTACCGCACCGGACACGCCGAGCTCCTTGACCTTCTCAGGGCAGAAGGTTTCGTTGTCCTTCCCGACGTAGACAATCAGATTGAAGAGGTAACCGCTGTCTTCGCAGAGCGCATAGATTTTCATCCCGAAGCGTGCTCGCTTCGACGGAATATACTGGCGGAATGATATCCTTCCCTTGAACGCCACCAGTTCCTCGTCAATTGAAATGTACTCGTTGGGAGTGTAAACGCTCATGAATCGCTCCTGAAGCAACGTCAGAAGAGGCCGTATCTTGGAGAGCTTATCGTTGGGATCTTCTTCAGCGTTGTCCATGAAGTGCAGAAAGTTCATGATAGAGGTGAAGCGCTCGCGCGGCATCGTGCGGCTGTAGAACGGTGTGGCGATGATGGGATCTGTGCTCCAATAGTGGTCAAGCTCGGGCTTAGGAACAAGGCCCATGTTCAAGAACAAGCCCAGGAACACTTTCATTTCGGCTACGGTAACGGGTGTCCACGAGCGGGCGAGGCTGCGCCGGGCCAGTGTTTCAGCGTTAGCGTCGATGTATGCTCTTGCAAACCGGTTTGTCTCCGTCACTAGCATCACCCAGAATTGTGCAGTGAAGAACAGCTTGACATAGTCCAGTGGAGTTGGATCGTCCGGGAGAGGCATCTTGATCCCTGGCTGGCCAGTAAATGGCGGCACATTAGGTTCCACATTCTGTTTCACCCAGATACCTGCAGTAACAAAATATCCATGACAAATCCTATGATGTTCCCAGTGTCACACACAAATGCTAATAATTATAATAATTTGCATTGTACAATTCTGTCCGCTGATTGAGTTGTACATGTGTATGAATACTAAAAATATAATTCAAATTTGGAACTCACAACGATAAGCATTTGCAACACAATACACATTTACATGCATTGTGAATGAGGAAAAATGTCCGTGCATGATCATTGAGCGATCAGCTGAGTGACAAGATTTTTAGTACAATTATTTGAAAATTTGAAATTATGAGTACTATTTTCAGATCCATACGCACACTGACCTTCACTTCCATCGTCGCCCTCAGCCAGTGCTTCGACTGCTTCCACATGCGTTTTAGCAGATATCCCCTCGTTCTCACCGTCACTGTCGCTGCTGGCGCTACCTACATCGTCATCCGCGGCGTCTCCTACGACATCGTCGTCGTCCAATTCATTTTCACTATCGCCTGGCGACCCTGCGCGATTTTCAGGCAGATCTCCATCTTCCTCCGACAGAACGATGTCGTCTTCAGACAATGTCGGCTCGACATCACTGTCAGGGTCGAGTACGACAAGGTCGAGGACATGATCGAGATCGTCTGCACCATATCGACGCCGCGCCATGACAGCAAATTGTCAAAATTTCTATTGTTCAAATAATTTCGCACGCGACATCTATGTAGGCGTACATAGCCGCACATGCGCGTGCGCCCGTCAGTACTATCGTAGAACTGTCGACGTTCATCCAGCACGTCACTGGTCCACGTAGGGATAAGATCCGTCGACCACGGATGTCTCGAGAGTACGTTCATTTTCACTGTACGCATCACGTATATATACGTGATCCGTGGGCCAGTTACATGTACCATCACGTACATATACGTGATGCGTGCTGAAAGGGTTAATGACCTCTTGTGCTTGCACCGTGGGGTGGTCGCTAAAAACAGGTTTTACTGTACAGTGAAACCTGTAACTAAAGACCACTGTGACGAGCGACCAACCTGCTACTAAAGACCACTTCACCAGGCACGGACGGTCTCCCATTCATATGTGGTTGTGCTGTGCAACCCTCTAACCAAGGACCACCTGCCACTAAAGACCGCTTTCTCTGGCCCCAAGGGGTGGTCGTTAGTCACAGGTTTTACTGTATACACAAATCTCGGCTTGTCCTATTGACTGCGCTTGTCAAATAATTCAAACCCACGACCATCACACCATAAAGTTGTTCCTGCATGCTGAATATGTCTGCGATACACTCATACCACGTTTATCCAGACGGTCCGGGATCGGGGATCGGGTACTGCCCGTAATATTGACATATGCGCAACTGCCAATTACATACATTTTGATGGGGAAAGACCATAGATACGGCATGTGGCAGCACTATTTCCACAACAAGTGACAAAAGAGTAGTCTTATCTCCACTGAACCCCCCCCCCCCCCCCCCCGTACACCAACGTGCCCGTAACTTTGGGGTTCGGATAACCGAGATATGAGTGTAGTGAAATCGCATAACAACCATGTAGAAAAGTTGAGATGAATCTTTCTCCAAATTCACCTTGGACATAGTTGCTAGCGGTCCGGCCGAAGCGTTTGACAATTCAATCGATCCAATTACACATAACTATGCAATGCACTGGACATAGTCTTGCATTTTCACCATTACTATGCCTTATAAAGACCTAATCTAAACAATTTGTTGGGACAATTCTTAACCGAAAGCACTTTTCTGGAGCAAGTTCTTGGTTGCTACCGGTCTGAGCATACCGGATGGACGGCATGCAAGCTATCATTAAACATTAATTTTTACGGCACAATGATACACTGAACGGTACAGTCGACTCCACTTATAACGAACTCGCATATAGCCAATTTTGTGATTAGCGAACCATTGTCCATGTCCCTGTTTGGAACACAACAAAATTGACCCTTCATCGTGAACAGTGTTCGTTTATAACGAAACAAATATTGTAGGGCTGAATGTAAACCAAGTGCAGTCATACTGGCATGGGGCACATGTCGGTCATGACTTGCTACTTGTATAGTGCGCGTGCGTTTCTGTTATAACGAACTTTGGCTATACAGAACTAATTCTCCTGCATCATGGTGTTCGTTATACCGGGAGTCGACTGTAGCAGGTTCCTTGCCCAGCATGTGTCTTGCACACGTTTCTCGGACACAAAATGTCCATTTTGAGCCGCATCTAACTGCACACCACAAAAAGAAACATCGACATACGATGAAAGGGCACAACACAATACAACCAGCACATCCCTTCTTGAATGATCAAACAGAGACCGACCTTGAACGGTGAGAGTGAAAGTTGCATTAACGTTGTTGGGCAGATCGCTGTAGTTTCCTGTTGGATTGAAGTTATCATTTCTTGCTATACAGATGTATGGACCAGCATTAATAGAGTCGACAGGTGAGAGTGTGAGATTGACTCTAGTTCTCATTGACGTCGCCAGGATGGTGCCACCCTTCAGAATGTCTATTGCAGTAACCCGACTACCGGCATTAGCAGAACAGGACACTTCGACGGCATTGCCTTTAACCGCGATAATCGCAGTGGATGGGAGAATCGAGACCGACAGTGGCGGAGCTACGTTTGCAAGCGTAAAACCACAGACAAGGCACACACACACATACACATACACAGGGACAGAGATGAATGCCTATCAAAACACACAAGTGTGTGCACATGCGCGTACACACACCATAGCACAAACCAATGCACCCATGCGTGTGTGCACCCCCCCCCCCCTTCCCCCCTCCCCCCCCCCCCCTCAACCCCCGCCACCCCCTCTACCTCACCCACTAAGATCCAGAGATATAAAATACAGTTATCAAATATCCAGGACTCTGCGATGGATAACCATTAAAACATGTTCAATATCACATAACCTGAAACTAGGACGGAGGCTGAACATATTACAAAACATGTTTAATCTACGCACGCATCTACGCAAGAACGCACCACCAGCCAATTAGAAAATGTATCATATGTATGGAACGTTTTCGTTCCCTTCTTCTCAAAGTACTACATGTACATAGTATCTGTGCCTCCCTTCTTCAATCTCCTATGGCATTTCATCTAGATGCCCATGCCTGTAGAACTTACTGTTTGCTATCTGGTAAACTGCATATTGTGAAGAACTTCCACAGTTGTATGGCGTAGTCCTGCCTGCATAGCCATTGCAAATATCTCCACATGTTCCTGCTGTCGACATCGTTGCTGTTGTTGCTGCCGTCATCATTGTCGGTGCTGGCGTTGGTGCTGGTGGGGTTTCTGAACACTGACACGTGCTTGGTGAAAGCCACGCGTAAGGCTGTCGCTGCCGAGCACATTCGTAGGCGCACTTGCCTGGTATCTGTGTCATGGTGCTATCATACACACCCATCACCGTGCTCAAGTTCGCTGCTGCACTCGCGACAGGCACACATTCTTCGTAGCGAGCGCTTGGGTATTCTAAGCACAACACACATTGCACAGGAACGCATGCCATGAAATAGGGCCATGTTCTCCAAGCACGTAGCTTCCCTGGTATTTCTGTACACGCAGCGGTGTTAGACATGCTATGGACACTACAGTATTCAGTGTACTAATCTTTTTCCCCGGTACCCTGGAAATGAATATACAGCACTGATCTGGGCTCAAAATTTCAAACATTTTCAGAGGAGCCACCTCAAACCCACGAGTAATTGGTACTTCAGGTGGCTGACCGTACCACCCAAAATACCTTCCGACATCCACGACGCGTGTGCCTATCAGAGCGCACATAGGGCGGGTGCCGGGTTGCCCGGGGAACCCGTGCAAAATCCGATATGGGTGCTGAGAAAATGTTTGATTCAGTCCGTTGCCCAGCGTACTAGTATGCTGGTGCAGTCGGCCTAGAAAGGCGCGCTGTTCCTCTGGCCAGAACGTGGTAAAGTGCACTACATGCGGATACGTTACCAGTGTGCTGCTTCACACCAAACTGTAAATGGGGCTGGAGCACTCGATTGACAATCTTCAGTGTAGCAAATCCTTTTTTTGGACAAAAAGTGGTACATATGGTTAACAAAGATAGAAATACGTACGATATTCTTTATCCACTGACAATGCTGTTTTCGTCTGGAAAAGTTTTGTAGAAATTAATTTCTATCCTTGTCAACCATAATTGTGAGATGCACCACTCATTCTCTAAAAAAAGGTTTTATTTTGTGTGTTTGTATGTATCTAACTTCGCACATTAAAAGGGAACTGGGCCCATCCACATGAAGGCGCATATGGATGGAAAGAAGAAAAGGGGAAAAGAAATAGAATGACAGGAAGGCAGAAGAAATCACAAAGCAAAGTAGCCCAGGAACAATAGCCCAGTATCCAGAAGTGCTCAGGAACTGACAGAAACTGGTTACACTTGCAAGAGAGGGCACACACACATTAAAATGCCAGAAAGAAAGCTTTACAATGAGAGTAGCTAGCTACTGGCTTGTCCACCAATTGTTTTTATTCTTCAGTGTGCCTTCCGTGACACAGCAAGCCCGTGGCAAGTCTTGGTGGAATTCGAAGTGTTCTTGGAAACATCCGTAATCTACTCTATCTTGACGTGGATCAGTCTGTACTCTTTGGACATTTAGATGGACAAGAAAAAAACGGCCTCGAAGTTTCGATTCCTTGGGATCGAAATTTGTAGTACACAAAGGGTTAAGGTGCAGATGGGCGGTGAGTAGATCAGACCCACTACAAAGTGGTCAAAGACCGAAAATCCCACTCATTGCATCCATTGGTGATAAACAGTATTGTGATCTCTCACCTTGGACGCTAAGAGTAACGTTGGCCACGGCACTGTTGGACAATTCAACATAGTCACCCTGCGGAGTAAAGTTATCATTGCTGAATGTACACGTGTATTTGCCCATAGTCATGCTTGAAGCTGTCACCGTCAACGTAGATGATGTGGAGTTGTCGAACACATCCACTGATGGGGTCGAAATAGCCACACCATCAAGAGTCCATTCAACAGACGTGGCTACGCTGTAATTCGCAATGGAGCAAGTCAAGCTGACATTCTCTCCAGCATTGCGAAGCAGATAGCCAGATGGTACAGTGATCATAGCATCCAATGGAGGTCCTACAAGATTGAAGACACGCACCACATGCACGCACACATGAACACATGCCAGAAGATTGGCAACAAAGGACAGCAGGTGGGAAGAGTCGGCTTTGATGCCGCCGGTTTTGAATTTATTCAAGAACGCTAGTAGTGTTTCATAAAATGTCAGTAATTTACGTCGCTCTCGTACTTGGCACTTGCCAACTTTGCGGACTGATCGCTGCCTCCATTCTCCCCTGTACAAGGCCCTTCATTACTGTAATTGCTTGCCCACCCAGCTTCGCGAAATCCCTTCTCGTACTCTCTTCAAATCCCAGATATCCCTGCTGTTGCACAACTCTGTATGCTCGGGTAGCGACCACCCTAGCCCGTACACTTAAGTGGTCATTAATCCCTAGGCTCACCCCACCCAATTCTTCCTCACTCTTTCTCCTCTCTTACACTATTATCTCTTATTGTCCACTGGCTATCGTGAGAATAAAGATTTGAAACAACAACAACTCTAAATCACATTATGTATTATGTTTCTATGGGAGGCAGGCATAGTGGGATGGTCTAAGACCATGATTGAGAAACAGAGGGTACCAGGTTCAAGTCCTGCTTGGAAGCGGAAGGATTTTTTCCAGCCGTGCTGCGACCCACAGTTAATTGGGAACTCGTGGCCTGGCACGAGGGAAACATGGATGCAGTGAATGGGATTTCGGTCTTTGACCACTTTGTGGTGGGTCTGATCTACTCACCTCCCACCGCTTAGGAGCTGCATCTGCGCCTTGATCCAAGAGGGTGGTGGCGTTCCTGCGGATGCGGAAAACTGGGCCTTTGGCCGAGTCTCACGCGAACCGTGAACTTTTTTTTTTTTTTTTTCTATGGGAAAGGCCAGGTTTACGGACATTCAAAGGCCACAGGCAGTGCCGGGTGCCGGACCGCCCGAAAAAACAAGGCTTTAGTGTGCTGTGCTGTCGTGTGTACTTCTGGCAGGGATTAAATTGCGTATCCGGAGCCAACTCGCAATATTTTCCAGTGTATAAACCGCACTTTAACCCTTTCCATGCCATGGACGCGTATACGGGTTTTTTTAGTATGAGCCGATTGGCCACGGACGCGTTCTGCCTGGACTGTACAATGTACACTGTACAGTACATGTGTATCGCGCGCTATAGACGAGTGTACAAACTGTCGTAACTCCGTCAAAATATCTCGGACTGCTAAGGTTGAGACACCGCTGGAAAGGTCTTGAGCTCAGCTTTCTAGGGATATAAATCTTCGAGATACGACAAGGTATGACCGAGCGGCGATAAATTGAACGGCCAGAATGCGCAAATTTCATTTTTGGCGATCGATTCGAATTTTTTGTTCGCGATTTCGTGCGGGCTAGGGGATTTCCCCTAGACACAGCGCGTGCGCAGTCAGCTGCAACTGAATCTCAGCTTTCCAACGCAGTTTGAATCGTGAAAATCAGTTCACAATGAGTAAGAAGACGAAAGAAAACATGAGAGGCAGTCGTTTTCTTATTTTCAGGCATGGTAGGGGGACTTTGAGAGGAGATGGAAGTGGCCCTTGTATGCCTGTCGCGCTGTGAGTCCCTGAAATGGCTTCCTGTTGTCCAGATCTTTCCAACAAGCCACGGATCGTGAAAATCCATCAAGGTATAGTGAAATAGCAATAAATTTCGTTCTGAGGTGCGCGTGCAGCTTTGAACAGTTGAGCTCAGCGCCTGAACAATGCGTGGCCAACACAGGAAAACATGCTGGCATGGAAAGGGTTAAGCACCCGCAATTTACCCCAAGAATTCAGTGCGGCTTATACTAGTGCCACAATCAGTACGATCGTCAAATGAATGGTGATGTACAGAATAGATGTCTGTAGTTTGTGACAAAAATCTGAGTGCGGCTTATACTCCCAGGTGGCTTTTACTCTCGAAAACACGTTTGCAGCAGAGCCTCGTAAGACTAAAAAAAAGCCACTTCTGTTAGCGAAAATATTAGTAGTCTCCTCACAAGAGACCCCGGTCAAACTTATACCTGTGAACATCCACGCTTTTCCAACCTGTGTGGAGCTTTGACTCCGTTTGGAATCGACCAGAGTTCAACTTTGCAAATGAAACGCAACCGGAAGTACGCCCAATGCCAATGCGCCTACGTGTACTACCGTACGCACGCGAATTCAAGACCCCCCTTTGGATAGAGCCCCCTCTCGAATAGAGCCCGTCCCTCAGAGGCATTCTCAGTAATGCAGATCCATCTCGAATAAAAGCCCAGGGCTCTAATCGAGCGCCCACAGTCCGTACGTTGTAGTGCAGTACATGAACCATGTACGGTGTGCACGATCAACACAGTGTGCTTTGCGGATCACAAGATCCACATTGGAGGTACGGGATCGCTCTGGCCCTCTGGGGTCAACGTAGAGACATGCAAAAATGGGAACACACTGCGCGTGCGCCAGAAACGATCATCTTGAAAGGTGTGAAAAATTGATGTTTCTATTGAAAAAACAAAGCCCCTCTCGAATAGAGCCCCCTCTGGGCGTCTTCTGGAAAAGTAGTGCCCTGGGGCTTCTATTCCCACCTATACGGTATCTTCCTCAGACAAGTGGGCATCCATCACTCTGGGACATCAAAAAAATTGTTCAACACCGACCTTTTGCATGTGGCTGTTTCCAGGGGCTGGCAATTCCCACAAACCGCGCGCCTTTTCGGCTACGATGCTCAATGATACATCAAATTACTGTGATGTTCGTTCCCCACAATTGTTGCATTCCGCTGAGACAGGCTAACCACACAGAAACTGCTTCGCAAAATGCCAAGCACACACACACACACACACACACACACACACACACACACACACACACACACACACACACACACAGGTAGTCCCTCCTATGATTCACGAGCAAGACTTCATTTAAAGGTAAACATCATGGGTCATTGCACACCACGTGACTCACCGTTTCGAATGCTGTAAGCAGCAAATACTGATCCATTACCGCAAGCATAGCCTCGGATAGGATCAGCGGAGTACCCCGTACAAGGTTCACCGCAAGTTTGGCCAGCGCCAAGCAGTACTGTACTAGGTAGAGCATCGATGCAAGTGCACTTGGTTCCACTGATGAGAGCGAAAACAGTTCCATTACGAGCACAGGTGAAGGCACACTGACCGGGGTGGGCTGTTTGCAAGCCGCTGTAATTACTGTGCAAGGGTAAATCGGAGATTTCCGGGGTAGAGAGGATGCAACCATATGATGTTACAGCAGGCCAATCTGGAAGACGATAAATCCAGCGAAATACAGACAAAGCCAATGCATGATTGAATTGAAACGTCAGATTGGTGCAACGAGCTGCCTGCAGGCATGGCAGATATTAACCCAGACTTCAGCTGGCCAGCGCAACAAACCGCAAGTCGATTGGAGCAAGAACGCCGCCAGACAGCGTGCTACGGTGCAATGATGTGAGATGGGACTGGTACACAAAGGGTTTAAGCCTACCTCAGGCGCGTAGCCTGCAGTGTTTCCAGGTTTCCCGGAAACCCCCTCCGGGGTTGCAGCACAGATGCCGAAGCCTTTGAAAATTACAGTAAAAACTCTCCTAACTGCGTGTATTTGAATTCTGTTCTTCAGCATTTGGTGGTTTCGCATTTCGCTATGCCAAATGATACTTCTTTCTTCAAGAAACTACTTTTTTAGCTTTTCAACATGCTCTTTGTGATAATCGGACAAAGGATGCCAAGTTAAGGACAATGGGTGCGCTGGCAAGCATACACATCCTCGGAAATATCGCGTACACTTCTCAGACAGCCCTCAAACGGTTAGCTTTTTTTAAGCAGCCTACTCCACCAGTGGCTGTGACAAGCAGGAGACCCTCTAGCACAAGCTGGTCACCATCTAAGGCATGTACGCAAACAAACTGAGAAATCGTGCAGTTGCATTCTCAAGGTGCTGGCCTGGCCAACTGGTATCCAGGGAGGCCGGGACAGTCAATTGGCCAACTGCACCAGTGGTCAGTTTGGCGCGTACACACAAGCGTCAGAAGCTCTTTTGATTGGTCAAGGTCGACGAAGGGCACACTACAGGGGGTCTGGTGGACCTCACCGGGAATGTTTTGAAAAGATTCAAGTCAAATCAGGCTTTGGACGGCAATTGCCACCCTTCCAATATAAAGAAAAGAACCACATTGGATTTCAATATCTGGGTTACTGAGGCGCAAACAACTGCTGGAATATTGGTCCTGCTCAAAGGCTGTTTTGGTCTGGTTCTGATGCCGTGGTGCCAGGCAGACCTTTTTGGACAGATTCAGGAGCAGCCTGGCTGCTGGATTTCTATTCAGAATCACTGCCAATTTTGCCTGGTCCCATCCCACACTGCTTGTGGATGTGGCCTTCAGCCTCTCCAAATTCCCATAGGCATAAACGTGTGGCTCGCCGCATTCCTAATAATGTGGTGTAGTGTTAGCCACTTAGCAAAACGAGCAACCAATCAGATGGTTGAAGGAAGGAAGGACCGAAATTCTTGAAGACACAAGCATGCGCGTGAACACATCCACGCCCCCCACCCACCCACCCACCCACATCCACACCCACACCCACACACATACACACACACACACGTACACACACGTACACAGAGGGAGATAAGCTCATATCACAGCACGGACAACCACGTGCAATCTTACCTGTTACACTCACGCCAGCCATCACCGTGACATTGCTGCTCAAAGACATATAGTTGCCAGCGGGAACATACTTGACATTTGACATTACACAAGTGTAATTCCCTTGAGTAGCACTGCTGGCCGTGAATCTCAGCGTGATACTATTAGTTGACAAATTACCCACCACATAACGGTTACCAACCGGAACGATGCTTCCATTGAAATACCATGCTGCAGAGCTTACTTCGGTTGACGTTTCACACAGCAGCTCCACTGTTTCACCATTGTTTCGCACGAAAGTGTCCTCTGCGGACGTAATCTTAGCTCCAACAGGTGGGCCTGTATGAAAATAATAGGAAAGGGCAATACATCAAGTTAAGTGTCGCACAATAGCAAGGTTGCTGATCTCCATATCATGATCTTGTACAAGATACCTGCTAGCTAGTGTCTGCCGGCATGCACACACGGGACATGGGTTAGCTACTTTCGCAGAACAGGCAGCACTCTGTGCCGTGTGGGGTGCGCTGCGTTGACAATCTGGATGCCTCATGCTGCAGGGGACTCATGCAGTTTCCCCGTTATTTCAATTGCCCTGCCATCCACCTACCGCATTTTACCGGTTGTAAGTCGACCCCGGTTATAGGTCAAACCCCCTAATCCGGAGGTCTCAATTCTGAGTTTTGAAGATTTCCACCTCTTGCTACTAACACATCAAAAAATCATGTAAACATTCCTTATTGGAGGGTACAACTTCCCAATCCTTGAAAAAGGCCAATAAACTGGCAAAAATGTGTACACATGGTGCACTCGTGCATACAGTGCAGGTCATTTTTCTGTAAGATACTGGTAGTTCCCGCCTATAAGTCGAATCCCGGTTGTAAGTCGAACCCCGCCCTTTCTCCTTCTATTTTAAGTCGCAAAAGGTCGACTTACAACCGGAAAAATACGGTAGTCATCCGTCACGAGTAGATGGATGACAAAAAAATCCCGCTCCGCACATACCACACTCGCGTGATTAGCACCCTTTCTCGAATAGTGCACCTGTGACTAAGAGTCAAAGAAAAATATAGCCCTCTCTGGAATAGTGCCCCCTCTGGATGTGACCAAGCATACGTGCAAGTTTGGTGTTGTTTTACCAAATAACATTGGATTGGTGGCTTCAGAATTAAAATCGCAGTTCCTGTTGCTGTTTCTGTAGTCATCAAAACTTACAGAAATCTCTAGGCTCTGTTTTTCTATGCCTTCTTTTTTTATGCTGATGTGTGTAAATGTACCAGCATTGATAAAAAGAATTGTATCCTCTCTTGCATATTGCCCTGATTTGAATAGAGCCCCATCTGCGACGGACTGTGAATGGATAGTGCCCGCAGGGGAACTAATCACGAGAGTACGGTACTCGCGTGCAGAGAAACACAACACAGCAAGAGCGGCAACCCATAAAATTGTTGGGGCATTTGATCACAGCCAGGTGTGTACCGGACATCAGCAGCACACCGACAGGGAATGGAAGATCCGGAGAACAAATGCCTGTAATCGAATTCCTTTCTACTTTAGGTCGGACCCTAGAGCACTACCAACTCCGTCTGTAGGCTCCCTCGATCCCTCACGACCACACACTCAAGACCCCAAATACGGCTTGTTTACAGGAATTAGTCTAAAAGGAGAGTAAAAAGATCCACAATGCCTCAATTTGGATCCCGGAAACTGGCAGTTATGCATGAAGACCCCATGTGACTGACAGATTAATTTTAATTCATCGGGACCGACCCAGCCTGACGATAGCTGTGTTCAAATATTTTTTTGTGAACCTGGTCATCAGGGGCTCTCTGGCATTATTGATTATTTTCAGGGAACGCCCCCCCCCCCCCCCCCCCCATCCCCAGACCAAAAAATATATTCACTGCTTTTACTATTGTTTTGTCCTATCTCAATCTCAAATTCTCCCCATTATCGTTTGCAAAGCCGGTGCTTCCCTCTTGGATGCAAATGTCTCTTTTCTCCTATGTATCGGCGCACAGGAGTAACGATGATTCCGAGACCTTTGGTCAGAGGAGTTACTTTTGCCCCGCCCCCACTTCCATCCAATATGCCACCGCCCCCGCTGTGCAGCATCTGATGGTACTGTGGTATTCAGTAAAAAAAAAAATAAAAATAAAAAAATTGACAGCCAGAAAGGATAGGTTTTCACCAATCGACTTTTCAGAACGGAGCTCGTCCTCGACCCACCCACCTATAAACGAAACAGTTTTCGTTTCGTTTAAAAGATTGACAATTATGGACGGCCCCTTAGCTCATTTATTCTGAGTGTGATTTGACTGCGATGCCGTCTGTGGACATTACACATCGTGTAGTGTATTATTGATCCATTCAGGTATGGGCTGGCTCTACAAGGGGGTAAAACACTGCACACAGCCACAGTGTAGAAATCACATGCAAACACAGAAAAGGTGACTGGTACTTACCATTGGTGATCTGGTAAGTGGTAATATAATCGTCGCTTGCACTACTACCACAGGTCACAGAAGGCGAAAAGCTCGTAAAGCCACGGCATGAATCACATCCAGTAGCGTTGGAAGCACCGGTCATTTGATCTCGACTTGCGAAACAGTAGCACATTGTTCCACCAGTAACTCCGGAAAAGGGCATGTTTTCTTGCGCACAGCTGTAAGCGCAGCTGCCAGGATGCACACCCCCTGTCGCCCCGTAGACAGAGTTGTCGGAGGTCAAAGAGTCAAAGATCGCAAGTGATGTAGTTTCAAAACAGCCCACTTCAGTGACTTGCGGCCATTCTGCAAAAGCACAGAGGAAAGCAGAAAGATGGATACACTTGATTGAAAGCTAGACACATGAGCCAGAAAAAAGGAGAAAAAAGGTGGATACCAAGAAATCTGATTGTTCGCTTACTCCTTAGCCCTTTGTACGCCAGCGTCGCGTATACGCGACGCTCAGAATGT
>NC_088655.1:23057526-23357526 GCF_964019385.1 Sycon ciliatum | reverse complement strand
CTGTGTCGTGGTATAGAAATAAGCAGGTGAGGTATAACGCATGGCTATTGGTGATTTCCCACTATCTATCTATCAATCTATTCGATTCACCCATCCATACATCAATCTACCTGTCCCTCGGTCCGTCCATCCATCCGTCCGTCAAGCCATCCGTCCATTCATCTATCTATCTACAATAAAGTTCCCGTTAGTCAGCCGAGAAGGCTCATGCTCAATGCAGTCACCAGGCGACTTCACTGCATTGACCAGAAAGTCGGAGTTGTTAAAACTATACAAACCTTTGTGCACTTTGTGTGTAATTATCCACCTATCCATCTATGACGCCATCTATCCACCAATCAATCAATCAATCCATCCATTCATCCATCTAATCATCTATCTATCTAGTCATCTATCCAACCATCCATCCGTCCGTCCATCTGTCCGTCCATCCATCCATCCATCCATCCATTCATCCACCCATCCATCCATCCATCCATCCATCCTTGTATCCATCCATCCATCCATCCATCCATCCATCCATCCATCATCCATCCACCCATCCATCCATCCATCCATCCATCCATCCATCCATCCATCCATCCATCCATCCACCCATCCATCCATCCATCCATCCATCCATCCATCCATCCATCCATCCATCCATCCCATCCACCCATCCACCCATCCACCCATCCACCCATCCCACCCACCCACCCACCCACCACCCATCCACCCACCCACCCATCCATCCACCCATCCATCCATCTATCCATCCACCCATCCACCCATCCATCCATCCATCCATCCATCAATCCATCCATCCATCCATCCATCCATCCTTGTATCTATATTCTATGGGGTCCTAAAAACAATGGTTTCTACTGTACATACAAGGCATGGTGGACCACACTTCATATGTACAGTACCGCTCAATGAAAGCCAGTCACATCACTCAAGTTTACGCCTTGCACCATGTCACAGCCGAGTGTTCGCAGGTCTGGGGCTGCGCAACCCCCAGCGAGTTCTTGAGGGATGCAACTGGATTCTTTTTCAGCAGGACTGCAGATAGAGCTGTTGCCAAAGTGAATCTCATGATCCTAATCCTGTGGGTTTTATCCTGTGTGCTTTGGGCTCAGAAACTCTATCAAGATGATCTCCTTGGAAGAGTGTCATTTCATCTTGGTGATCATATCCTCACCATCTTCCCGCCCAGAGCTCAGCGACACTGGTACTTACCACTGCACTACAATGGACACTGGCGGCACTGGCAATGTTGCAACCGTACAAGGAAACTATACCATATTTATTGTACAAAGTAAGTTGTCAGGCAGGCACAGTCCCCCCCCCCCCCCCACCACACACACAGCACATGCTAGTTTGGTGGCAGACCTATAAGCATTGCTAAGAAAGTGGTTTTATGCTTTGTGGCCTTTGTCCTCCTCACCCAGCTCACCAGCTCACCAGATGTTCACGTAGTTTTGCGAACACTATGTTTGGGGATATCATGGCCCTGGTACACAACGCCCCCTCTCCCCGTCTCCAGCCAGATGAACTACTTTAACAGAAGAATGTCGGGTTGCTGCTCACAAAGTGAATGCTCTGACACTGTGAAATGATTTTGTTGACCTGATATTATATTTATCGCCTTCTTAGTATTTTACGCCACTAATTTCCCTGATACCTTGGGGCATGTTCGATTGGTAAGGATCGGGATCAGGATCCAGATCTCAGATCCATGGGATGCTTCAGATTCAACTGAACACTTTATATTGGACCTTGACTGTTGCCATGTTGACAATGGCGCTCACGAATCACCCCAAAAGGGTGAACGTCGTACTCATCGCCTCCGTCGTACAAAAAGTCAACAAGCTCTTCTCCATCCATGTGTGCGTATCACAATGTGTACAAAAATGATTTTTACCCGCCATGTAAGCACAAAGGTCACATTTGGATCCGTTGGATCCGGTCAACCCTGCTCCCGAGGTGGGTTGACCGGATCCAAATCCGAAGGATCCGGATCCAAATTCGACCAATCGAAAGGGTGGGAATCCAGTGGATCCGGTGGATCGGGATCCCGATCCCTACCACACGAACATGCCCTAAGCGGTCAAATATATCACGTATTTGACTGCTTATTAGTCAAATATAATGTGTATTTGACTACATTTATTTGACTCCTTAGAATTAGAAAAGAATTTTTGAAGAAAGCAGAAATACACAAGATGGGATTTGAACCCACAACCATGTAAATCTCAGTCACTCTTCCTTACCACCCAGCCACTGTGCTACCGATGCTGAACCTAGTTTAAACAATGACCTTGATCCTGCAATGCCGTACAGTGCGGTGTAGGCTATAGTAGAATACTAGAATTACAAGGATATGTCGTATATGAAGAGAAACTCTTGCAGGGAGAACACGATGAATAGATTATAGACCTCATAGTTGGTCTATACAGGATACATAGACCTCCTAACCGGTCTATAATCTATACATATGAAAAGTATAGGTAGCATAGAGCCCATGCATAAGATGAGCCCTGGCTCTCGCAAGCTTCCGTATGTGAACCATTTTTTTGATTTTCGACGATTTTCAGTGCAGTGCTGCAGAATTGGAAATTGGAAAAAGGTCAAAAACGGGCCCCCCGAGCTGGGGTTCAAACCGCATAGTGGACTGTTGCAGGTGGGGTCAAACGGCCTGGATATTGATGTTTTTCCCCAATTCAGTGCTTTTGGGCAAAACCTGGCCGGAAATCCTATTCTTGTTAAGGAGTGCAGAAAGAATTCTAAGAAAACCCCAAAGTTTGCCCCATTTATGGCCAAAAGCTAAGAAGTCCATATTTTTATGAATGGACTGCAGAGATCCATAAACAATTTGATGAGCAATTTGAAGCTGCTATGTTCTTCCCCCTCTAATTCTCGATTCTCCTCACAGCGAATCCATCAATCGTTCCTCCCCTGCCAAAGTCCATTACATCATTTCTGGTGCAAGGCTGGAAGTAATGGGCAGTTTTCTTGGTAATCCCGAACCCGACGCTGAATGGTGCCTGACAGCGGATGGTGAATGCAACGGCGTGGACACTGAAAACTGTTCAGCTGTGCACACTACAGCACGCCGAGCAAAGCAGAGCTCCTATTTCCATCTGTTCATACATGCCACAGCACAATGTACACTCTGACTGTGAATAATTCTCTTGGGACGATCTCAGCACAGATCCATATACCAGTGAAAGGTGAGTGATCTGATTGCTACTTTTTCAGGTCATAGCAGCAGTATCACCTCTCCTAGCTGTGGGAAGAAATTTTGTTGCTGATTGTTTGTTTGTTTTTTGTTTTTTTACTATTCACAAACCCAACTCGTAAAATAAATAATTATGCGGACAAAACAAACAGCTACTGAGTAGGGGCTGCACTGGGTGTGTGTGTTGACTGGAGAGCTCTGATTTGCTTTGTGTGTATCCGCACTGATCGCATTAAGCTTGCCGTACCAGCGCGATTTTTTCTTCCCTGGAATAGTGCCCCATCTCGACTTTTGCCCCCAGTCTCTAGGAGCCAGTGAAAAAACGAAGCCCTCTCTTTAATAGTGCCCCCGGGTCTTATACCAAGTGCATGTGCACGTTTATTTTTGTTCTTTTCGTAGTGTTCTTGTCCATGTCATTGAACTCGTGGTGTCAGGATCAAAATCGCACTTCTTGTTGCCCTTTCTGATGAGTCGCGATAGTTTACAATACACTTTAAGCTCTGTTTTCTTTGCCTTATTTGTTTTTATACGGGATGACGTAAATGTACCAGCCTTTTAGAAAATAGTGCATTCTCTTGAATAAAAAATGATTGATTTTCCAGTAAACCTTCTGATGAGATGGCCTCGAAAAGTAAGGACAAACATGTAAATGACAAGTAGCTTTGCAAATGTTGTTTTTTGTACAGAGTGCGCAACTTACTCTTTCATTGCACTAATATCTCTCTTTAAAATAGTGTGATCATATCTGTGATGGACATTGAAAATAATAGTGCCCCAGGCGCACTACCCGCGGAGTATGGTAAGCGTCTTACATTGCCACCTTACACGCTGGTCTGTGAATGTTATTACCACGTAACTGTAAACTGATGAATCTTTAGTTCTCTTTGTTCAATACTTAGTTCCCATTTAGACCTGGTCTGCAAATTTAAGTGAAAAAATTCTTCTTTCCATCATCAGAACAAACCCGAATCGGGCTCCAAGGATATTCAACACCGCCAACCTTCGACGAAGGCGAAACCTGGAGGCCACTAATGAGAGCGACGCAATCGAGCAAGCATTCTCTACTCCTGGTAGGTGGACTGGAGAGGTGTGATCTTAAATAGGGATATTATCAGAAATACAATAGATTGCTCTTGGGTTGATGTCCACGTTTTATGCTATCCTAGGTAACCAGTCTCATTCCACTCCATGACCACCACGGTATTCCACTGCAATCGAACATTTACTCATTGATCTCCAAATTATTGCCCAGTTAATTAATATATCCACTGGTTGAGGGAATGGACAGAAAAGTCTGAAGAAAACTTGACTGTAACCACCAGTACTTGAAGAAGTTAACTTTGTTTTAGGCCAGCGATGCTCTAGCAACTGAGCTACGGTGTAGCAGACATCCAAGCAGTGACCGCTCAGCATTTTCTTCAGACTTCGAACCTCTGGCGTGTGTTCAGCGAATATAAACTCATAATGAGCTGGCAGCCAGCCCTGCCGTGCACATGTAAACGCCCTCGTCAGGCTGGACCGCTCGCTCCAGCCAGAGCTGGAGTCGCACACAATGTGCCCCTTAGCTGTCGTTTACTTGTCATTTTTGCATTTACACCAAAGGTGATCGGAGTCAATCTGTTTGTGCTTTCCGAATTCTATTCCTGCAGCTGAGGATGCTGATTCCGAATAGGCTCATGGAGCAGGAACATTTCGAATATGACAGCTCTCAAGGGTAGGACTAACTGAGTCATTTTCAGACTGAATATTATAATTATTAGTGTGTGTTTTCATGTATCTATGGCTGGGCATATGCAGTGAGATTAACGCAGCCTTTTTTTGATTAATCCACACAAAAATCACAGCGTCTACACCCGAAATCCGTCCTTTGCTACTCAAGATTATTCAGTTCTTCCACAAGTTTCCACTACTCCCATTACTCTACCTTCCAAGGCTACATTTGGCTAACATTGCTCATATCAAGCCTCCAACTTTGAAAGTTGGCTTCATGCAATAATGTTCTGTTACAACGGCCTTCCAACTTGGGAAGATTCACGATTAGGTAGGACCAACGAGATGGATTTGGTTTGAGTACTAGAGATGGGTTAGAGCTAGCTATCAGGTCGTTGAATGTCTCAGAAACTTGCATTTTCTGACTCTTTATTACCTTGTTTCAGCCGTGGATAGTTGCTTCCTTGTGTGTTCTTCATTTTTTTACTAAACTACGTAGATTATAATTATGTGAATTCAAAATTTGTTTGTTTCTTTGTTCAGACCGTCATCCTGTATTGATTCTAGTGGATCTTGTCATTCCAGCCGAGTTCCTGACAGCAATCGATGCAAATGTTTCCATTCCAAAGATACGAGCGAATTTAACAGCTAGACTATTGAATCCAAGTATGCCACTTCAAGTAAATGCTTCCTCATTCAACTTACTTTTTTACGGTGAGTAAAAAAACAATTCCCAGCAACCCTGCAACCCTTAACAATGGCTGCCCTCTAAAATGTACCATTCACCTTTCTCCCATTCTCCTCCTCCCTCCCCTGATGGCGCATGTTGTATCGTTTCCTTACAAAGCTTATAAAGTTTCCCAAAAAGATTTCTCATGGTTAACCTTGTTTGAAGAAAGCTCGTCTTTTTGTTTTGGCCGTCTTACTGTGCACAGATCAGTGTGCTTCCGAAACCACATACGGCGGAATCAGGGGCAATATCACGTGGCCACAGACCTTTATCGGTACCGACATAACAGTACAATGCCCCATCGCAGTCCATAGCAACCTTATCAGATACACCACACGGACATGTGGAATGGTCCCGCGACCTCATAATGCTAACCTGACCTGGGGTCTATGGTCTGCTGCTAACCTCAATCACTGCCCGAGTGCAATAACTGTGGATCTCTACAAATTGTCCAAGGTGAGTGTTAGGTTGGCTCTATAAACCAGTTACATATTATTTAAAACCATTCAAAGTGATTAGCCAAGTAAAAAAATGATTGTTTTATCGTTCGCGCCCGCCCCAAATTTTCACCGTCCCGGGCCGAATTATTTTATTTTTTTAGTACTGGTAAATGTACTGTATGTACTGCGGTCTACAGCCTCTAATCAGCACGGCCATAGATTTTTGAAGGTCAAGTCCACAGACTGAACCATAACTCAGTTGCTATAGGCTTGAAAAGTGAAACTGATCATAAGCTGCCTGATTTTCTTCGTTTTTTTCTACGTTACGTTGGTTGTTCCACTTTTCAATTATCCTCTGGGGTTGCGAACACCTGCCCCACAGCCATAAATGCATAATAAAAAATAAAATTAAAAACCTCCCGTCCGCCCCGATTTCTCGGGAAAACCTGACGATAAACAATCAATATATTGCAACCTGCTCTAGCTACTGCCCCCCGCAACCTGCTCTAGCTACTGCCTCTGCAACCTGCTGTGGCTACTACGCCTGCAACCTACTCTGACTGCTGCCTCTGCAACCTGCTGTGGCTACTACGCCCGCAACCTGCTGTAGACAGAAATTCTACCATTCCTGCAACCTGTTCTAGCTACTGCTGCTGCAACCTGTGTTAGGTGTTAAAGGGGAAGTTAAGGCAAAAATTAAAATTTCACCAGTTGTAGTCTTCGGGGTGCTGAGTCGAATGGTCTTGGTCCGAGAAGCTGAGACGCTCCCTTCCTACTTGAATCCCAATCGAACTCGCGCACTTCCACCGAAAACTGGGCGACTGCGCCCTACTAGATGGGGATTTGTATGCAAAAATGTCACTAAAAGCGCCGTTTCGTTCTTATAAAAGCACGGATGACCGCGATTGGCCCATATGTTGTAGTCTTTTGGACGCTGCGTCGACTGGTTTTGGTCCGGAAAGGCTGCGATGCAGCGTTCCTACTTTATTCCCAATCGAACATGGTTGAACAAGTGGTCACGTGCTCCTGGGTGCACAAATCACCCTGGTCACCACGCCAGCAGGCGACAACTTTCACACCAAGGTTCAACTCGAGTTCAACTCGAGTGACAGGACTGTACCCAAAAAAAGGTCAAACAGGCTAGTAAGTTGTACCCTGCAGGCACGGTGACCAGCTGACTGGTGTACGCAGGAGCACGTGACCGCTTGTTCAACCATGTTCGATTGGAATAAAGGAGGAACGCTGCATCGCAGCCTTTTCGGACCACAACCAGTCGACGCAGCGTCCAAAAGACTACAACATATGGCCAATCGCGGTCATCCGTGCTTTTATAAGAACGAAACGGCGCTTTTAGTGACATTTTGCATACAAATCCCCATCTAGTAGGGCGCAGTCACCCAGTTTCGGTGGAAGTGCGCGAGTTCGATTGGGATTCAAGTAGGAAGGGAGCGTCTCAGCTTTCTCGGACCAAGACCATTCGACTCAGCACCCCGAAGACTACAACTGGTGAAATTTTAATTTTTGCCTTAACTTCCCCTTTAACCTTATACTGCCACTGATCAGTAAAAGCCCAGGCTCATAGGTTGTATGTAGTTAGTGTAGTCCGATCACCACGCCAGCAAATGTCCGTCATGCATACTTCATAGTCAAAACGGGCACAATTGCAGCTATCAGGTTGCCAGTGTTACATATAGGTACTACACCACAGATGTGCTCTTGCACTTAATCACCACATCACAGATGTGCAACTAACATTCCTGCTCCACATCTACAAACGAGGAGTGGTACTTCAGAAGTGTTTGGGTACCCTCTTCTGTCTCCTTCCACATCCTTTTTCCTGCTGGCCCCGCTTCCGGTTTTCCTGTACTCATATTTTGCTCCGTTGACCTGGGTTGCAACTAGCGCTAGCTACTCAGGTCCTTTATCCGGCCTCTTCTCTCACTCTCTCTCTCTCTCTCTCTCTCTCACACACACACACACACACACACACACACACACACACACACACACACACACTATCTCTCTCTCTTGTCGTCGCCATGTAGTCTTCGTTTTTGTCTCTCATCTTCCCCCGTAAAATGTCGTTCCTATCACCTGCCTGTTCTGTATTTTCCGTGCGTATGTTACTATGGTTACATGAATACTTGAGTTGCAACAGAATACACCAACAGTCTGGAAAGGGTTTGCATAACATTATCTGCGAGTGAGCGCAGTTCCCAACCTCCAAACTCAAGTGCTGGTCCCCAGGAAAATCTCTCAAGAACACCTAGTTTGGGGCTGACTGCTTTTGGGCTGCCTTCACCCATTGTCATCATGTGTTATTCCACTGTTACTTTGCAGGCCCGACTAAACACCAGCAACCCCTTCACGATTCTAGATCATTCCATTGCCGTGTCGAATCTCACCAGCTTTGTTCAGAAGCTCATAGCAGATGATGTTGATTACGCGACATCCAGCATCTACAATGCTGTTTCGACTGTCAGCAAGGGATCCAACTTTAACAGTACTTATATCAAGCTGGTATGTGCCAAATCTCAGAATTGTTTTCCTGTGTTTTGCTCTGTGCTGAAGTTCGTAAAGACTCGAAATGAGTAAAATTGCATGGCTCTTAATTAAGAAAGTCTGATCATATTTCTGGTCAGAGAAGGTGACATAGAGTTCAAGGTGAAGATCACAAGTCATGTTCATGCCTTATTACAACAGTGAACGAGAACAGTTTTCGTCAACTCCAGTCTCCTGTTCTTGTAAAGCACGAGTTACTTATAGTGGAACAGCGTGTTTGGTTTTCATTGCGTTCATATTCTAAGACAGATTGTCATTATTGTCATTGGCTGTGTATGTGTATTCTGGAACATGTGTGCTTGATTGTGAGCATGTGTGTGTGTGTGTGTGTGCGTGTGCACGTGCGCGTGCATTGGCGTGTTCATGCATGTGCGTGTGTGTACGTGCATGTGTGCGTGTTTTGGTGTGCTTGTGTTTCTATTATATTATGTGCGTTGTCTTAGATTGCAAATGCCACGCTGCGATCCGTAGACAACATTCTAGACGTCAATTCCACCATCATTTTGCCCCCACCAGCTGCCAGGTAAGATTCTAGGGCATATCAACTCCCAATAAGGTTGCTTTTATGTTTGTTGGTTACACGAATATTGCAGTGTGTGCATGTTTCCTTTTGTTCAAGATCAAATCTCTTGTACTGGCAAAAATTCTTAAGAGAGCATGTCTGAGAAAACCAGAAAAGCTGGGCTGGGCCATCTCTCCGATTAGCTCAAATTTTGCAAGTAGGCTTCCTTTAGAGTCTACAACATCCAAGCGAAAGGGTTGGGTGCATATCTTACGGACACCTTGGAACTGGGGACCACCTTGAAATGGGCACCAAAATACGTATAGAATAAACACCGATGTCGTAGTGTTTATGGGAATATAAACACTGCTATAAAAACCGAGGCGTAGCCGAGGTTTTTATAGACAGCGTTTATATTCCCATAAACACAAGACAGAGGTGTTTATTCTATTTATACCTAGCTTCGTTTTTGGCCTGAAATACTGGTCCGAAATAGCTATTTTAGTATCCCAGTATACTATAGTATACTATTATGTGTAGGTAGCATTGCGTGTTCCAGACATAAAACCTATCTTTCAACCAACATCTGCATCAACACCCTGGTGGCTGGGTGGTCAAGATAGGTGCTTGGGAGTCTTATGGTTGCAGGTTCGATTCTTGCAGAAAGTCCCTTGAAAGTTGAAAAGTTACAACCTCTAAGTGGGTAATATAGCAAAGTATATACCCCAAGTTAAAGTGGTGAATATGGAGATATATTTACCAGTTACAGATCACAGGAATTAGTGGGGGTTAATATGAGCTGGGTATGAGACTGAATATTGGGTCCAAAAACGAGCGCTGGTACAGCGTACACAATGCAGTTGAGAACAAACCACCGCCATGCCAACATCTTGATTGTCGATCAACTCGATCAAATCCGTCGATTTGCTCTGTCACGCAGTGGTCGTCGCACGGCCAGTTTCAGGATGCAAAAATATCGTGTTTCGATCCCACAAATCGAGATTTGTTCAATATCCTTTGCACTTCTGCAGAGATTTGCTGCTAGTGAAATTCGAGTCGTTCAGGGAAGAAAATTCTTGTTGTTTTGAATGACAAGAGTTGTCAGTTCAAATTTCTTGTCACACTTGGTAGAGGTGACCACGCTGCAGTGTTTGGCGTGCTGTCGTCTGAGTGGTGCCTGGTGTTGGAGCTTGAGGAGGCGCTTTCCGTCGTCCGGTAGGAAATTGGCAATGTTGCAATGTGGTGAAGTGACCGTATTCAATTTTTTATTTTCCAAAAACGTGGAACACTATTTATGAGACTTGAAATGGGTGGTAGTGGAGATAGTCCACTGTCCTCCAGTGCATGGTTCAGGAAAATAGACGCTGTAAATGGTTCCTGCTATGGCCCTAGAAATTTTGCAATGCAATTTAGTGATATTTGGAGATAATGGCCATTGCTTTCCTGGATGTAGCCATGGCTGTATGTGGTGGTGATGTGAAGACTACTCAGGTGAGGCAATGTTGGCATGGTGGTGGTTTGTTCTCAACTGCATTGTGTACGCTGTACCAGCGCTTGTTTTTGAACCCAATATTTAGTCGTATTTGGGGCCCATTTCGAGGTGTTCCCCAGTTCCAAGGTGTCCGTAAGTGATGCAACGTGCCGTTTCGCATGGTTGTTGTAGACCCTAAAGGAAACCTACTTGCAGAATTTGAGCGAAATCGGTTAGATGGCCCTGCTCAGCTTTTCTGGTGTCCTCAGACATGCTCTCTCAATCAATGGTCAAGTGAAAGGAAAAAAGAAGTAAAGAGAAGTCCAGCACAGAGCTGGAGTGTGGCCGCCCTATAAGCGGACTAAGAACTACTAGTAGTAGGTTGAAAAGAGCAAAAATGAGTCCAATATGGAAAAAACTAGAAGGAAACGTTATCAGAGACGCATGCCCGCCAAGGTGGGAGGTGACTCCAACTGCACCGGTCGCAGATTTCGGGATCCGCGCAAACCCATCATTCTGGACCGGAGTAGGGCAAAACACAATTTGCAGCGAACCCAAGACATGACACAGCTGTATGCTTCTCCGGTCTTCGCTGCCTTGAAGAGAAGAGAAGCTATCCGCTTGTAGAGTGACTCCGCGTGTTTTCCCAAAGAACCAGTGGTGGACAATATGGCCGGAACAAATAACAAAATATTAATACTCTATATCGCAGCACTGCTTCTCCTTCTTGTGATTTATGTAGCAGGAAACAATGGAGGTAGCACAGTTTGAAGGGGCATGAGTATCGAAACCCTCACATCGATAAAAGTGCGCTCAAACTGACCACCACAGCTGCCACGTTGAGACAAGCCTGCTCTGTCTGGATAGCGGTGCAATACCATGACTGTTCCCCAGTGACTGGCTATTTACTGTGATGTTGTGCTGTGAAATCCAAAAAATGGTGAATAAAATCCGATTTGAGTGTGTGTGTGTGTGTGTGTGTGTGTGTGTGTGTGTGTGTGTGTGTGTGTGTGTGTGTGTGTGTGTTTGTATGTGTGTGTATGTGTGTGTGTGTGTGTGTGTGTGTGTGTGTGTGTGTGTCTGGGTGTCTGGGTGGTTACCAACAGCCAGTGTATGCCGGATTATGTGGTGTGGTGTCTGGGTAGAAAAAAATGGAAAATGAAAAAATAAGGATTCACTGGCCAGAAAAAGTCACTTCAAACAGCTGTGTGGTGGATACCAGGCGAAAAATAGTGGCGGTCAATTCATCAGCCTTGCAAGCTGTTGAATGGTGTAATCCCAGCACAAGTTGCTACGTCGATAACATAGCTGTTTGCTATCATCGCTTCCGCGATGGGCATGTCTTTTGTCTGAGGTGTGTGTGTGTGTGTGTGTGTGTTTTGCACAGAGTTGCCAAAGCAATGGAAAAGCTGATGACAATTGTACCACTGGAACAGGGTGAAGTGTTTCAGGCATACGAGAACAATGTGGGCTTTGCCCTGGCCTGTCATGTGCCAAGCAGTGTCAACGAGAGTCTTCACTCCCACTATGATAGAGTTGCTAATAGGTTTTACATCAACACTAATTTCACTTCAGGTACGTAGTTAAATCCGGTATTTAGTACGCATTTGACTGAACAAATTTCATCTACAGTCGACTTGGCTAATAACGACTGCGGATATAACGACAATTCACGAATAACGACAGCATTTCCATGCCCAGAGCAAAGTCCCTTCCAACTGTAATACATATAATGAGACTTCGGGTATAACGACACTTCGCGAATGAGGACACTTTTTTGATGCCCCGCCGAATGTCGTTATAAGCGAAGTTGACTGTATACGCTGCAACTGGAAAGCCGGACATAATTCTAGTTCTGGCTATTTCAGTGTTTCCTAAGAGAATTTCAAAAACGAAGTTGTACGGTGTGACCCAAACATCCTTTGAGGTAAAACGTTCACATAAGATGTCAACAGAAATCCAGTTTCATGGTGACCCTGGACATTCAGCAGTCTCCCAGCTCTGTGTATAGGCCAATTTCTGCAACGACTGGGTAAAACACACAGGAAATTTATAGTAGATGGGCTCAATTCAGGGTTGCGGTCTGTGACAGTCACACAACAGACACGAACCTCTAAGCACATGTAGGAGCAGATTACATGTGTTTTACTTGTTTGTTTTTTCATGTGTGACTCCAGGAGTTATACCACTAGTGTCACTGGTAATTCCAGGCAGTGCTATATCGCAAGCCACCGAGAGATTACCCAATTCCAGTCGCATCAACTGCCCGATAGCCCCCACAGCGTTGATCCTGTACCGGTCACATGAATTTTTCGTTGACTCGCAACTTTACGACAACACCACAGTGACATCTGACATCATCTCTGTCCAGATTGGCCAGGAGGAGTTGGATCATCTCAGGGAACCATTCATCTCCACCTTTGATCTCCCCTATGCTGTTCCTACAGTGAGTTTGAATTTTTTTCGCTCCTGCTCTTGTAGTAGTTGAGCACTCTCATGTGGGGTAGTGCCTTTGCTGTTTGCATTATGCAGGTGCCTTTGCTGTTTGCATTACGCTGAGCTCACTGACTTGTCAGTTTGAGCCCTCTGGCAAGGTATGTTCGGGCCTGATTTAAATCTGGCTTTCGACATTATTATTTTCATTGCTCTCAGGTTTGGCCTCATTTTCTCTGTGCTGCGCTGAGGAGTTCACAAAGAACGAAACAGCATGCTGTTCGCAGATTGAACATTTATGCCTAAAACTAAGGCAATGGAAAAGAGGCACAACCTTTATACAGGTCATGTGTTGCAAACAACCAAATTTCCTGTTGCCTAAGTCGCAATTACTTATAATTATACGGTGCCCAATTTGCATACCAGAAATTCGGATTTTGAGCCAATAATTAAATTTAGAAAGTGTTGAGTTCCAACAGGAGAACGTCATACTCTCCAAGCACAGCAATGGACAACGGGAACTGGTAAGTGGAACATTTATTACAGGAGACGAAGATACAGAGACCAAGACGAACGAAACGACTACATTGTGTAAGAGAGAAAGAAGAGCGAAAAAAGAGATCAAGTGTGAACCGCAAGATAAAGGGGCAGGGTTGCTATGGCAATTATGGGCACACAAGTAGCTACCCAGGCCAACGGAACAAAAGGAGACAAAATGGTGAGTACGAGAGTGCATGCAGGCCAGCTTGGATAAAGTTGTAGAACGTACGGGAGGGGGTACCGAAGAAAAGAATAGTTACACTTAGCTCATATATCCATATGTCCTTTTGCTTTTTAAATTTGCATATCGGTTAGAATGGATCAAGTCTTATTTGTGTTTTGTGCGTGCTCAGGGAAAGGATGACGAAGTTCGTTGCGTCTCATGGGACTTCAAACTTGGTAGGTCATGCTAACTGGAAATACCCACAGCCGCCAAACATGGCCTCATCGCAGAAACAGTAACTTACCGCTGGGTCAATATTGTCATAATTAAATTACAGTAGAATATTTTTTGAGTGGAAGGAAAAAAAGTGTGATGTGTTTCTCGGCCATGTTTGCCTATTTGTGAAATCCTCAGCTGATGGAATCGGTGGCTGGACAGAGGATGGATGCGAGGTGCTGGAAATCAGTACGTCCAGGAACCAGACGACATGCAGATGCAATCACCTGACACATTTCGCTGTTCTCCTGGTAAGACACTCATTCATTCTACTTTTACCTGCAATTTTCCTCTGCTGTTGAAGCTCATATTTTGTAGTGTTGTTTTGTCTGTATGGACTCAAATGGAGAGCCAGCGATTAATTTATAAGAAAGAAAAAGGACAAAGGAACTACAAGATACGCTGTAATGTCCACTAATACCACCAGTTACTAAACAATCAGCTCATGCGATATTGTTTTGTGTGTGTTAATAATATGAAGGAGCCTATTGCCAATGGTCTTCTTAAAGGGGCACTCCGGGAATATTTTCGGTGGTGTGTTCTCTTCATGGGGGCCATATATGGCCCCCAAGGAATGGGGAATCACGAAAACTAGACCCAAAAAGTCGATATATGAAGCTAGGGAGGGCCAAGTTTGTCTCCTCTTTTGATGGTTTTGATGACGTCACGTGTGATTAGTATTCAAATTCTCTGCATTTGAAGATCTTAGTTGTTTGAATTTTCTGGTGATGAAGAAAGCTTCACAACTGCGACCATACTCTAAGGAACCTGAAGGACCTCCTGAGGTGCCCCTGGTAGAAGCGCAGCCTGATGAGGGCCAGGAAATTGGAGCAGACGACTTCACTGGTCGACAAGGAAATAACGATTGGTGTTCCGGCCAGAAATGTGGGGTGATGCAGAGGGCAGTCGATTACCTTCGCTGTCGAGAGAGCGCTGCAGCTGTTAGCATTGGCAGCCCTTTGACATGCGTTGCACATCACCCCGACTTCGCGTCAGCTTGTCTAAACAAAACTGTTCTGATCATATGCCTCACGGCGTATAGAGAATTTCGGGATCCTCGTACTCGGACCAGTGAAGTCGTCCGCTCCTGGCCCTCATCAGGCTGCGCTTCTACCAGGGGCACCTCAGGGGGTCCTTCAGGTTCCTTAGAGTATGTCCGCAGTTGTGAAGCTTGGGAATGTCGACCAAACATCGTTCTTCATCGCCAGAAAATTCAAACAACTAAGATCTTCAAATGCAGATACTAATCACACGTGACGTCATCAAAAGAGGAGACAAACTTGGCCCTCCCTGGCTTCATATATCGACGTTTTGGGTCTAGTTTTCGCGATTCCCCATTCTTTGGGGGCCATATAAGGCCCCCATGAAGAGAACACACCACCGAAAATATTCCCGGAGTGCCCCTTTAATTTAACTACGGAGTTTCAATCGGATTCATACTATGAGCTTGTAAAAAGGAGTAAACAGAGATCCATGCTGATTTCAAATGAATGCGCATAACTACATCGATCTTGTGCATTCACAATGCTACAGTAAATCATGGTTGATGCTCTGGCTACAATCTTGCACGAGGGCCTTGAATGTGCGTGGATATATCTAGCAATCTTGCATTGGAAATTGCCTTTACTGCTTACTACTTATAGCCCATCTTGTGACACGGCAATTGTTTGAATCACGAGAAGAAACAAATCAAAAAATTATTGCGATAATAATGTCATTCAAGTGTAAAAGGACAACTTTTCACAACTACATCGGATGGTTCTTATTCTTTGATGATGCCAGGTTCGCAGCTCAGTAGACTCGACTGATGTACCGCCTGTCGAAGAAAAGGTGCTGAAGTACATATCGATTATTGGCACTGCCCTCTCTATGGTTGGACTACTCTGCACTAACATTGCCATACTTTTGATCAAGTAAGGCACTATCTGTATACTCTTCTATTTTTGAATTTTTTTAGATTTCTGTAATTTCTCCATGCCCTTCCACCATGCACCCACACTATTTCATGTGATCAGTAGAGTTTTCAGTGCAAACACCTCCTGACTTCCTGATTGTCAAAGTATGTTCCAAGTTGAGTGCCTCACTAAATGAGGTTCACACTGCGTTCGATTCATTCACAAGTTTTCTGTTGCCATATTGCATATTGCTCTGCCTTTACAATGGTTTGCCGATCTTGCTTGATTTCTGCAGGAAACTTCGGCAGGGCCACCACCATCAGATGGTGTTTGGGCTATGCACAACTCTACTTCTCTTCCTGTCGATATTCATGCTGATCCTGTATTACGAAAACCTTCCACAGCATGGCCTGGCATGCAAAGCACTAGCCATAGCCATGCACTTTCTGCTGCTCTCTTCATTCGTGTGGACGTCAGTGGATGCCACGTTCCTCTACAAGCAGATTGTGATCGTGTTTGATGAGACCAAGCAAAGTGTCAGATACACACTTCACTCGTTGGTTTTCGGTGAGTAGCACTTGTTTGCCTGCGGCACTTGAGCATTGACCGATTGCAGCATCCTTTCAAGTGGCAGTTAGGCCAGAGCTGGGCAAGTTGTATCCGGGTATTTTGCACAAGCCACTTACAGGAGGCTGCGAACACTCTCCTCATTCCTTCTACCCCCCCCCCCCCCCAGGAATGCTTGGCAGTAAGCTCTTACTCCGTAGTGCTCTGTGTGTGTTGTACTTCTGAAGTGTTGGATAGTTGTTGATTCCACCAATATGAGCTGTAGGAATGCTGGTATACGCCGCTAGTGCAATTTGATCAGGATGTGACGCAATAACCCCACATCACCGCCGCAATGATATGAGAAAGTTTTTAATTGAAGTTATCAGCGGTGCTATCACAGTCTTCAGTTCTTGCAACGTGGCTTATATCCATCCTCTCTGCTCTCATTCTCCCGAAACAGTACTGCCGTTGATTGTGGTTGCTGTGTCTGCTGGACTGACGCTGCCTGATGGCTATGGAGGAGAGAACATGTGAGTTCTTGTTTGTTTCCAGATGACCATAGCTGTTCATAGTGTGATGGAATGCTTGCAGTGATTTGAACACAAGAATTACTGGTTTGGATCTACGGTTATTTGGTCCCGTACGGACATCTGAATGCAAATATCAATGTGTCCACCTGAATTCCTTCATCATTAGTCAAAACTCAGATGGTGAGCCAAGGAAAGAAATTGTTACCTGGAAATTGTGGGCACAAGTTATGTAATCGAGTTCACGAACTAAACCAGATGTTGAACAGTCAAACGTGCACAATCTAGGACAAAACTGACAAGGAGTACTGGGACATTCCACAGCATGAAAGTCAGCTTGAGCACTGCTCGAGAGCGCTAACCACCGGCATTCCAACTTTGAAGATTCATGGATATTAGTGCTAATTCCAAAGAGGGGACATCTAGCGCCATCGAGCCGAGCACAAGCTACATTCCAAGGCTTCATGGAATGCTGGCCTGGTATGACTTTCATGCTGTGAAATGTCTCAGTACTCCTTATCTGTTTGTGCTAGATTGTGCACGTCTGACTGTTCAAAATCTTGTTTAATTGGTGAACTCGATCGCATAACTTGTGCCCACAATTTCCATGTTACAATTTTTTTTATTCCCGTAGCTATGCAGAAGACGTTACTTCAGTAACGTCTGGCGCTAGCCAGGGTCCACACAGCTTTAATTTGGTATTTGTGTGTTTGTGTGTTTGTTTGTTTGTTTGTGTCACGCCTGTGGTTATCAGTATCTGACGGCAAAAAAGCATAGGATGTTATACATTTTTCAATTCTCCTTTTTTTCCGGCATATCCTCGGATTCGAACCCGCAATATTGCCCTACATGCATTCCCCCATACACTTCGCATTCATACCCATTCTTCCAAGTTGCTTCACGTTATTATCTTGCGTTTGAAAGCCCTATTTGAATATTGCGGGCAGCTGTATGTGGCCAGCTGTGTTTGATGGTACGGTACGGTACAGGAGACGGTGTCGTATTACCCTCGATCGTACCTGTCCCGTACCTGTCCCGTACCTATCCCCTACCGTACCGTGCCATCAAAGATGGCTGGCCACAATGCATATTCAAATAGGGCTTTCAAATGCAAGATCACAATGTGAAACAACTTGGAATAATTAGTATGTATGCAAAGTGTATCGGTGGATGCATGCAGGGCGCGCGATAGTGCGGGTTCGAATCCCAGTTATGTCTTAAAAAAAAGGAATTTTTTAAAGAATTTATAACATCCCTATGCTTTTTTTTTGTCTAGGTCATCAAGGCAAAAGCATAGCGTAGGGCCCTGAGCTTCCAAGCTCTCTCGTCAATATTCATGGTGCAATTTCAAATTTGGACTTCACGGAGAATTTCAAAGTTTTAGGAAATTAGAGGCCACATGCCACGTACTGCTCTTTTCTCTCCGAAACTCAACACTTGCAAGCCAGATATGAAAGAATGAAAAAATCATCAGTCACAACACTGGGACTCGAACCAGGGACCTTGCTATTCGCGAGCAATGCTCTAACCAACTGAACTACAGTATGACTCTTATCCACAGTGATGGCAAATCTATCCTTCTTCGATCAATCCACATCTGGCTTGCATCATACTGGCAACTCACACCAATCAAGAGGGACCTTGGCCATTCGCTTGATATCATGGGGAGGGCATCAAACTATGTCCACTGCGAGCAAATACAAGTTGCAATTTCAAATTTGGACTTCACAGCGAATTTCAAGTTTTAGGGAATTAGAGGCTGCATGCCACGTACTGCTCTTTTCTCTCCGAAACTCAACACTTGCAAGCCAGATATGAAAGAAAGAAAAAATCATCAGTCACAACACTGGGACTCGAACCAGGGACCTTGCTATTCGCGAGCAATGCTCTAACCAACTGAACTACAGTATGACTCTTATCCACAGTGACGGTAAATCTATCCTTCCTCGATCAATCCATATCTGGCTTGCATCATACTGGCAACTCACACCAATCAAGAGGGCCCTCGGCCATTCGCTTGATATCATGGGGAGGGCATCAAACTATGTCCACTGCGAGCAAATACAAGTTGCAATTTCAAATTTGGACTTCACGGCGAATTTCAAGTTTTAGGGAATTAGAGGCCACATGCCACGTACTGCTCTTTTCTCTCCGAAACTCAACACTTGCAAGCCAGATATGAAAGACTGATGACTGATGATTTTTTCTTTCTTTCATATCTGGCTTGCAAGTGTTGAGTTTCGGAGAGAAAAGAGCAGTACATGGTATGTGGCCTCTAATTTCCTAAACCTTTGAAATTCTCCGTGAAGTCCAAATTTGAAATTGCAACTTGTATTTGCTCGCAGTGGACATAGTTTGATGCCCTCCCCATGATATCAAGCGAATGGCCGAGGTCCCTCTTGATTGGTGTGAGTTGCCAGTATGATGCAAGCCTGATGTGGATTGATCGAAGAAGGATAGATTTACCATCACTATGGATAAGAGTCATACTGTAGCTCAGTTGGTTAGAGCATTGCTCGCGAATAGCAAGGTCCCTGGTTCGAGTCCCGGTGGTGTGACTGATGATTTTTTCTTTCTTTCATATCTGGCTTGCAAGTGTTGAGTTTCGGAGGGAAAAGAGCAGTACGTGGCATGTGGCCTCTAATTTCCTAATATTCATGTTTATATTTATATTGGATCATAAGAGTATAAAGACCCAGGTGCATCAAGTTATCCATAAAACAATAACTTCACATGGTGGGAAAGGCTTCCGGAGTAGTTTAGTGTACCCTAATCGTTGTAGGGCCCAAACCTTTGCACAAGAAGTTGTTTGCCAGCGGATTTCTCTTCATGGAAGTCCCGTTCTTCATTTTTCTGACCTTTCACAGCTGCTGGATTCGTTCCGACCCGGTCTTCTACGGTGCTTTGGTTGCACCTATGGCGCTGTGCCTTGGATACAATCTAGTCATCCTTGTCATTGTCGTCGTCACTCTGCAGAGACGTGGCAAGAACCTGGCTACAGCATCAACAAACGCCAACAAGGGAAAGAAGGCTCTGCTCCGTACGGTCGTGTCCATCTCCATCCTGCTTGGCCTTACATGGGTATTGGGATTCCTGGTGCTTGCTGATGACAACATTGTCTTTCAGTACGTGTTTGCCGTTCTGAACTGTCTGCAGGGTCTGTTCATTTTCGTACACGTCATCCGGGGCCAGGATGCCAAGAAGGGCGTCGAGGAGATTTTCTCCTCTCGCAAGTCGACAACGGGTTCAAGCACCAAATCTACTGGACTTATCAGCCTCATACGTCGCGGACGTTACACGAGGACCAGTAGCAATGCTGGCAGCGGCAGCAGCGGCAGTCATGCGAAGAAGGGAACGGGGGAGGTCAAAGGAGTGCGAGGCATCAAAGGCGGCAGCAGTAGCAGCAACGGCAACGGTAGCAAAATTCCGGATAGTGCTCAGCTAAGCACTCTGGAGAGAGTGAAGTTCAGAACTCCGGTGAGCACGAGGAGCGCAGCAGGAAAGGAAAGTCATGCCACATCTCATCTCACACCCACTCCAAGACCTACACACCTCGCAACAACGCTCGACAGACATGGAAAACTGGTGTCAAACCTCAGTCAAACGCCGACAACCGATGATGAGCAAAGTGTCTTCGTGCATTCTCAAACGCCGGTTGACCTTCCCGATATTGGCAACCTCCTGTCGCCAGAATCCCCTACATCGGACTGGCGGCAAAGCTTCGAACTCTCGCCAATAAGTTCCGCCTCCAGTATTCCACCATCAACACCACAAGATGTGTCAAAAACCCAACGAACACAGTCATTTCGCAACTTCAAATTCGAGCAATATAAAAGTCCATCTGGTGATATTTACGCCGGTGTAGACCTTGCACGGAAAGCCAGTTCAGAGAGTAAGAAGTAATGCCCGGCTGACCACTTACCACCAACCACTGCTAGCAGTTCATTTTTCATAATTAGAAATGCAGAATGTTTTCACTTTCCTGTTGCTCTTACAGGATAAATACATATTTTTTGCACTTTCCTGTTGCTCTTACAGGATAAATACATATTTTTTGGAATCTTACTCGAATACAATATTATTTTAATAAAAATGAAATTCAACATTCGACCGCGTAAATACTTTAAAGTATTTACGCGGTCGAATGTTGAGTTTCAATTCTCTTTTTACAATCTCTCTTTGAGCGCTCCCATTCATTAATTTTACGCCATGAGGACTCATTCTCTCCTACGTTCTTATCTTTGTGCATGTCTTTTGATACTGCATTTAGTTAGATGATTTTTACAAAAGAGAATGCCTCCATGCAAGCAAGCATGATGCTGTTGATGAATTCTTTTGTGGTTCCTCTTTCGCTACTTTACAACACTAGTTGAAAGATGATAATGATATTTTCAGTAGTAAAGTATTTCTGTACATGTACAACCACATGCTAGTAAGTCGACTGCCTGCTGCATCTACTAACGTTAATAGCCTGAATCTTTGTTCTGCGTAGGCAAGTGACTTTTGAATGATAGCCGATCGGCATGGTACAATTTTCATCGCTTCTTTTACTGGATTGTGGGAATCATTTTAACCCGCTTGGATTTGCCATTCTGTATCACAACGTGTAGTTTTCAGCAAAGAAGCTTTGTAGTACTTATTCGACTAGCACGGTGTCGGTCACCAATCCACCATGCTACAAATTGCCTAAAGCTTTTAACAATCGCGCAAAACCATAGTGGCGCTCTGAAGAAACCTTTTCGTTTTTCTTCACTCGCAGATCAAACATGGTAGAAATGCTCCTGAACACCACGGAAAGCTCAGTTTACCAGTCGTTCCTTGTTTCCATTCGATAATTTTTCATATTGGTTCGAAATTTGAAAGGGCGACTTTCTTGCGAAGGTATACAGTACACGGGCATGTTTTTAACGTAGTTACTATCGTCGCTAAACAAATCTGGCATAAGCTGTACATGTTAATCAACCGGTGGGGGGTGTTACTGAATCGTATCTAAAGGTCCCTGGTTCATTCCCGGCTTTCGGCACCATAAATGTTACTGAATCGTAACCAGCTCAAACCCTAGCGCCCACAAAGCACTCATACATCTACAACAAGACACTCTTTCTTGATGTTATATAGTTTCATACAACAATGGAGGAATAGAAGAAGAGGGAAGAGAAGGTCATAGTTACAGTACTTTAACAGTAGCCAGCAGCAGCTCACGACACCATCAGGACCCGAAGAGAAAGAGGATGAAATGAGGAGAAACCACTGCCTTTATACCAGGGCCAGGCACTGGCGCCTAGCAACAGCTAATCAGAGAAGCTCATGTGACTACTCTATCTACTACAAAGAGTAATGAGTAATGATTACATCATTGGCATAAATGGGGAAAGACACAAAAAGGTAACACATGCAATTGTGGGATTCGAACCGGCAACAGTCATTCCAAAGGTCAAGGAATTAGCAGTAACTTCTATCAAGGGCTCACTGATTGTCACCATGCATTATCACTACTACTACAGGGGGGGGGGGGGGTTGCAAAGGATTTTATGCTTCATGTTTCTGTAACAGTCGCCCGGGGCGTAGCACCCGCTACGACTGGTACGACCATGGCCGTACCACTTTTCGAAAAGTGTGGTCCGTCTGGAACGTGCAAAACCGTAATAAAAAAAATCATCGATGCATATGCGCATCAGACTTTGACCTTTTTCTAGACTCGTACTCGTAGATCTGTTGTGCATCTGCAGTCGTACTGAGTACTGTACTCGACTCGACTGCACACTGCGCCAGAAGTGTGCCAGAAGTTCCCAGAACGCAGGATTTTGTGTCTTTTTTACAAAATTTTCCCGCGGGACCTCCCCCGGACCCCCTCCAACACGGCCTTCGGCCGCACCGACCTTCGGTCGTACCACTTCCAAAACCCCTCCTACGCCCCAGACAGACGACGATGCGAACATGGCGGCAGACTGAGGCTGCGTTTACAGGACAAGGAAGTACGACCAAAACGGAACGAAATTGTTCCGTTTGGGTTGCGCTCACATGACGATAAAAATATGTGAGAAAGGTTGCACGGTGAGCGAGATATGTACAAGCGCGCTCACACGAGACTTTTACGGGTACGATCACGATGCACACAAGTATCAGAGAGTAGTAAAAATATCTATTGCAGTTCAGAGAGTAGTAAAATATCTATTGCAGTTCTCTCTGGTGGTGATATTTCCGCGCGCCCGCAGAGAAATGAAAAATTCATCACGTGGATCGCCATCGAGTTTTTTCTTCGTTGTGGAGAAGACGGCTCGTGCACGATGAATGACCGACATGCTGCATTGGTGTTTTTTGTTTGTTGAGACGTCTTTGACAAAATCAGAGCCACCATGCATGGGAACGTCATCATGTCAATGACAAGACTCAGTCAAACGCACACGACCTGACCTTCCTTTATACCCAGTGGTCAGGCGCTGTACAGTTGAATTGAGATAGCAAGTGGACGTTCAAATTGTCTTCATCAACTGTTCGAGCAGATTTTTTAAAGAGATTATTCGCAACTCAGATGGATTGACAATATTGAAATGATCTAAAGCACGCCAATATTGATATTTCTGACTGTTTTGAACTGGCTCTAGACAAGAAAAAATGGCTGATGCTTGTGGAAAAATGTGCTGCGCTTGCGTAGTTGTTCTCACTGCGATACGTTCTAACAATAATGAGATGCCTTTTGTTGGCTCTTCTGCCTGGATTTCGTTGACAGATGCGTTAAGCCCATGGATCCTTCCATGAGTGACATGCGAACTGTAACTACTATTATTATTCTTATTCGAAGTGTCCCACTAGAACGGTTTCTATCATTTTAGAGTTTTTCAGTGGAATTGTCATGGCGATGATGACGGTTTTTTTCAGATCGACCATCTCCACGTACTACGTGACGTACCGCTATTCCAAACTCTTCGCAACCAATCCACCTCTCCCATCAGATGAGGTTGTGGAGTTTCGTTTTTTCTGAAGAGGCCAATAAGGCCACTTCTTCAGAAAAAAGAAACTATTCGAAAAGTCCAAGAGTGACAATTGGAACGCGCCCTTAGACTTAGTCAGACATCTTCAGCAATGTGCATGATTTGGATAGAGTCAATGATAGCATCGCAGATGGCGCGAAATGGCGAATGTAATCATGACATCAGACAAAATAATAATAATATTTATGTGTTTTACATGTACATGTAAGTGCACAGTCTAGGGATCCCGAGATATGGAGTCTGCAAGTGAGAACGTCGCCATTATGGTATGGCCACACACCGACAGCTACAGCCGGAGTGAAGTAAGTTCGTTCTCGCTCACTTGGCACTAGCTCGGCATCCTGGCACAGGACTACATGTTTGACATTATGCTCAGTGGACTGCATGTCACTGAGGTGCACGTGTTGAATTATTTCACGAGAAGTCACCTCAGGACCTGTCACATGGGACTGTGTTTTACACTGAAACTGCATCTTCTGAACCAGATAGTCGCGCAAGGGTTTGCACGACTCCCCGGCGGCGATCTGAACTGTGAAGTGCGTCCAACTCGCTTTCCTAGTGGTGCGCGGAACACCAAATCGCGGGCAATAAAAATCTGACTAGCCCGCTCCGGATCGACGACTTGTAGTTTACTAGAATAAAATGTCATTCTAAGGCCATCTGAATAAGGTTTTGTTCCATATCGCTCAGTTGAATGAATGGTTTTTTTACTAGCGCCCACTAACGTAAATTTGTTGTCCGTAACGAGCAAATTTAGCTACGTACCAGACGGCAAGCGTTTGCAGTGCTGGCTGTCGGCCTAGCAATGGAGAAGAGTGAAGGGCGACTCTCTGTGCTGCTACTACTAACCGCTTTACTGTTGCCCATGACAGGTAACGTTATGTTCTGCTCTGCTGTACTAGTACATAGCGCTTGAAACACCAGGGCTGTTTGCTTTGCTTGCTATGGCTTGTGTCTTGCGTTGACTGTGGCGCGAACTCTACCCAAGACGAAAGGAGGAAATGCCCATACCCACATAAGCGTTATCTAAGGCCGCAGTCGACCTAGTCACACATGAAAAGCTTGCACCGCTTTTGCGGAGGCGAAAAGCGTAACTACCGGAGCCGCTTTGGCGGAACACACGATGCAGCGGTCACACATACATGCAGACTATTATACTGTGCTCCTCAACGCTCCGCTTTGGCGGAGGAATGCAAATGCAGCACGTCCTATTATTAGAATTAGATGTTCTTGTCCGAGTTGAAGCGACCTTCGCTTGTACAAGTAGAGCTATCGTGGATCGCTGACAGGCTGGTGAATGTCTCCTGTCAAGTACACTCGTGGATTTGGGGCACATTCACTGCGGCCCAGTGCGGGTGTATTTGAATATTAGTTTAGTTTAGTCCATCAACATCTTGTTGAGTAGGAGCTTCTTGGGTGTAGTCAGGATGTGGAATTTTTCGTTTTGTTGCCAACGCACCTGTCATCGGAGATGTCGCTGTTGGCTCAACAGTTACCAACCGTGTTAGAAGGCGCCAGGGCAAAGTCAACCGTCAAGAAGTACAAGGCAAGTTTCACGCAGTGGCAGAGGTGGGCCAAAGGTCAAGGTATTTCGGCTCTCCCGGCAGCCCCGCTGCATGTAGCATTGTACCTAGTCAAGAAGATTGCCACTTCCAGTACACCAGCGCCGGTCTCTGCAGCGGTCCATGGAATCAGTTGGAAACATAACACCTATAGTCATCCTGATCCATGCCAAGTACCCATGGTGCAAAGGGTACATCAAGCAGCAAAGAGATTTCTCGCCACGCAGCGCAGGAGGAAAGCCCCGCTGACACCGAAACTGCTGAAGAAGCTGAAGGTCTCATTGTCTACTGGAAAGTTGCAGGATCTCCAAACCCTGACACTCGTTACGTTAGGGTTTGCTGGTTTCCTCCGCTGGGACGATCTTGCTCATGTCCGAATAGATGCCCTGTCCATTCATCGAGACTACATGGCTGTTTTCCTGGAATGCAGAAAGAACGACCAGTTCCGGGAAGGTAGCTGGGTGTTCATCAGCCGTTGGGAACAAGACCTCTGTCCAGTTCAACTAGTTGAACAGTTTCTCGCCAGCGGTGACCACTCGCCAAACTCAACATTGTTTGGCAGAGTCCGAACCTACCATGGTCGACAGGTTATTCGGTCCCAGATGTCATACTCCAGAGCGAGGGAGTTAGTACGGGCGGCATTGGCGGCAGTTGGACAGGATCCTGACAAGTATGGTGTACATAGCCTCCGTTCTGGGGGGGGGGGGGGGGGGGGGGTGTCCGTGGCAGCTGCAGCAGGTATCCCAGACCGTCTAATTCAGCGCCATGGAGGATGGAAGAGTGAGTCTGGTATGTCGTATTTCTCGGAGTCCCTGCCTAACCTCCTAAGAGTCTCTAGTGCCATTGGGCAGGTGGTTGCGTGAACAGCAGACATGTGGTCATAATGTATATATATGTATATCTTTCCTAGTCGTAATGTATATAATTATGTATTATCTCTCCTAGTCGTAATGTATATATGTATATCTTTCCTAGTCTCCTGGCGTCCATGCTGATTCGTCTCTTAATGTTCTTATTCATGCCCGGCTATGCTTTGTCGGCTTGCAATGTGGCTGTCCGCAGCTGACCCTGCACTGTGGTTTTGCTGGTGCAAATGTGAGGTGTGAGAGAGAAGTGTACGCTTCTCGTTGGCTGAGAATTCGAAAGAAACGAGAAGCAATGTTCTCTCGAACTTTGAATATTTGCAAAGCTTGTTGTATTATTTTTTTGTTGTGGCACGCAGTGCAGGTTGACGTCACTGTAGTGACGTAATCGTTGTTGAGCGAGTGCTGTGAAACAGCGCTTGCGCAAAAAGATTGTCCTTCTTTTTGTCTTGCTCATCAAGGGCCCGCCCGCCCACCCTCTGTATATATATAATTGCTCTGATTGTGAATGCAGTGGTTTCCTTGCTGTATCTTTCTGCACTGCTGATTTTATAAGTTCTATTTGCTTATTATTTTATTTATTTTATCTGGATGGTCATTCTGCACTAACTGTTGCTGTATCATTTTGCCTCGAATTCTGGCAACTCTGTTTTCCCCTTGAAACAAGGCAATGTGGCTGTCCGCAGCCGACCCTGCACTGTGGTTTTGCTGGTGCAAATGTGAGGTGTGAGAGAGAATCGGGAGAATGTGTACCAACGTAATTCAAAACATCAATCTTCTCTGGAACGAAGGGGCTTACTTTATGTGGATAGCCCTGCGACTCTCGTGACAATGTTCAGCATTGTTTACTACTGTCTCGGAGTCCACCTCAAACTCTAAGCCTTCATGCACATTGCGGTAAAGACAACGTGTGACAAAACACTTCTTATTCTACTATGCGTTGTGCACATGGAATGACCACTGCTGGTCGTGCGCCCTCCAGGCTTGTCTGCAACATGCATGTAGCAGCTAGCTCGGTGGCGCACGTATGACGGTGATTTGTGACCTGTTTACGATTGGTAAAATGAATAACAGAAATAATGTTTTCAGCCTTTGTTGTCATACATGTAGCTAGCTGATCTGTTTGGTTTTATGACTCAGAGCTCATAGTGGTACTGCACTGGTCAGTAGGTACAGTGTTCTCAGTGACATGGATCATGTACATGTGCCACGAATACTATGCCGGTTGCGTGGGACAAGTACGCTTGAAGACAATGTGCGGTAAAGACAATGTGCGACCGTGAAAAAACTACTTCTAGTAGATCTACTATGCGTTGTGCACATGGAATGACCACTGCTGGTCTTGCGCCCTCGAGGCTTGTCTGCAACGTGTAGCGGCTCGGCGGCGAAAATATGATGATGGTGATTTGTGACCTGTTTACGATTGGCAAAATGAATAACAGAATAACGTCTTCAGCCTTTGTTGCCATAGCTAGCTGATCTGTTTAGTTCTATGACTCAGAGCTCATAGTGATACTGATGAGTAGGTACAGTGTTGTCAGTGACATGGATCATGTATGTACAGTAAAACCTGGTTTAAGCGACCTCTCGTTTTAGCGACCACCTGCTCTTAACGACCGTTTTTCCATGCACGGACAGTTCCACACAGACACTGTGGGACCTGGTTCTAAAGACCGCCTGGCTTTAACGACCGCTTTTCCTTGCACCGTGGGGTGGTCGCTACCACCAATACTATCTCGGTTGCGTCAGACAAGTGCGCTTGAGACAAGTGCCTGTACGTGTCGGAGGCTGTAAAAGAATCTGAAGTCCCAGGACTGCAACCACTGAGCTGTCAACCGAGTTGACAGCTCAGGGCTGTCATCGCTCACGAGACACATGTTTTTTACGGGCAATCACGGAACTTGATATCACTGGCCCGACAAAACAACTAAAGAAAAAAAAGAAAAACAAACCAACAAAAATGTTAAAGAAAAAGAAAATTTGAAAATCTGCACACAATGACAACTCCATTCATGATAGTCTCGGTTAGATTAGTCTGTATCCGTTACCCATGTTAGCTAGTGGCCAACAAGCCGGGCTTTGGAAACAGGAACATGTTCATGTACTATTGTATTAGTATCAAGAGTTATATAATCTTGCTAGTACATGTAGTATTTCTCTGTGACGAACTGGTTGTCGACAAGGCTAAATCTCGCGAATATCAACACTTTATCAAATATGCACTTCGTACTAGATCAATATTAGAAATACAATTTCAGACCTCGAAAAAGACCTCGGCTTCACATTCGTCTTGTACTGGTTTGTATTTCATTGACCTGCATTACCGTTCTAGAGACTTTATCGGCGAGGTCGAGTGTACATGTGCACGCAGTGCCACGCACTGTCGTCGCCTATAAAATCCAGTCTATGGTCCAGTTGTATGGTGCGCTTTCACCGGCGGTGCTTCATGCTAGCATAGTGCCATTGTTGGTATGTATGCATTTACCAATGCCAACCATGTACTAGGATATGTACAGGACTGTACTGTTACTCATACGCCGTCTGGGCATGTTCAGGCGACAGAATACGGGGCAACTGAATTGACACAAGTGTCAAATTTAATGCTGATCCTTGTGGCAACGACTCTTAGTTAGGTAGGAAAGTTGTTTGAAATTTTATACTGTGGCCACAGCGAGTTTTGATTCCTCTTGCGACGTGCAAGATCAGAAAACATTGGGAGTAATGTTGAAAATGTGACCATGCTTCAAACTTTCTCAGGCATATGGTGATCAAGCAAGCCACAGAAATGTTGAGAGAAAAATCTGTGGTGAAGGTAAGCACACATTGCGGTTGCCCTGAGGTTGTACAGTAATACTTACATGTACAAGTAGATGACATGTACCTAAACATGATGTGAACAAGAATTTCGGCATGCCTTAGGCCGCGGTCACACATGCACTATTTTTAGCGGTTCCGCCAAAGCGTAACTTACGCTTCCACCGAGGCAACGGGGCGGGAGGCGTAAGTTACGCTTTGGCGGAAAGTTTGGATTTCGCTACTCAAAAAAATGCGAGCGGAACCTCCGCTTTCGCGGATCCGTGTTGGCGGAACCTGCATGGCGGTGGCTTTGGAGTTTGGTGTGCTACGTGTGCACTGAGTTCTGGTGTTGTTTGGTTGCCGTTTGGTATTCAGTTTTCATATTGTTCTTCTTTACCAATGAACTGTACGTTCCAGAGATCTCGCAAACAATACTGCATCGTTATGAGTGGATAGTTGGTGAGGGGATCCGTCTCCCAACTCATGGGCCCCGATCGCGGACGATCGCCAACTCTCTCCTTCTCTCTCCAAGCAATGCGTCCACCAGAGTATGCAGCACTAGGACTGCAACCAGGGAGTAGTAGAGTACTCTGCCACACCCTCACTGCAACTGCAGGCATCCACGCAGTCGCTGGGGTCGATGATGGATCATGGAGGAGGCAACGACACCCTGCTATACAACTACAAATTTTGAATTTGATATTGATGTAAACTAAACTAATATTCAAATACACCCGCACTGGGCCGCAGTGAATGTGCCCCAAATCCACGAGTGTACTTGACAGGAGACATTCACCAGCCTGTCAGCGATCCACGATAGCTCTACTTGTACAAGCGAAGGTCGCTTCAAGTCGGACAAGAACATCATTCTAATTCTAATAATAGGACGTGCTGCATTTGCATTCCCTCCGCCAAATTTGCAAAGCGGAGCGTTGAGGAGCACAGTATAGTAGTCTGCATGTATGTGTGACCGCTGCATCGTGTGTTCCGCCAAAGCGGCGCGGTAGTTACGCTTTTCGCCTCCGCAAAAGCGTGCAAGCTTTTCATGTGTGACTAGGTCGACTGCATGCGGCCGTAGATAACGCTTATGTGGGTATGGGCATTTCCTCCTTTCGTCTTGGGTAGAATGCGCGCCACAGTCAACGCAAGACACAAGCCATAGCAAGCAAAGCAAACAGCCCTGGTGTTTCAAGCGCTATGTACTAGTACAGCAGAGCAGAACATAACGTTACCTGTCATGGGCAACAGTAAAGCGGTTAGTGGTAGCAGCACAGAGAGTCGCCCTTCACTCTTCTCCATTGCTAGGCCGGCAGCCAGCACTGCAAACGCTTGCCGTCTGGTACGTTGCTAAATTTGCTCGTTACGGACAACAAATTTACGTTAGTGGGCGCTAGTAAAAAAACCATTCATTCAACTGAGCGATATGGAACAAAACCTTAGGGACCATCGCAGAAGCCCCTGAAACGAAGAGCATACGTTTGGGGGGGGGGGGGGGGAGGGAGTCGGTGCGAAAATCGCAACCGGGCTTCAATTCAAAAAAGTATTGACGACATAATTATAGGAGCTGTAGGATTAGCATGCCATCACAGCCGGCGTAGATCGCTTGTCAGGACGCGTATGGGGAATGTGAAAGCAATATACACCAATCAACGTTCATTGTAATGCTCAAAGGATACAACTGCATAGCTCTAGCTGTTCTCGTTCTTAGATCACCCACTGCAAGGTGATATCATCGTTGCATTTATAAAGTGCTGTACATTGTTACACACTGATACAACAATGCTTGTGTAGTATTATAATAATTATTATGTGTGAGCATCCAAGTGAAAAAATGAAGCCCATATTGTGACTGTCGTTTCGTTTGAGGGGGAGGGAGGGGGGTCAGGCCTGAAACTCACGGTCTTCGTTTCGGGGGCTTCTGCGAACTTTTGCGATGGTCCCTTATTCAGATGGCCTTAGAATGACATGTTATTCTAGTAAACTAAAAGTCGTCGATCCGGAGCGAGTTGGACGCACTTCACAGTTCAGATCGCCGCCGGGGAGTCGTGCAAACCCTTGCGCGACTATCTGGTTCAGAAGATGCAGTTTCAGTGTAAAACACAGTCCCATGTGACAGGTCCTGAGGTGACTTCTCGTGAAATAATTCAACACGTGCACCTCAGTGACATGCGGTCCACTGGCACTGAGCATAATGTCAAACATGTAGTCCTGTGCCAGGATGCCGAGCTAGTGCCAAGTGAGCGAGAGCGAACTACTTACTTCACTCCGGCTGTAGCTGTCGGTGTGTGGCCATACCATAATGGCGACGTTCTCACTTGCAGACTCCATATCTCGGGATCTAGACTGTGCACTTACAAGTACATGTAAAACACATAATTTTGTCTGATGTCATGATTACATTCGCCATTTCGCGCCATCTGCGATGCTATCATTGACTGTCCAAATCATGCACATTGTGAAGAAGTCTAAAAGAAGTCTAAGGGCGCGTTCCAATTGTCACTCTTGGACTTTTCGAAGAGTTTCTTTTTTCTGAAGAGGTGGCCTTATTGGCCTCTTCAGAAAAACGAAACTCCGCAACCTCATCTGGTGGGAGAGGTGGATGGTTGCGAAGAGTTTGGAATAGCTACGTCACGTAGTACGTGAGATGGTCGATCTGAAAAAACGTCATCATCGCCATGACAATTCCACTGAAAAATTCTAAAATGATAGAAACCGTTCTAGTGGGACACTTCGAATAAGAATAAGAATAATAGTTACAGTTCGCATGTCACTCATGGAAGGATCCATGGGCTTAACGCATCTGTCAACGGAAATCCAGGCAGAAGAGCCAACAAAAGGCATCTCATTATTGTTAGAACGTATCGCAGTGAGAACAACTACGCAAGCGCAGCACATTTTTCCACAAGCATCAGCCAATTTTTCTTGTCTAGAGCCAGTTCAAAACAGTCAGAAATATCAATATTGGCGTGCTTTAGATCATTTTCAATATTGTCAATCCATCTGAGTTGCGAATAATCTCTTTTAAAAATCTACTCGAACAGTTGATGAAGACAATTTGAACGCCCCCTTGCTATCTCAATTCACCTGTACAGCGCCTGACCACTGGGTATAAAGGAAGGTCAGTTCGTGTGCGTTGACTGAGTCTTGTCATTGACATGATGACGTTCCCATGCATGGTGGCTCTGATTTTGTCAAAGACGTTTCAACAAACAAAAACCACCAATGCAGCATGTCGGTCATTCATCGTGCAGCCGTCTTCTCCACAACGAAGAAAAACTCGATGGCGATCCACGTGAAGAATTTTCATTTCTCTGCGGGCGCGCGGAAATATCATTACAACTCTCTGAACTGCAATAGATATTTTACTACTCTCTGAACTGCAATATATATTTTACTACTCTCTGATACTTGTGTGCATCGTGATCGTACCCGTAAAAGTCTCGTGTGAGCGCGCTAGTACATTTCTCGGCTCACCGTGCAACCTTTCTGACATATTTTTATTGTAATGTGAGCGCAACCCAAACGGAACGATTCGTTCCGTTTCGGTCGTACTTCCTTGTCCTGTAAACGCAGCCTCAGTCTGCCGCCATGTTCGCATCGACTGTTACAAGAACATGAAGCATAAAATCCCTTGCACCCCCCCCCCCCCCCCCCCCCCGGTGGATTAACATGTACAGCTTATGCCAGATTTTTTAGCGACGATAGTAACTACGTTGGAAACATGTCCCGTGTACTGTATACCTTCGCAAGAAAGTGGCCCTTTCAAATATCGAACCAATGTGAAAAATTATCGAATGAAACAAGGCACGACTGGTAAACTGAGCTTTCCAGTGGTGTTCAGAGCATTTCTACCATGTTTGATCTGCGAGTGAAGAAAAACGAAAATGTTTCTTCAGAGCGCCACAATGGGTTTTGCGCGATGGTTAAAAGCTTTAGGCAATTTGTAGCATGGTGGATTTGTGACCGACACCGTACTAGTCGAATAAGTACTACAAAGCTTCTTTGCTGAAAACTACACGTTGTGATACAGAATGGCAAATCCAAGCGGGTTAAAATGATTCCCACAAGCCAGTAAAAGAAGCGATGAAAATTGTACCATGCCAATCGGCTATCATTCAAAATCACTTGCCTACCCATAACAAAGATTCAGGCTATTAACGTTATTAGATGCAGCAGGCAGTCGAATTAGTAGCATGTGTAGTACATGTACAGAAATACTTTACTACCGAAAATATCATTATCATCTTTCAACTAGTGTTGTAAAGTAACGAAAGAGGAAACACAAAAAAATTCATCAAAAACATTATGCTTGCTTGCATGGAGGCATTCTCTTTTGTAAAATTATCTAACTAAATGCAGCATCAAAAGACATGCACAAAGATAAGAACGTAGGAGAGAATGAGTCCTCATGGCGTAAAATTAATGAATGGGAGCGCTCAAAGAGAGATTGTAAAAGGAGAATTGAAACTCAACATTCGACCGCGTAAATACTTAAAAGTATTTACGCGGTCGAATGTTCAATTTCATTTTTATTAAAATAATAATTATTGTATTCGAGTAAGATTCCAAAAAATATCTCTTTATCCTGTAAGAGCAACAGGAAAGTGAAATCATCTGCATTTCTAATTATGAAAAACGAACTGCTAGCAGTGGTTGTTGGTAAGTGTTCAGCCGGGCATTACTTCTTACTCTCTGAACTGGCTTTCGGTGCAAGATCTATACCAGCGTAGATGTCACCAGATGGACTTTTATATTGCTCGAATTTGAAGTTCCGAAATGACTGTGTTCGTTGGGTTTTAAACACATCTTGTGGCGTTAATGGTGAAATACTTGAGGCGGAATTTATTGGCGAGAGTTCGAAACTTTGCCGCCAGTCCGATGTTGGGGATTCTGGCGACAGGAGGGTGCCAATATCGGGAAGGTCAACCGGCGTTTGAGAATGCACGAAGACGCTTTGCTCATCATCGGTTGTCGGTGTTTGCCTGAGGTTTGACCCAGTTTTCCATGTCTGTCGAGCGTTGTTGCGAGGTGTATAGGTATTGGAGTGGGTGTAACATGAGATGTGGCATGACCTTCCTTTCCTATCGCCCTCCTCGTGCTCACCGGACTTCTGAAATTTACTCTCTCCAGAGTGCTTAGCTGAGCACTATCCGGAATTTTGCTACCGTTGCCGTTGCTGTTACTGCTGCCGCCTTTAATGCCTCGCACTCCTCTGACCTCACCCGTTCCCTTCTTCGCATGACTGCCGCTGCTGCCGCTGCCAGCCTTGCTACTGGTCGTCGTGTTACGCACGCGACGTATGAGGCTGATAAGTCCAGTAAATTTGGTGCTTGAACCCGTTGTCGACTTGCGAGAGGAGAAAATCTCCTCGACACCTCTCTTGGCATCCTGGCCCCGGATGACGTGTACGAAGATGAACACACCCTGCAGACAGTTCAGAACGGCAAACACGTACTGAAAGACAATGTTGTCATCAGCAAGCACCAGGAATCCGAATACCCATGTAAGGCCAAGCAGGATGGAGATGGACACGACCGTACGGAGCAGAGCCTTCTTTCCCTTGTTGGCGTTTGTTGATGCTGTTAGCCAGGTTCTTTCCACGTCTCTGCAGAGTGACGACGACAATGACAAGGATGACTAGATTGTATCCAAGGCACAGCGCCATCGGTGCAATCAAAGCACCGTAGAAGACCGGGTCGGAACGAATCCAGCAGCTGTGAAAGGTCAGACAAATGAAGAACGGGATTTCCATGAAGAGAAATCCTCTGGCAAACAAATTCTTCTGCAAAGGTTTGGGCCCCACAACAATAAGGGTACACTAAACTACTCCGGAAGCCTTTTCCAGCATGTGAAGTTATTGTTTTAATGGATAACTTGATGCACCTGGGTCTTTCTACTCTTATGATCCAATATTAATATAAACATGAATATTAGGAAATTAGAGGCCACATGCCACGTACTGCTCTTTTCTCTCCGAAACTCAACACTTGCAAGCCAGATATGTAAGAAAGAAGGAATCATCAGTCACACCACCGGGACTCGAACCAGGGACCTTGCTCTTCGCGAGCAATGCTCTATATGACTCTTATCCACAGTGATGGTAAATCTATCCTTCTTCGATCAATCTACATCTGGCTTGCATCAAACTGGCAACTCACACCAATCAAGAGGGACCTGGGCCATTCGCTTGATATCATGGGGAGGGCATCAAACTATGTCCACTGCGAGCAAATACAAGTTGCAATTTCAAATTTGGACTTTACGGAGAATTTCCAAGTTTTAGGAAATTAGAGGCCACATGCCACGTACTGCTCTTTTCTCTCCGAAACTCAACACTTGCAAGCCAGATATGAAAGAAAGAAAAAATCATCAGTCATCAGTCTAATTTCCTAAAACTTTGAAATTCTCCGTGAAGTCCAAATTTGAAATTGCAACTTGTACGGTATTTGCTCGCAGTGGACATAGTTTGATGCCCTCCCCATGATATCAAGCGAATGGCCGAGGGCCCTCTTGATTGGTGTTAGTTGCCAGTTTGATGCAAGCCAGATGTAGATTGATCGAAGAAGGATAGATTTACCATCACTGTGGATAAGAGTCATTGTAGCTCAGTTGGTTAGAGCATTGCTCGCGAATAGCAAGGTCCCTGGTTCGAGTCCCGGTGGTGTGACTGATGATTTCTTCTTTCTTTCATATCTGGCTTGCAAGTGTTGAGTTTCGGAGAGAAAGGAGCAGTACGTGGCATGTGACCTCTAATTTCCTAAAACTTTGAAATTCTCCGTGAAGTCCAAATTTGAAATTGCAACATGAATATTGATAAAAAAAATTGTAACATGGAAATTGTGGGTACAAGTTATGCGATCGAGTTCACCAACTAAACAAGATTTTGAACAGTCAGACGTGCACAATCTAGCACAAACTGATAAGGAGTACTGAGACATTCCACAGCATGAAAGTCATACCAGGCCAGCATTCCATGAAGCCTTGGAATGTAGCTTGTGCTCGGCTCGATGGCGCTAGATGTCCCCTCTTTGGAATTAGCACTAATATCCATGAATCTTCAAAGTTGGAAGGTTAGCGCTGTCGAGCAGTGCTCAAGCTGACTTTCATGCTGTGGAATGTCCCAGAACTCCTTGTCAGTTTTGTCCTAGATTGTGCACGTTTGACTGTTCAACATCTGGTTTAGTTCGTGAACTCGATTACATAACTTGTGCCCACAATTTCCAGGTAACAATTTCTTTCCTTGGCTCACCATCTGAGTTTTGACTAATGATGAAGGAATTCAGGTGGACACATTGATATTTGCATTCAGATGTCCGTACGGGACCAAATAACCGTAGATCCAAACCAGTAATTCTTGTGTTCAAATCACTGCAAGCATTCCATCACACTATGAACAGCTATGGTCATCTGGAAACAAACAAGAACTCACATGTTCTCTCCTCCATAGCCATCAGGCAGCGTCAGTCCAGCAGACACAGCAACCACAATCAACGGCAGTACTGTTTCGGGAGAATGAGAGCAGAGAGGATGGATATAAGCCACGTTGCAAGAACTGAAGACTATGATAGCACCGCTGATAACTTCAATTAAAAACTTTCTCATAATTATCATTACGGCGGTGATGTGGTGTCATTACGTCACATTCTGATCAAATTGCACTAGCGGCGTATACCAGCATTCTTACAGCTCGTATTGGTGGAATCAACAACTATCCAACACTTCAGAAGTACAACACACACACACACACAGAGCACTACGGAGTAAGAGCTTACTGCCAAGCATTCCTGGGGGGGGGGGGGGGAGGGGGTAGAAGGAATGAGGAGAGTGTTCGCAGCCTCCTGTAAGTGGCTTGTGCAAAATACCCGGATACAACTTGCTCAGCTCTGGACTAACTGCCACGTGAAAAGATGCTGCAATCGGTCAATGCTCAAGTGCCGCAGGCAAACAAGTGCTACTCACCGAAAACCAACGAGTGAAGTGTGTATCTGACACTTTGCTTGGTCTCATCAAACACGATCACAATCTGCTTGTAGAGGAACGTGGCATCCACTGACGTCCACATGAAGGAAGAGAGCAGGAGAAAGTGCATGGCTATGGCTAGTGCTTTGCATGCCAGGCCATGCTGTGGAAGGTTTTCGTAATACAGGATCAGCAGGAATATCGACAGGAAGAGAAGTAGAGTTGTGCATAGCCCAAACACCATCTGATGGTGGTGGCCCTGCCGAAGTTTCCTGCAGAAATCAAGCAAGATAGGCAAACCATTGTAAAGGCAGAGCAATATGCAATATGGCAACAGAAAACTTGTGAATGAATCGAACGCAGTGTGAACCTCATTTAGTGAGGCACTCAACTTGGAACATACTGTGACAATCAGGAAGTCAGGAAGTCAGGAAGTGTTTGCACTGAAAAATTTACTGATCACATGAAATAGTGTGGGTGCATGGTGGAAGTAAAAGTAAAAAAAGTAAATTATCGCATCCGTTCCCGAAGGGAACTTACGACGGCCGCTAACACCCGATAAACCCTAGCGGCAGATGGTGGAAGGGTATGGAGAAATTACAGAAATCTAAAAAAATTCAAAAAGATAGAAGCGTATACAGATAGTGCCTTACTTGATCCAAAGTATGGCAATGTTAGTGCAGAGTAGTCCAACCATGGAGAGGGCAGTGCCAATAATCGATATGTACTTCAGCACCTTTTCTTCGACAGGCGGTAGATCAGTCGAGTCTACTGAGCTGCGAACCTGGCATCATCAAAGAATAAGAACCATCAGATGTAGTTGTGAAAAGTTATCCTTTTACATTTGAATGACATTATTATCACAATAATATTTGGATTTGTTTCTTCTCGTGATTCAAACAATTGCCTTGTGACAAGATGGGCTATAAGTGGTAAGCAGTAAAGGCAATTTCCAATGCAAGATTGCTAGATATATCCACGCACATTCAGTCAAGGCCCTCGAGCAAGATTGTAGCCAGAGCATCAACCATGATTTACTGTAGCATTGTGAATGCACAAGATCGATGTAGTTATGCGCATTCATTTGAAATCAGCATGAATCTCTGTTTACTCCTTTTTACAAGCTCATAGTATGAATCCGATTGAAATGTCATATTAAAATTAAGAAGACCATTGGCAATAGGCTCCTTCATATTATTAACACACACAAAACAATATCGCATGAACTCATTGTTTAGTAAATGGTGGTATTAGTGGACATTACAGCGTAACTTTTAGTTCTTTTGTCCTTTTTCTTTCTTATAAATTGATCGCTGGCTCTCCGTCCGAGTCCATACACACAAAACAACACTATAAAATGTTATGAGCTTCAACAGCAGAGGGAAACTGCAGGTGAAAGAAGAATGAATGAGTGTCTTACCAGGAGAACAGCGAAATGTGTCAGGTGATCGCATCTGCATGTCGTCTGGTTCCTGGACGTACTGATTTCCAGCACCTTGCATCCATCCTCTGTCCAGCCACCGGTTCCATCAGCTGAGGAGTTCACAAATAGGCAAACATGGCCGAGAAACACATCACACTCTTTTTCCTTCCTTCCTTTTTTCCTTCCCCTCAAAAAAATATTCTACTGTAATTTAATGTTGACAATGTTGTTACTGTTTCTGCGAAGAGGCCATGTTTGGCGGCTGTGGGTATTTCCAGTTAGCATGACCTACCAAGTTTGAAGTCCCATGAAACGCAACGAACTTCGTCATCCTTTCCCTGAGCACGCACAAAACACAAAATAAGACTTGATCCATTCTATTTTCTGACCGATATGCAAATTTAGAAAGCAAAGGGACATATGGATATATGAGCTAAGAGTAACTATCCTTTTCTTCGGTACCTCCTTCCGTACGTTCTACAACCTTATCCAAGCTGGCCTGCATGCACTCTCGTACTCACCATTTTGTCTCCTTCCGTTGGCCTGGGTAGCTACTTGCGTGCCCATAATTGCCATAGCAACCCAGCCCCTTTATCTTGCGGTTCACACTTGATCTCTTTTTTCTCTCTCTTCTTTCTCTCTTACACAATGTAGTCGTTTTGTTCGTCTTGGTCTCTGTATCTTCGTCTCCTGTAATAAATGTTCCACCTACCAGTTCCCGTTGTCCATTGCTGTGCTTGGAGAGTATGACGTCCTCCTGTTGGAACTCAACACTTTCTACATTTATTATTGGCTCAACATTCGAATTTCTGGTATGCAAATTGGGCACAGTATAATTAACCTACCTTGCCAGAGGGCTCAAACTGACAAGTCAGTGAGCTCTGCGTAATGCAAACAGAAAAGCACTACCCCACATGAGAGTGCTCAACTACTACAAGAGCGGGAGCGAAAAAATATCAAACTCACTGTAGGAACAGCATAGGGGAGATCAAAGGTGGAGATGAATGGTTCCCTGAGATGCTCCAACTCCTCCTGGCCAATCTGGACAGAGATGATGTCAGACGTCACTGTGGTGTTGTCGTAAAGTTGAAAGTCAACGAAAAATTCATGTGACCGGTACAGGATCAACGCTGTGGGGGCTATCGGGCAGTTGATGCGACTGGAATTGGGTAATCTCTCGGTGGCTTGCGATATAGCACTGCCTGGAATTACCAGTGACACTAGTGGTATAACTCCTGGAGTCACACATGAAAAAACAAACAAGTAAGACACATGTGATCTGCTCCTACATGTGATTAGTGTTTCATGTCTGTTGTGTGACTGTCACAGACTGCAACGCTGAATTGAGCCCATCTACTATACATTTCCTGTGTGTTTTACCCAGTCGTTGCAGAAATTGGCCTATACACAGAGCTGGGAGACTGCTGAATGTCCAGGGTCACCATGAAACTGGATTTATCCTGACATCTTATGTGAACGTTTTACCTCAAAGGATGTTCTTGTCACACTGTACAACTTCGTTTTTGAAATTCTCTTAGGAAACACTGAAATAGCCAAAACTATAATAATATGTCCGGCTTTGCAGTTGTAGTGTAAAGATGAAATTTGGTCAGTCATATGCGTACTAAATACCGGATTTAACTACATACCTGAAGTGAAATTAGTGTTGATGTAAAACCTATTAGCAACTCTATCATAGTGGGAGTGAAGACTCTCGTTGACACTGCTTGGCACATGACAGGCCAGGGCAAAGCCCACGTTGCTCTCATATGCCTGAAACACTTCACCCTGATCCAGTGGTACAATTGTCATCAGCTTTTCCATTGCTTTGGCAACTCTGTGCAAAACACACACACACACACACACACATACACACACACACCTCAGACCTCAGACACGCCCATCGCGGAAGCGATGATAGTGAACAGCTATGTTAAACGTAGGAACTATAATAGTTTTACCTTGACACTTCTTGCTTGTCTTATGGTAACACCTTGTGTTTCTTCTATTCTCACTCCTGCGGTTCTCGCCTTTCTTTTGCTTTATAACCTCTGGTTTGAACATCATTCGGGGAATTCTCCAATCAATCAAGTCTATCTCTTAGCCTGTCAAACCCTATATATAGGGTTTTCAGCCGCGCGTTCTATCTTGAGCTCTCTTGAGAGCCCACTTGGCTGCTATGGCAACTAGACGCCTGGGCCTACATACGTAGAATGTACGTACGGTTCTCTTGCTGAAGACCGTGATCATTTTGTTGCTGTTTTCTTCGAGTACGGTTAGTTTTAGTGCAGCGCTGTCGTAACATTTTCTAGACCCTATATCTAGGGTTTGATTTTTCACGATGGAGGAAGAGCAACTTGAGTTAGTGGAGACGAACTCGGGCGATGAGAATGTTCCTGGCGACCTGGTGTCGACTCAGGATGATGATGTCAATGGTCCAGCAGCGTCGGATGCTCCTGAAGAAGAAGGCGAAGCATCAACAGCGGCTGTCGCAGCTGCCGCTCCCGCCATTGCCGTTTCTGCATCAGCTGATCCACACGTGGGTCGGAAGCAGCAAATGCGGCGACACTCGCGCACGTCGTAGGAGCGCTCCTGCTAACATCAATGGCAATGCAGTGAAAATATCAAAAAAAAACAAGTGAAACTGTGTGTATTGTGTGCCAAGTTGTGAGGACTGATCAAACCCTTTCTTTAGGGGTCCTAACCCTATATATAGGGTCTTTATGTGTAGCGTTATGTCAAACCCTATATATAGGGTTTCCTGGTGACAGGCTAAGAGATACTGTTACACTGGTAGCTTGAGGATGGTTGAGATCATCGTTTGCCCTTTGACGTGCCTTGTGCTCCTGGCCGCTACTGCTCTGCTTACGCCGCTTTCCGTGAGATCCGCCGCGCTCGGGACAACGTGGCTGCTACAGTTGGACGACATCAATTACCTGCTACATCAAGCTCAAATCCTCCGGATCTAGCTCTGTGTCGATCACGTTCTCTCTCCCAGACAAGCCCGAGCGTCAAACGCGTTACCAGAGAACCGAATGTTTTCCATGGCAACCCTTCCGAGTTCAAAGAGTGGGTATTTACGGTCGAGTTAGCCTTGAAGTTGAAGTGCTCACCTCGAGGTGACCCGGAGAGCCAAGTTAACTTTGCGGCTAGCTACCTCGCTGGGAATGCGCGTCTTTGGCTAATTTCTTCCATGGAAGCAGGTGAGCAATTTTCGGATTGGCATTCTTTGAAAAGCGCCCTAGCGCGAGTGTATGGCCCGCACTATGACGGGGAAAGAGTGCGGTTGGATATGTTCTCTATCCAACAGCGTGGGTCAATTGAATCGTACGTAACGGAGTTTTCTCGGCTAAGTTTACAGGTGCCGGAACTTGACGAACTCTCCAGAGCCTTGCTATTTGTCAACGGCCTGCACGGTAACATGCGGACCTTGGTAGTGAAGGAACACCCTACTGCACTGTCAGCCGCCGTTCAGGCAGCGCTAGCAGTCGCCTCAGACAGCCGATTTCAGCGCAGACCACCACTGGCGACCGCGCCGGGATTCGCACCACCATCAGGTAGCAGAAAGCTAACAAAACTAAGCCCCGAGGAACGTGAGACATTACGAGCCCAGGGGGGGGGGGGGGGCTGCTTCGCATGTCGTCGACCAGGCCATATAGCCCAGAATTGCCCGCAGCATCGAGATCACCCAAACGGTGGACGTCAGTAAGGCCGATGCGATTACTGACGCATCAAGAAAAGGCATCACCTGCGTGTAGTGTGTGCTCCGTCTCTACCCGTAACCGATTCAGTAGCCTCGCTGTGGAGGATGTTGACGATGACGCTGAATGCTCCGAAGCCAATTTCAAGCGAGATGTTACACCAACTATTGAGGCCCAGGTTACCAGCGTCAATGTGGAAACGGAACATGAGCTCCTGCGTGTAGAAGGCAAAATCAACGGTCGTCGCGCGCTTATGTTAATAGATTCGGGCTCGACCCATGATTTCATTGCCGAACAGTTTGCCAATCATGCGAGCAACTAGCTTTCCAGCCACATCCAGTAACTATATCCCACGCCAGCTGTCGCAAGACCCCAGGTCACCCTTCTTGGGGATGGGGACGAGGATAGCATCAGACCAATCCTGTGGAACGCTGCCAGTCTCCCACACCACCCGTATCAGTTCATGCAACCTCGCAATCAGGGTAGGGCCACCGTACTTCAGCATCTCCACAGATATCTCGGATCCGCCGCATGCCTTGCCACACTTCATCCCTCGCAATGCACGCCAAATCTCATCACACTCAGGCACGACACCAAGCTCCGTCATAACCGGCCGCTGCTCGATCGAATCCACTACCTCCAAGTCGTAAGCACTGGCAATGTTCAGGAGGCCATCGAAATGTTCACGCCACCTTCCACCGGTGGTCTCTGCCGTGTCACATATCTCTCCTTGCTTGTTTCTGATAGCAGTTGCTGCACGGGGATGCATACCACCCAAGGTGGTCTTAATGTTACCGATACATTCCCAACCGCTCTTCGCCGTCAAGCCAAACCATTCACAATCCTTTGCCTGTCTCAGCAGCCAGTCTCGCTTCAGCCTCCGCATGGTCACGCGGCACCGCGCCGCACTACGAGATTTCTTGTACAAATCCAGATCACTGGCCTTCCGCGTTGACATCCAGGTTGAGTAACAACTGTCCCGATCACGGAGTACCGACTCGATCTCAGTGCGCTTGTCTGTAAACCATTCTGGCTGTCGTCGCCTCTCCCGACCCAGGCAGTCGCTGGCAACGTTGATGGTGGTCGTCCTGAGGGTACTCCACCACTCCTCGATGGACGGATTCGGGGTCCAAACCTTCTCCAGCTCAGCATCCATGCCCTTGGAGAATCTCTCACGTGCAACCTCCATATCCTCCGGAGCACCACTACGCAGGCGCGGCACAGCAATGGGTTTCGATCGCCCAACACCATTGCGGGAGACATGTGAACTGGGCAAGGCACCTAGACGATATTTCATGCCTAGAAACTTATGGTCAGTGTCGCATTCCGCATTGCGTATTACTTGGCAGTCCAAACACTGCGACCAATGTGCTTGTGGTATGATGCAATAATCAATACAGTGCGGGTGTTTGTAGCGTGGATGAAACCAGGTATGTTTATGGATTTCCTTCTTCTTGAATAATGTGTTGCATACAACAGCTCCATTTCATGCCAAGAAATTGAGCACCTCCTCTCCTGCTGAGTTCATACGACCAAAACCATGCTGCCCCCGCACGTCACTCCACTCGTCATCCACCTCGCCAACTCCAACTCTAGCATTGAAGTCACCAAGAATGCAATACTGGTCTGACTTTGGAACGCTGTCAATGAAGGTCTGCAAGCTGTCATAAAACGCAGTTTTTTCAGCGCGCGGTCTGGCGAACGTCGGTGCATATCCGACGGCGATGTGAATACACAACGGCGAACGGTTCCGTCCACACTCGAACTTGATCCTGGAGGAAACCAAACTCGAGCTGTGCCCCCTCCACTGCGAGCCACCGCGAACAAATGCGTCCCTGCAACGACCGCGCAATACAATTGCAACTCCTTCACCCCGCCGCGCCGACTCCCCATCAGACAGAGTCGGACGGCCACTCGCCAAGACGAGACAGTCGTCGACTTGGTAGGAATTAGTTCCAAACCAGAGGGTCTCCTGAAGTCCAACGACGTCCATACTGTAGCCCTGCAGCTGCCGGCAAACAAGATCGATTTTTCTCTCCTCGCGGAGTTGTCTTTTTGAATTTTTGATATTTTTTGAGGCAGTGTTCAAATCGCCGTCCACGTTCACCAAAGTTCTGACGTTCCACGTCCCCATGGACAACACAAATCTCCTTGCTGCTGGTGCACGTTGCGAGCCGAACTCTAAGCGGGGGTTTGCAGAGCCTCCGCGCTCAGGCGGACGAGGTTCAGTACGAGTGGTCACATCGGAAGTGACCATGGTGTCGACACTGATTTATTTCCTCGCCCGCGACGACAAGATGTACGTCGTCTTGTTCAGCGCAACCTATCTAATGCTCCTGTCATCAGGGCTGGCTCTGGCCTTGGCCAGAAGCCAGCCCGTGGCTGAAATCTACTTGCAGAAGACGGAGGAAAAAAATCCCCAACCGTCACTCAACTCAACAACTCAGACACACACACACACACACACACACACACACACACACACACACACTCAACTCGGATTTTATTCACCATTTTTTTGGATTTTACAGCACAACATCACAGTAAACAGCCAGTCACTGGGGAACAGCTATGGTATTGCACCGCTATCCAGACAGAGCAGGCTTGTCTCAACGTGGCGGCAAGTGGCAGCTGTGGTGGTCAGTTTGAGCGCACCTTTTTATCGATGTGAGGGTTGGGATCCTCGTGCCCCTTCAAACTGTGCTACCTCCATTGTTTCCTGCTACATAAATCACAAGAAGGAGAAGCAGTGCTGCGATATAGAGTATTTTGTTGTGTGTTCCGGCCATATTGTCCACCACTGGTTCTTTGGGCAAACACGCGGAGTCACTCTACAAGCGGATAGCTTCTCTTCTCTTCAAGCAGCGAAGACCGGAGAAGCATACAGCTGTGTCATGTCTTGGGTTCGCTGCAAATTGTGTTTTGCCCTACTCCGGTCCAGAATGATGGGTTTGCGCGGATCCCGAAATCTTCGACCGGTGCAGTTGGAGTCACCTCCCACCTTGGCGGGCATGCGTCTCTGATAACGTTTCCTTCTAGTTTTTTTCCGTATTGGATTCATTTTTGCTCTTTTCAACCTACTACTATTAGTTCTTAGTCCGCTTATAGGGCGGCCACACTCCAGCTCTGTGCTGGACTTCTCTTTACTTCTTTTTTCCTTTCACTTGACCATTGATTAAGAGAGCATGTCTGAGGACACCAGAAAAGCTGAGCAGGGCCATCTATCCGATTTCGCTCAAATTCTGCAAGTAGGTTTCCTTTAGGGTCTACAATAACCATGCGAAACGGTACGTTGCATCACTTACAGACACCTTGGAACTGGGGACCATCTCGAAATGGGCCCCAAATACGACTAAATATTGGGTCCAAAAACGAGCGCTGGTACAGCGTACACAATGCAGTTGAGAATAAGCCACCACCATGCCAACATTACCTCACCTGAGTAGTCTTCACATCACCACCATATAGAGCCATGACTACATCCAAGAAAGCAATGGCCATTATCTCCAAATATCACTAAATTGCATCGCCATATTTCAAGGGCCATAGCAGGAACCATTTACGGCGTCTATTTTCCTGAACCATGCACTGCAGGACAGTGGACTATCTCCACTACCACCCATTTCATGTCTCGTAAATAGTGTTCCACGTTTTTGGAAAATAAAAAAAATTGAATACGTTCACTTCACCACATTGCAACATTGCCAATTTCCTACCCGACGACGGAAAGCGCCTCCTCAAGCTCCAACACCAGGCACCACTCCAGACGACAGCACGCCAAACACTGCAGCGTGGTCACCTCTACCGAGTGTGACAAGAAATTTGAACTGACAACTCTTGTCATTCAAAACAACAAGAATTTCCTTCCCTGAACGACTCGAATTTCACTAGCAGCAAATCTCTGCAGAAGTGCAAAGTGTATTGAACAAATCTCGATTTGTGTGATTCGAAACACGATATTTTTACATCCTGAAACTGGCCGTGCGCCGACCACTGCGTGATAGAGCAAATCGACGGATTTGATCGAGTTGATCGAGAATTAAGATGTTGGCATGGTGGTGGTTTGTTCTCAACTGCATTGAGTACGCTGTACCAGCGCTCGTTTTTGGACCCAATATTCAGTCGTATTTGGTGCCCATTTCGAGGTTGTCCCCAGTTCCAAGGTGTCCGTAAGGTATGCACCCAACCCTTTCGCATGGATGTTGTAGACTCCAAAGGAAACCTACTTGCAAAATTTGAGCTAAATCGGAGAGATGGCACAGCCCAGCTTTTCTGGTTTTCTCAGTCATGCTCTCTTAAGTATTTTTGCCAGTACAAGAGATTTGATCTTGAACAAAAGGAAACATGCACACACTGCAAAATTCGTGCAACCAACAAACATAAAAGCAACCTTATTGGGAGTTGATATGCCCCAGAATCTTACCTGGCAGCTGGTGGGGGCAAAATGATGGTGGAATTGACGTCTAGAATGTTGTCTACGGATCGCAGCGTGGCATTTGCAATCTAAGACAACACACATAATATAATAGAAACACAAGCACACCAACACACGCACACATGCACGTACACACACATGCATCAACACGCCAATGCACGCGCACGTGCACACACACACACACACATGCTCACAAACAAACACACATGTTCCAGAATACACATTCACAGCCAATGAAAATAATGACATTCTGTCTTAGAATATGAACGCAATGCTAACAAAACCACACTGTTCCCCTATAAGTAACTTGTGCTTTACAAGAACAGGAGACTGGAGTTGACGAAAACTGTTCTCGTTCACTGTTGCAATGAGGCATGTACATGACTTGTGATCTTCACCTTGAACTTTATGTCACCTTCTCTGACCAGAAATATGATCAGACTTTCTTTTAAGCCATGCGATTTAACTCATTTTGAGTCTTTACGAACTTCAGCACAGAGCAAAACACAGGAAAACAATTCTGAGATTTGGCACATACCAGCTTGATATAAGTACTGTTAAAGTTGGATCCCTTGCTGACAGTCGAAACAGCATTGTAGATGCTGGATGTCGCGTAATCAACATCATCTGCTATGAGATTCTGAACAAAGCTGGTGAGATTCGACACGGCAATGGAATGATCTAGAATCGTGGAGGGGTTGCTTGTGTTTAGTCGGGCCTGCAAAGTAACAGTGGAATAACACATGATGACAATGAATGAAGGCAGCCCAAAAGCAGTCAGCCCCAAACTAGGTGTTCTTGAGAGATTTTCCTGGGGACCAGCACTTGACTTGGAGGTTGGGAACTGCGCTCACTTGCAGATCATTTTATGCAAACCCATTCCAGACTGTTGGTGTCTTCTGTTGAAACTCAAGTACTCATGTAACTATAGTACCATACGCAAGGAACTACAGAACAGGCAGGTGATAGGAACAACATTTTACTGGGGAAGATGAGAGACAAAACGGAAGACTACATGGCGATGACAAGAGAGAGATAGTGTGTGTGAGAGAGAGAGAGAGTGAGAGAGAGAGGCCAGATAAAGGACCTGAGTAGCTAGCGCTAGTTGCAACCCAGGTCAATGGAACAAAATATGAGTACAGGAAAACCGGAAGCGGGGCCAGCAGGAAAAAAGGATGTGGAAGGTGACAGAAGAGGGTACCCAAACACTTCTGAAGTACCACTCCTCGTTTGTAGATGTGGAGCAGGAATGTTGCCTGCACATCTGTGGTGTGGTGATTAAGTGCAAGAGCACATCTGTGGTGTGGTACCTATATGTGCCACTGGCAACCTGATAGCTGAAATTGTGCCCGTTTTGACTATGTAGTATGCATGACGGCCATTTGTTGGTGTGGTGAACTAACTACACTGACTACATACAAGCTATGTGCCTGGGCTTTTACTGATGAGTGGCAGTATAAGACCATGTTAGAATATATTGATTGTTTATCGTCAGGTTTTCCCGAGAAATCGGGGCGGACGGGAGGTATTTAATTTTTTTTTCATTATGCATGTATGGCTGTGGGGCAGGTGTTCGCAACCCCAGAGGATAATGAAAAGTGGAACAACCAACGTTATGTAGAAAAATCGAAGAAAATCAGGCAGCTTATGATCAGTTTCACTTTTCAAGCCCATAGCAACTGAGTTATGGCTCAGTCTGTGGACTTGACCTTCGAAAATCTATGGCTGTGCTGATTAGAGGCTGTAGACCGCAGTACATTTACCAGTACATTTACCAGTACTAAAAAATAAAATAATTCGGCCGGGAGGGTGAAAATTTGGGGCGGGCGCGGACGATAAACAATCAATTTTTTACTTGGCCTAATCACTTTGAATGGTTTTAAATAATATGTAACTGGTTTATAGAGCCAACCTAACACTCACCTTGGACAATTTGTAGAGATCCACTGTTATTGCACTCGGGCAGTGATTGAGGTTAGCAGCAGACCATATACCCCAGGTCAGGTTAGCATTATGAGGTCGCGGGACCATTCCACATGTCCGTGTGGTGTATCTTATAAGGTTGCTGTGGACTGCGACGGGGCATTGTACTGTTATGTCTGTACCGATAAAGGTCTGTGGCCACGTTATATTGCCCCTGATTCCGCCGTATGTGGTTTCGGAATCACACTGATCTGTGCACAGTAAGACAGCCAAAACAAAAAGACGAGCTTTCTTCAAACAAGGTTAACCATGAGAATTCTTTTGGACAACTTTATAAGCTTTGTAAGGAAACGATACATCATGCGCCATCAGGGGAGGGAGGAGGAGAATGGGCGAAAAGTGGATGGTACATTTTAGAGGGCAGCCATTGTTAAGGGTTGCAGGGTTGCTGGAAATTGTTTTTTTACTCACCGTAATAAAGTAAGTTGAATGAGGAAGCATTTACTTGAAGTGGCATACTTGGATTCAATAGTCTAGCTGTTAAATTCGCTCGTATCTTTGGAATGGAAACACTTGCATCGATTGCTGTCAGGAACTCGGCTGGGATGACAAGATCCACTAGAATCAATACAGATGATGGTCTGAACAAAGAAACCAAACAAATTTTGAATTCACATTATTATAATCTACGTAGTTTAGTAAAAAAATGAAGAAAACACAAGGAAGCAACTATCCACGGCTGAAACAAGGTAATAAAGAGTCAGAAAATGCAAGTTTTTGAGACATTCAACGACCTGATAGCTAGCTCTAACCCATCTCTAGTACTCAAACCAAATCCATCTCTTTGGTCCTACCTAATCGTGAATCTTCCAAGTTGGAAGGCCGTTGTAACAGAACATTGCATGAAGCCAACTTTCAAAGTTGGAGGCTTGATATGAGCAATGTTAGCCAAATGTAGCCTTGGAAGGTAGAGTAATGGGAGTAATGGAAACTTGTGGAAGAACTGAATAATCTTGAGTAGCTAAGGCCGCGGTCACACCGAGCTCGATTCAGCCGTTCAGCCGAAAAAAGCGCTTGTTTACGTCACTATTACCATGGAAATGGCTGAAAAATGTCCTACAAGCGACTTTCAGCCGTGGCTGACTCTCAGCCGTTTTTTCCGGCTTGTTTCAGCCACAGCTTGTACAAGCGGCTGAAAGCCGAAATTCAAAAAATAATTTGAGTGCGCTTGGAGCTCCGGAGCACACCATGTAGCTAGTTGACATGATGAACTGATATTGATGTTCTTTCTTGTGTCCGTGGAACCGTGCTATCCCTGTGCCTTTGGTTTTGACCGTGAGTCTGTCTACCCCAACTACACTGTATTCAGTTTGATTTGGATTTTGTCCGACGACCATGGATTTCTGCCACTGTGCCTCTAGACTGCCGCGTAGATTGTTGGAGCTGTGGTTTGAGGCCAAGACAAGGCACCACACTCACGACCGAATTCATGAAGAAAGCCGGGTACGAAGAAGAGAGTGGATTGCAACTGAGTTCAATAACGGCAACCGGCGGGGCAGAAAGCTCGACATCAGGAAACACCACCCGAACCATCGCGTCCATGCACACCGAACAAATAAAAAGAGCACGACTTCGCAATTAAGAATCCGGGCTTCCTTTGCTTCTTCATCAAAACTGAACGCTAGAACAAGTACAGTTTTAGATCGCGAACGTTCTGCTCTCCAGTTTCTTGCAAACATTGGTGTGTTTCGAGATATTCAAAATTTGGCGGGTAAGAAAAACAAGCCATTCAAGCTTTGCACTCTGGTGTGACCGCGTCAAAGGGATCACGCAAGCCAGCTGAGCGCCAGCGATAACAAGCTCAAAGTGGCTTGTTTCGGTGTGACCGGGGCCTTAGGACGGATTTCGGGTGTATACGCTGTGATTTTTGTGTGGATTAATCAAAAAAAAGGCTGCGTTAATCTCACTGCATATGCCCCAGCCATAGATACATGAAAACACACACTAATAATTATAATATTCAGTCTGAAATGACTCAGTTAGTCCTACCCTTGAGAGCTGTCATATTCGAAATGTTCCTGCTCTATGAGCCTATTCGGAATCAGCATCCGCAGCTGCAGGAATAGAATTCGGAAAGCACAAACAGATTGACTCCGATCACCTTTGGTGTAAATGCAAAAATGACAAGTAAACGACAGCTAAGGGGCACATTGTGTGCGACTCCAGCTCTGGCTGGAGCGAGCGGTCCAGCCTGACGAGGGCGTTTAGATGTGCACGGCAGGGCTGGCTGCCAGCTCTTGAGTTTATATGCGCTGAACACACGCCAGAGGTTTGAAGTCTGAAGAAAATGCTGAGCGGTCACTGCTTGGGTGACAGCTACACCGTAGCTCAGTAGCTAGAGCATCGCTGGCCTCAAACAAAGTTAACTGCTTCAAGTACTGGTGGTTACAGTCAATTTTTCTTCTGACTTTTCTTTCCACTCCCCCAACCAGTGGATATATTAATAATTTGAGCAATAATTTGGAGATCAATGAGAAAATGTTTGATTGCAGTGGAATACCGTGGTGGTCATGTAGGAGCATGAGACTGGTATCCAGTCGTACTCTAGGATAGCATAAACGTGGACATCAACCCAAGAGCAATCTATTGTATTTCTGATAATATCCCTATTTAAGATCACACCTCTCTAGTCCACCTACCAGAGTAGAGAATGCTTGCTCGATTGCGTCGCTCTCATTAGTGGCCTCCAGGTTTCGCCTTCGTCGAAGATTGGCGGTGTTGAATATTCCCTGGAACCCGATTCGGGTTTGTTCTGATGATGGAAAGAAGAATTTTCATTTTCATTTGCAGACCAGGTCTAAATGGGAACTAAGTATTGAACAAAGAGAAACTAAAGATGCATCAGCTTACAGTTACGTGGTAATTATATTCACAGACCAGCGTTTAAGGTGGCAATGTAAGACGATTACCATACTCCCGCGGTTAGTGCGCCTGGGGCACTATTATTTTTCAATGTCCATCACAGATATGATCACGCCATTTAAGAGAGATATTAGTGCAATGAAAGAGTAAGTTGCGCACTCTGTACAAAAAAACATTTACAAAGCTACTTGTCATTTGCATGTTTGTTCCTTGAACGTTTTCGAGGCCATCTCATCAGAAGGATTACTGGAAAATCAATCATCTTTTTTATTCAAGAGAATGCACTATTTTTCTAAAGGCTGGTACATTTACGTCATCCCGTTTAAAACAAATAAGGCAAAGAAAACAGAGCTTAAAGTGTGTTGTAAACTATCACGACTCGTCAGAAAGGGCAACAAGAAGTGTGATTTTGATCCTGACACCACGAGTTCAATGACATGGACAAGAACACTACGAAAAGAACAAAAATAAACGTGCACATGCACTTGGTTACAAGACCCGGGGGGGGGCACTATTAAAGAGAGGGCTTCATTTTTTCACTGGCTCCTAGAGATTGGGGCAATAGTCGAGATGGGGCACTATTCCAGGGAAGAAAAAATCGCGCTGGTACGGTAAGCTTAATGCGATCAGTGCGAATACACACAAAGCAAATCAGAGCTCTCCAGTCAACACACACACCCAGTGCAGCCCCTACTCAGTAGCTGTTTGTTTTGTCCGCATAATTATTCATTTTACCAGTTGGGTTTGTGAATAGTAAAAAAAAAAAAAAAAAAAAAAACAATCAGCAACAAAATTTCTTCCCACAGCTAGGAGAGGTGATACTGCTGCTATGACCTGAAAAAGTAGCAATCCGATCACTCACCTTTCACTGGTATATGGATCTGTGCTGAGATCGTCCCAAGAGAATTATTCACAGTCAGTGTGTACACTGTGCTGTGGCATGTATGAACAGATGGAAATATGAGCTCTGCTTTGCCCGGCGTGCTTGTAGTGTGCACAGCTGAACAGTTTTCAGTGTCCACGCCGTTGCATTCACCATCCGCTATCAGGCACCATTCAGCATCGGGTTCGGGATTGCCAAGAAAACTGCTCTTTACTTCCAGCCTTGCACCAGAAAATGATGTAATGGACTTTGGCAGGGGAGGAACGATTGATGGATTCGCTGTGAGGAGAATAGAGGAGTAGAGGGGGAAGTAACATAGCAGCTTCAAATTGCTCGTCAAATGGTTTTATGGATCTCTGCTGTCCATTCATAAAACATGGACTTCTAGCTTTTGGCCGTAAATGGGTTAAAAACTTTGATTTTTTTAAATTTGTCTTCAATCTCTAACAAAAATAAGATTTCGGCCAGGTTTTGCCCCAAAAGCACTGAATTGGGGGGGGACATCAAAATCCAGGCCGTTTGACCCCGCCTGGAACAGTGCACTGTGCAGTTTGAACCCCGCCTGGAACAGTGCACTGTGCAGTTTGAACCCCTAGCTCGGTTACCCTTTTTGGACCTTTTTTCCAATTTCCAATTCTGCAGCACTGCACTGAAAATCGTCTAAAATCAAAAACATCGTCAGATATGGAAGCTTGCGAGAGCCAGGGCTCATCATCTTATGAATGGGCTGTATGCTATCTATACTTTGCTTATAGGTCTAAAATATCAGGTCAACAAAATCAGTTCACAGTGTCAGGCCAATCACTTTGTGAGCAGCAACCCGACATTCCTCTGTTAAAGTAGTTCGTCTGGCTGGAGACGGGGAGAGGGGGGTGTTGTGTACAAGGGCCATGATATCCCCAAACATAGTGTTCGCAAAACAACGTGAACACCTGGTGAGCTGGGTGAGCAGGACAAAGGCCACAAAACACAAACCCACTTTCTTAGCAATGCTTATTATGTCTGCCACCAAACTAGCATGTGCTGTGTGTGTGGCGGGGGAGGGGGGGGGGGCTGTGCTTGCCTGACAACTTACTATGTACAATAAATATGGTATAGTTTCCTTGTACGCTTGCGACATTGCCAGTGCCGCCAGTGTCCACTGTAGTGCAGTGGTAAGTACCAGTGTCGCTGAGCTCTGGGCGGAAGATGGTGAGGATATGATCGCCGAGATGAAATGACACTCTTCCAAGGAGATCATCTTGATAGAGTTTCTGAGCCCAAAGCACACAGGATAAAACCCACAGGATTAGGATCATGAGATTCACTTTGGCAACAGCTCTATCTGCAGTCCTGCTGAAAAGAATCCAGTCGTTGCATCCCTCAAGTACGCGCTGGGCGTTGCGCAGCCCTAGGCCTGCAAACACTGGGCTGTGACAAGGTGGAAGGCACAAACTTGAGTCATGTGACTGGCTTGAGTGATGTGACTGGCTTGAGGGATGTGACTGGCTTGAGTGATGTGACTGGATTTCATTGAGCGGTACTGTACATATGAAGTGTGGTACACCATGCCTTGTATGTACAGTAGAAACCATTGTTTTTAGGACCCTTTAGAATATAGATACAAGGATGGATGGATGGATGGATGGGTGGATGGGTGGATGGGTGGATGAATGGATGGATGGATGGGTGGATGGATGGATGGATGGATGGATGAAAGGGTGGATGGATGGATGAATAGGTGGATGGATGGATGGATGGATGGATACAAGGATGGATGGATGGATGGATGGATGGGTGGATGAATGGATGGATGGATGGATGGACGGACGGACGGACGGATGGACGGACGGACGGATGGTTGGATAGATGACTAGATAGATAGATGATTAGATGGATGAATGGATGGATTGATTGATTGATTGATTGATGGATAGATGGCGTCATAGATGGATAGGTGGATAATTACACACAAAGTGCACAAAGAAGGTTTGTATAGTTTTAACAACTCTGACTTTCTGGTCAATGCAGTGAAGTCGCCTGGTGACTGCATTGAGCATGAGCCTTCTCCGCTGACTAAAGGGAACTTTATTGTAGATAGATAGATGAATGGACGGATGGCTTGACGCACGGATGGATGGACGAGCGGAGGGACAGGTAGATTGATGTACGGATGGGTGGATAGAAAAGATTAATAGATAGATAGTGGGAAATCACCAATAGCCATGCGTTATACCTCACCTGCTTATTTCTATACCATGACACAGTGGCGTGCTCTATAAGTGGAAGATCACAGTGCATTGCTGTCGATTGACCAGCAATTGCTATTTTAGTCACATCGCCTGCAGATGACATACGCGGCAGAAGACTTTAAAGGAAGAGGAACAGACCCTTCCAGAGAAATGGTGTTTCAATAAATACGTTCCCGTGATTGAAATGTCAAATCTATTCTACAAATGAGTTTGAATTGCACGTGCTTGGGAATTGAAGCAAACTTAGTATTGCATATTCAAATTCGTGTGTATATTGGAGGTGGACATGACCCTATCGGTCGAGAAAAGGCTAGTTCGATGTTGCCAGTCCCTTACCTAGGCATGTTGGCAGTGCTGCGTGCCACTGAAGACTGTCATTACATGTGATGATCTCACTGCCAGTCAGCAACGTGCCTGGATTACATGTGACATTTGCGGCAGTTCCCGGGTAGAACTGGACTCCTGAACTTATCCCACCGTTTTGAATTTGTGGCACAGAGCAAGTTGGCATATCTATGGTTAAAACAGTGAGAGAGAGAGACATAGACAGAGACAGAGAGAGAGAGAGAGACAGAGACAGAGAGAGAGAGACAAACAGACAGACAGACAGACAGACAGACAAACAGAGAGAGAGAGAGAGAGAGAGACAGAGCGAGAGAGAGAGAGAGAGAGAGAGAGAGAGATAGAGAGAGAGATAGAGAGAGAGAGTGATAGAGAAAGAGATAGGAAGAGAGAGAGGGAAATTGATTAATGACCAACACAGCCATTGCTTTGACATCAGCCATGCATTCGTAACATGAAAAGTTAGTTTTTCCTGCCATTGGCACAAATATCAGGTGATTAGACTCACACAGAACCTTTACAGATTTCAACTTACCTCTTACGCACAGTACAGTACTAGCCATGTTGCAATGCCTTGCTGTCCATGTACCAGTGGTGGAAATGACCACGCAGTCTTCACTGCCAGTTGTGTTACTCGGTTCACCGCCGATCCAATTTGTGTACGTGAGATTTTCTTGTGTATCCGTCCAGAGGAAGTTGCCTTCCATCTGAAACATGCACAGCACGGGAAAGAGCAGAAAGGAATATTGGCAATACATCGGACAGCATGCCCAGTGTCAATCAAGCCAGCCACTTCTGTTCACATGCATACGTGTATTGTGTTGTCATAGATACCCAGACAATGCCAAAGATACCAATACTTCAAGGAAACGTAATTAACCCTTTGTTGATGGCATATACAACTTTTATAACACAAAACGAACTTGACAAAGAGATTCAGAAGGTTATCCGAAACAGGTATATCTTGCTTCTCGACTATTTTCTCAAACCTTCCCCAACAGTGTTGTCTTGAACATAATTATGCCGATGTATGGTGTAGGTATAACTATAATTTGGTAGCTTTGTAATCACGTAAAAATCTGTTCTCTTCTTCTATTTTGCTAACTGGTAGCGGTAAAGATTGCAGAAAGGATTCTATTTGGTATTATCTTCAAACAAATGCTGCTCATTTCCGAACAATTTAATGCAGAACGGAACAATGAAACAATACTTCACTCACCTGTCTGTCATCTGTACCCAACCACACTTGGTTGGTGTTGAAACTGGAGAGGAAGCCAGAGATGGCGTTGTTGTCCCGTTGTCTGCGAACTCTCGGCAACCAAGCATCGCCACCAGTCAATGATGCACAGTAGTAAATAGCCATGTCATATTTATCCGAAACACCTGGCAGATACCCACAATATCGGGATCCCGGTGCTAGCTGTCTCCATGGCAGGACACAAGCTGCAGAAGTGATAAGTCAGTGGTCAATGAGGGAAATCAACAATCAGAAATGAACTAATCAAAATATCAATGTGACTCTACACGAGAGTAGAAATCCAATCGGACATATTTTCTAGAAGGATCAGCAGATGAAGATAGCTCCTCGATCAAGGCTGATCAACATCCAAACATTCCTTGCATATATTTCTCTGTCCTCCTCACATCACAATATTTCTGACAATTACCATGCTATTCTTTGTTAGTGTGGCTTCACAGAACACAGCTTACTCACATAAATTCCTGCTTATTACGCACATCAATAATACTCCAGAGCTCTTTGTTGGGTTACCACAAAATAGAGACTGTCATGCGTCAACCCCTTACCAGAGCAGAGACCGGAGGAAGAACTTTGTACGAAGCCAGAAAAGCAATCGCATGTAAAGCTTCCAGGAGAATTGGAGCAGGTGGAGTTCATTGGGCAGTTATGAATGTCAGAAGTGCATTCATTTATATCTGGAGGTTGGAGTGACAATAAACATAACCAGAGTTGGTAAAGAGCAGATACAGGAACGCAAAGGTCGAGATCATTGACAATAGAACATCATACACCACACACAATACAGCAAGGAAACACAAGGTATCATATCTTAGCGGCGGAGAATTTCTGGCCATCAGTAACAGTTCATGGCTTTAAGTCCTTGAAGGGACAGTCAATTTTTTCTTCAGACTTTTTTCATCTTTAACAACCTCAAATTTTCGAATAGAACAAGACAAAAAAGTGCATCCCTTCATGATCGAGGTTCGATAGCATTATCGGGGTATCGGAACTGGTGGAACAGGTGTGGGCAAAGCCTAACCAATAATAATAGTATCCTGTGATTTTTGAAGCATTGAAATGTGGACTATGTTAGGACAAAGTGCTAATACAATTTATAGGCCAAGCAATTTCCTCGGCGGATCGTCCTACAACCACCTTTTCATAGACCAACCATTGTAGAATACCTACTGTCACCCCCGACTCTGCATTGGTATAAGGACAAAGGAGACACAGTTATAAATCCCTTTTTGTGGCTTTCAACCACTTTGTGGTTGATATTCTCACCTCTGCCTACTTCACGACCTGATTATCTGCCATTACCCTTGAGTGTGATTGTGTTTCCATGGATACGGTGACAGACTCTTAAGCAAACAATGATACTTTATACGGTCATCCACAAACCCAGGTATTGACAGAGTAATTCCTTCGTGCTTGTCTCAAACAAACACAAGATATTAACAAAAGGGAGACATGCTTTATATCACACTCGAAGGACCACTTTACGCATATACGGATATGGCCCGGTAACAGCTTCTCAACCATCCCCTTACCTTGACATGACGACGACATAGTGTTCCATCCAAGAGAGGAGTTACACGTCAGCGTGCCGTTCCCTTGTAGCACAAATCCGGAATAGCACGTCATGTTGGTCGTATCACCAGGGTAGAATCTCCCCGTTGCAATGTGTGCATGTTCAACATTGGCAATTCTGCACGTTGGCCGATCTGCAACAACCATAATAATAATAAGAGCAAACTTAATGATAGCTGAATCATTTCACAAAAGACTGGTAGAGAACTATAAATGTGACCCTTGATCCACCCCAGATACAAACACATTGATATTCAGTAGAAGAAACTTGTGCAATCTGGCGGGTGGCTGCAAAAGATACTCGTACAGATACTTTGATTGGATTGATTTTGCTGATTCTGTCCATAATAACTCGTACGTCCTGGTATGATTGCACCATGAACTCCATGAAGCGGATACGTCGTCCGTGTCCTAGAAACAAGAGCTATTATCAGGATGGCGACCAAAGCAAGCGCTATACTTTCTACCACACTCACCAAGTACTGTGAGATATGCAGCAGTGCCGATTGTCACTCCACCCCAGCCCAGTCTCACATTGCCATTCTCAGCAATGCAGTTGTAGCTGCCGCTGTCATTGTGAAAGAGCGGGCTGATGGTGAGCGATGCATTGCCATTGGACAAAGACACACGGGGATTGACAAGTGGGTCGATAATCTGCATTCGGGAAAATCAAGAACATTTGTGGTTAGTTGTTGAAATCACTTGGAGCAAGAGGTTTCAAATGTCTTCAGTCAATGGAACATGAATTGAGATACTTTGTTGGTGACATTAAAAGTATAATTCTTTTACGCACCTGGTTTAACCCTTTGGAGTCCATGGTTCGATTTCGAACCATGGACATTTTGTATGCATGTGGTCGCTGTCAAACTTTCGGTTCTCGGCCAAATATTGACCAAATTCAACAATGGAAGGGTCTAGGTGGTAGAGAAAACTCTCAGCTATCGCCTCAACCAGATCCGAAGTTTCTCCGATGAAGTTCGAGTGAGCGGCGAGTGATCGAACATTTTGAGTTTTCTGCGCTACGTGCTGTGAGTCAGTAGTGCGTGAAAAAAGGGATTTTCCCAGCTTCAAGACAGGCGGGACGTGCCGGGACCGGCGCGGCGCGAAGTCACGGCAAAGTAAGCTGCTCCTCGAAAAAAAATTTAACAGTTCCGAGCTACATGTAGTAGGCCTTGACAGATTATGCTAATATTTTCGTGAAATTATGCTTTTCGCATTGCTGAAAATATTGCAGAATTATGCTATTTTTATGCTAAAAGTTATCATATTATGCCCCATTATGCTCACATATGCTGCTAATGTATAATGGTTCTGTGCAAAATAACAGGGGAATATTTTTGTAGAGGGCGTTGTACTGTAGTAGCAAAAGTTCAACGGGGTCAACGCACCGTCCGACCTAGCTACGACCGTCACTGATTGTAGTGGACTGGACATGTTCTCAAGGGAGTCGTAAACCTACGACTTCCTGGTGCATCTACATGTACTTGTACTTGTAGACTCACATGTACACGTACAACTGTATGGAATTTGATGCGAACAGGCTGATTATTCCAATTTTATGCGATTCGTATGCAATTTGCCTCGAACTATGCGATCATTCGATTTTGGTAGGAATTATGCGAAAAATTATGCTAGCATAATCTGTCAAGGCCTAACATGTAGATTCAGTGAAATGGCTGCAGGAGACCGATTTCGTCTCAGATCTGGAGCTGGGCTCGCGTTTGGAGCGCGTTGTGGCGGACAATGAGTAGTGCTCTTGGCAAGTTTGGGCTCATTGTATTTCTCTCATCAAGAGCTTTCCAACGAGCCCAGGATCTTCAAAATCGGTGACGTAGAACCAAAGTTATGTTGGAAATTGAGTGCGCATTTTCGTGACAAATACTGAGGAAGCAAAAAAGTTAAGGACTCCAAAGGGTTAATAATTATTGTTCCTACATGCACAGAAATTATCATTTTTCTATTTATCTGTAAATGTAAGTCAAATGATGTGCTTTGTGTTTGGCTTCTTGTCGGCAACAAATGTCAATATTGGATTACATTCTGGTCAATCTTTGGTGAAGTCGAGTGCTCCCCACACTTGAGCTTGCACATTTTTCTACTAATTGACATGACCCTTGACTGACTAATGAATGCCATCCAGAGAACAGAAGAGGTCCATCAGGCCTGCGTATCGATCTTTGGCGCTCAGAATTGTAGTGCACCCACTCATTTTCATGTCACACACACAATGATTATTTTACAGGGATGGTGGATGGTGGACAGTTAGTCATAACTCGTAATATTTTGGCCTCTTTTTTCACTACAATGATTATTATGAGTTACTCACGAAAGAGTTGTTATGGTACCATGTGATGTCCGGTGAGTTCACTGCATACATTGAACAACTGAATGTGGCAGACCGATCCTCGTGCTCGGTTACATCACTTGGAGGAGTAAGCTCAGTGGGCGGCACTGGAAGAAATCATATTGAGCAATCACAAGCAGTGAATATCGCATGGTTACCATCAGCACTTTCTCATTTTGAGACTGCCATCGCTAAAGCAGATACCACAAAAGGAACCGCCTGTACCATGTTGTCATCAAAACTCAATGACAGCGTTTTCAAACAACTCGGTCGACCGTAAGAGAGAAAACACCCCTACATAATACTCACCAAAGATCTTGACCACTGACTGTGCGCTGGACTCCGGTAGATATTCATTCACAGCGCGACAAACATATACACCACCATGTACACCATAGACCACACTCGTCAGCAGGGTTGATTCTACTCCTTTGCTTCCGCGTTCGTCTATGGCTTGATTTTGGTATGCTGTGGTTGTGTACAACGAGTGACTCATTTCAAAGCCATCTCTATACCAGGTGATGTTTGGGGCTGGCTTGCCTCGAGCAATGCAATGAAGAGCGAGTATTTGACCTGCATTGATATTGACTGGGCTTGGGCCTTGAATGACATACGCAGGCTCTGGAAAGAATAATAGCAACGACATGTAGACAGTGGTGTGATCATTTAATCATCAAACTTGTATTTGTATCCTCCCCTCCTACAACTGCTCCGCCTGCTCCACATGTCCCCAATGAAGCTGTTACAGTGGAGATTGGATATAACGACACTCCTTTGGGAGAGAACAAAATGACACTATATTCGATTTGTCACTAAACCCGGCCTTTGCAAAGGGCTTCCTAAACAACTTGGGCAACAGAATTGTGTCGCTAAACTCAATCTGTCGTTATATGCAAGGTCCTTATATCCGAACTCCAGTGTAGTTAACAGTAACAACAAACCAGCCGTGTGCATGCTCTGTGACTCGTGCACGTATAATGCTATAAAAATCCAAAACTTTTCTAGGCATAATACACATCCTCTGTTCAAATCTTCAGAAGCTCACCCTCATAGAGAAGAGTAAAGTTGACCTTGACCGTAGCAGCGTCATGATGCAGGCAAGCACAGATCTGTCCGGCTAGCGAATAATTCATACTGGGAAGTTGCAGAGTCAGGCCATCCCCTGACGCAAACATTGTCAAGTCGATTTGACCCGTACTGGAACTCTGCGGGGAAACGGAAAGACAGGTGCTGGTGTTTAGTGCACAACTCCATCGGGAGCGTTTGGAGAGTGAAGATGTATGGATATTTATTTTTATTATCTTTATTCTCACAATGACCGTAGCCAAAAAGAGAGAAACAGTACTATGTGTTATCAATCAGAGTGGGTGCAATAAACCGGGAGAAACAGTGGCTAGTGGCAGACGTGGTTTGTGTGCTTCCTTTTTAAGTAAAGACGAAGAAGGAAGTATATCCATTGCGAAGGCAGGTAGGCGATTTTATGTTAGTAGTGCTCCCGTTGGAGTTGTGCACTAAAGAGACCGTTTGGAGAGTGAAGATGTATGGATATAGTGGATGACTACAGTGGAGTCTTCGCATTTTGAGAAATAATTATATAAATAAATAAATAAAGTGGATTACTGTAAGTCAGCAAGTATTCGGCGTATATCTATTTTCGGCTATTTTTGGCCTGGGCATATATAGCCGAATATGTGTTGCTGACGAAATTTTGTTTTGCCGGGCTCAGTGTGCCAATGCATGCAGGCAGCAGTAGTACAGGCCGACATTTTGATGCGGCCGAAATGTGCTTCAGTCTTGCAAGGCCGAAATCCGAACGGGTCGAAAATGTGTAGCCTTACAGCACCCCGAAGTGCAGATCTGCTCAATGAAATACAATCGATTGAGTCAAGATAGAGCGCTGCTCTATTTAGCATCCCAGTGTTTGCACTTTCTTCACTCAAACAATCGGATTTCAAAGAGCAGCACTGCAGCTCTCGGCACATGATTCTCTATAATGCAATTGTATTGTTGAAGCACCGTGCTGCTTCACCAGCTAGTCGTGAGCATTATGGGACGCTTATTAAGTGTTTGCGAGTGAGACCGCACATTTGAAGGGAGATGTCGTGCTCCAGACAGGACCAGTTTCAGATCCAGACAACTCACCTTAGACCTTAGAGACCAGGTAATGTTGGTACTTGGTAGAGCTGGAATACCGCGATGTGTTAGGTTCATTTCTAGCCTGACGGGTGTGTTCTGTACACCGATCACTACTGCGTGTAGGGCATGGGCCTCGGGTGGATACTGATTGTCTGCAGGGTTGAAAACACAAGGTAGTTGCACTCATATCCAATCAACTAAATTTGCCTTGCGTAAGCAATCACCATGCATAAGAAATAGCACACAGTTGGGGTTGTTCACCTGGCTATGTTATGCTCAGGAAATCAGTAGTGACATCTGAACATCATAATTGGACAGATCAGTCACTGTAGGCTGCCAGCTACACGGGAGAACCAGCAACTAGTCTTTCCCCGAACAAATCCAATTTCTTTCTGTTGCGGGGAACTTTTATAGAATCCATTCTCACAGATGCTCAGCTCTTCCACAGAGGAGCATCTTCGAAGCATTGATTCCTAAATATCACAGATAGTTGCCCCATGGATGAACCAGACACTGCACACACACACACACACACCATCACTCACTTATTGTCAGGGTTCTTGTTTCAAATGGAGCGCTGTATGGTCCAAAACCATTGCTGTTGAACATGCGGACAGTGAATCGGTATGCGGTGTATGGGCTTAGCCCGGTGACAAGAGCAGATCTTATACTGCTTCCAGTGACGTTGACACTGTCGGTAGCCATACTCTATTGGACAAACGCACAAAACAAAACAATTAGAAATGAATGCACACCTAATCCGAGAATGTTCAAAACGCTGGGCACTGGTGGGTCGATGTTTGAGATAGCGCGGCAACTGCTTTTGATATGCTATGACATACATCAGGTGGGAAGTGCTCAATTGTGCAGCAAACATTGTGTATTCCGCCTGCCTGAAGCATACGAGCGTGAGTTTTGCCTCTAACCTGAATATCCTCGTAAAGAATTTGGTACTGGATGATGAGTCCTTGCTCCAGCGAGCAGTTGGGTGGACTCCAGGAGGTATTGACATGTTCAAACGTCAGAACTCGTGCAACGATATCCACCGGTGATCCTGTAGGGTCTGCATGTACACGTCAACAGTAACAGAAACACAGTTTTGCTTAGCACATTTCTTGAAGCAGCTGTGACACAATTTTAAAGGGTCATAAAAACTCAGAATGAAGGTTCAAATTGCCGAGAACAAGAATGTCGTATAACTGTATCACAGGGTGGGTGTACTATGCACTGTACAGTCCTAGACTGGTTCAGTACAACGGTCTTACTGGGTTGATGTATTCCTCGCTGTGAAGTCAGAAGTGTCTTATTTACTTTCGACACAAAGCAATCAGTATCAAATTTGAGAATCAAAAATATTGATCTGACTCGGTTTTTCTCAAAACCCTTCACAACTAAATCAATGAACACCGGGTGCCCAATAAGAGAGTTAAAAACCCATTCTTCAAATTACATAAATTATATCATCTAGCAACTGACTGAGTAGTTTAGGGTTGCTTTTACAGATTCTTCAGGTTGTATGATGTATTCATGTAATGAATTCAGTTTTGCGTAGGCGCACATCTTGCAACTACGTATCTGCTGCGCAACAGCGCCCTCTACTGTTCTGGCCGCGTCACTTGTTTAGCGTGCCTTGCCGCGACCGGCAAGACTGCCTGGTGTACATCACATTAATTTATGGGTACGCCATCGCAATAATTAATTCAGTTTTGATCGGCTTCGAGTCAGCAACGTGGCACATCTCCTTGCCATTCTCAGTTTTGAGTCTTCTCTGCTTTGGCTCATGCCCGACTTGCATCCTGCTGCCTTTGTCTTTTGCAGACCCACCATCCCACCACTAACCATTAATACTACATTGCATCATTCCTACTTCAAGCACAATAAACCTGGTGGCGAATCACTCATAACTGGTCTGCCTTTCTATTGCGGCATTATGGCCTTATTGTCCTGCCTTTCCATTGCGGCAATCACAGCCTCCGGGCTTCTGCCTTCCTGCGGCAATCACAGCCTCCGGGCTTCTGTCTTTCTGTGGCACTCGCAGCCTCACGGGTTCGTGCCTACCTTGCGGCAAAGACCAACCAGTTCCTCGTCACCAGTACTTGCCCAACACAACCTAGCCTTATTCGTGTGGTGTATGCCTGTCTGCATGCCGTCTGCGTGCGCGGAATGCTAATGATGTATGCCTGTCTGCATGTCGTCTGTGTGCGCGGAATGCTAATTGCATAATTATAAAATTCAATTATGAGTTTCTTACTAATGTCATGTGATCTGAGAGTCAGAGCTTTGCTCAGATTGCCAACTCCGATACGGTTCACAGCTCGAACTCTGTAGGTGCAGTCGATATTCGGTGAAACGGTGAATGACATCACTCTGGCACTCGCAGTGGCATTGGTTGTATTGGACATGGCGTTTCCATGGCAATCAATGTGCACGTATCTGCAATAGAAAAAAACATTGCTAGGATAACTACAGTTAAAAACAATCTTTGGGGAGATAACAGTTTTATTAAGGCTAAAACAGTATTGGTGCCGCAGACTTTAAACAGAGGCAGAGTTACACAGAAGAACAAGGGATAAGGCTAGTTTGTAGACACTCTGTGTCTCATGCTATTCAATCATTAGGCTATGTTGCCTGTGTGCTCTACATAGCGTGCTGCTCAATGAAATCCAACCAAGCGAGTCAGTGCCAAACCTCGCACTATTGAGCTAGGGTTCTGCAAACATCGGTTTGTGCTGGGTGCGAAGTTGACTGACCCGACTATGAGTGGATTTTATTGAGCACCACTGAAGAAGCTCGATCATTCCTGCATATACTGTGCGCGTAGGAATTGTATCAGCATGTCTCAGGAAATTAGTGCTTGATTCTGATTGCAGCACCACTTACTCAACCTGATAGTGAATGATAGGCGCATTGTTCCACCTCGGCTCCCTCCATTGAATTTCGATAATATACGGTGCTTTGGTCAATGTCACTGGGGGAGCAGGAACATCAGGAACCTCTGTAGGAGACCAGAAGGGTGGAAAGAGAAGCAAATCAATTTCTCTGTTTGTACAAATTCGATGAATATACAGAAAACCGGTCAAGGCGACCACTCAGATAAGGCGACCACCTGTCCTGGAAGACCACTGGAACCAGGACCAAGGGATGCTATTTCCAGTCAATTGACCCTGGATAAGGAGACCACCTGGTAACAGAGACCACATCTTGAACGTCCCTTGAGCGTTCGTCTTAGACAGGTTTCTCTGTACTTGTAGGAGTGGTTTGCACCTTGTCAGTGGCAGGCAGAATTAGAACACATAGACAGGTCAGAACCACCCTGCTCATTGTATACATGAGCCAGGCCCAGAGATTGTGATGACATTGCCGTGTACATTGGTATCATGTTTCAATTCTACACTGCCCTATTGGCTGCTGGCATTCTTGTTTTACAGGAAACTATTATCCAGAGATGAAAAACATCCATGGGATAATCATCCATCATTAAGTTAGATACAGTTTGGGCAGTGTGGAGAATTACCATCTACGCGCCTTACGTCAAGGTTAGTTGAGCTAACATCTATCAAGTGTCTGCTCAGATCTTACACACATGGGACCCAACATCCGTAGCCGTGGTACTGAACTTAGAGGAATGGTCGATGGACTGTCTTACCATAGACAGTGACCGATGCCTGGTCAGTTGCATTTCCAGCTGGCGTCACTGCCGTGCACGTGTAAGTTCCGTTGTCTGAGCGTGATGCTGCCGGGATTTGAAGTGTTACTTGACGCCAAAGAATGCCACTGGAGAGCATTCCTAGAAAAATATATGTAGCCAATAGAAACAAAAAGAGGAAAAGCCAGTGTCCCATTGAGAAACAAAATAACATGTCATGCATCGCATCATAGCCAGTCTGGTCCTATTCATTGGTTACCTTCAGCATAATGCAGCATGCCAAGTGACTGCAGTCGGCTTTGTGAGTAACCGGGAGCAATGATGGTGACGGAGGGCAGAGGATAGCTGTTGTATAAGCATATTATGCGAATTAGATCATCCTTGAGCACTTCCAACGAAGGAGTTATGAACTGCAATTGAGGATGCACTGGGAAACACAGAAGAAAACATGAACATCACCAATCTCTTCTCACGATCATCCAAACAAAACTAGTGTGTGCTGGTGTGTAGTGATACACGTGAAAAGACACAATATCCCAATCAGTTGTTGGATATGCTCACGCACACACTGGCCCGGCGGAACCGGTCCGGTTGGTCAGGCCATGACCGAACCAACTGTTTTAGCCATCAACATGTGTTTACTACGGAGAGGTCATGTGACTACCCTCCACACACAAACTGTATGAAAGTCATGTGACCACCCTCCATATCATACACAAACTGTATGAAAGCCAATCAAAAATTGCTACCGCCAGTCCTGAGCCACATCATCCTCGCCTGAAATCGGCTGCCTCATCAGCCTTACCGTGAACAGTCAATGTGGCCTTCGTGGAGTTTACAGTCCCGCCGAGCATTCCAGATGTGTCTGTATTATTGCCATGACAGTAGTACTGGCCTCGATCACGGAATTGAACGTTGATGATTGTCAGAACCTTGCCGCTAACTGAGAGGTGAACTCGGTTATCGGCAAGGGCTGGTGATGCTGACATATCCTGGGTCAAGTGAAAGGTGAAAGAAGTGAATAGTTTGATTGCAAGCAGTACAAAAGCGATTTTAATGAGCATCACAGTAGTGGCAGTGGTGAGGCTTCCTGCAACTTCATTCACAGGAAAAAAAAGGTTTCAGAGCAGACCCGCTCTCTTCCCATTCACTCCGCAACCTCGAACTCAGTGTTCAAGTTGGCAGAGCAAATGGGAAGAGAGCGGGTCTGCTCTGAAAACCTTTTTCCTATCACTGTAGTGGTCAATGAATATCCTTAAACTTGTGACCGAGAGTTTAAAAATCAATACAGCTACTATATTTGATGAGCAGTCCTTCCATTAGGCTATGTGCTACACGGTGATTCAAAACCTCGTACCTGGTCATTGTAGTACCACTGAACAGACGGGAATGGAATTCCGTGTATGTTGCATGTAAACGTTATGTTTGTGCCTTCAACTGTGATGATATCTTCCAGTGGCGTGACCACTACAGGAGGAACTGAGGAAATGCAGACGGAGAACATGTCTCACACACAAAATCAAAGGAGATTAGATGAAAATGCACTGACATGTTGTGAAATCTCAAAACGGATAGTCTTTATCCCTCAGGAATACATCACGCCTAGTGATGTGCACTAATCAAACCATTCTGGTCTAGTGAGCTAGCAGCTATCAATTTCTCTATACTGACCAGACCATCAATGTGAACCGTCTCCATGTCTTCAATGGCAACCAGAACAACCACTGCCCAGTAACATCACATTTGAACAATCAAATCAAAATTCAGCCAAATAAATTTTTTTTGGGGGGGGTTCTCGGATGATCAAATTCAACGTGATAAAAAGGATAGATGTTTGTTTTCGTGGCAAAACATTGATGGGGGGGGGGGGGATACGGCATATATATCAGTGCGCCTTATACTCTGGATAATACGGTATAATATGAACTACAGCATGAGTGCAGGGTACTGGCTCTGGTCAACCCACAGGATTTCAATGTCCACACCAGCGCTAGTACATGTAAAGGACGGTAGAGTAAAACAGGTTAACTGTGGTCACAGCTAATGTACTGCGCTGCAACGGCTATTTCTGATGTGCTGGAAGGTGTTTTCCGACACAGTACATACCATGAACGCTGAGAAACGCTGATCGTGCGTCATCCGTGAGACCTGCATTTGTGGCCCAGCAGGTGTAATTGCCTTGGTGAGCGCTGTTAGTCACATTGTGTAGCAGTAGTGTAGACACTATGCCATAACTACCTAACACAAGCAGACTACCATTGTACACAGTCTCCGTGATAGATACTGCTGATGACATGCCCAGGGCAGTTCCATTGTGCAGCCATGTAATATTCGGACCAGGGTGGCCACTTGCGGTGCAGGTGAAGCGGGCGTCATCTCCTTCATTCAATGCTACATTGGAAGGAGGGCCAAGAACGATTGGGGGCCCTGAGCACAACATACCAAAGTACAAGTGCCCAGGTCTTGGGAATTAATTAAAGTGATAATACAGGTCCTCCCTCGTTATAACGAGTCCGGGTAGTACACACTTTACAGAGCGAAGGTCTGTACCCTGCTTTCAAGTGCCCTTTTCTCAGTTGTGCGCATGAGGCCAATATCACCCTTTTCTCAGCCTGAGGCTCATATACCCCGTTGGTAAATAGAAATCTGAAATCCCCTGGCGAAACGTGGTCTATACAACTGTTTACAGGTCCAGTTACAACATAATTCGTTAGTACATAAAATTCGTTATAACGACCCTTTGCCCAGGTCCCTGGAGTGCCAAACCCTCAGTATAAGATGGTAATGACTATGAAGGATGAAGACCACAACACATAGGACAAAGCACAAAGGCACAACGTGTGTATCTATGTATTCGGTGATATGAACGATATTTTGCATCCAAGGAAGAGCTATGTTGGAGTTTTTATTATTATCTTATAACGAGTTAAAAGCGTCGATAATTTATGTTGTATTGAGGGTAGCCCCGTTGAATACGAATTACAGCCTATTTAACCTTCAGCTGCAAGTCCTGTTACAAGATAAGTCTCCTTACAAGATAACTTTCTTGATGGCCCAGAGATTATCTACTAACGAGGGAGGACCTGTAATCATTTAATTTCTAGTCACCCTGGGTGAAGGTACCACTGTATATCTTCCGCATGTCACATGCCTTACAGGCGTGTAGCGCACATGGTGCGCGGGGAGGGGGGGGGGGGGTATTGGGGGCACATGCACCACCCCCCCCCCTTAAATTTCTCGACCTAGGTTCAGCATTCACATCATGACCATGGATGACTTGCACCAGCCATCCTACACATATGCGGCCATGCACCCCCACCCCCCCCCCACCCCCCCCCCCTCCCGTGAAAGGGGAACCAGCTATGCCCCTGCTGACTTGAGTATAAATTCTGCGTTGAAAATTGAAATGAACTTACTGCCATCGAGACATCCTCTGGTCAATGAGATGTCATCCACTGCAATGTCTCCTGCCCAACCAGTGCCTACTACTCCTTCCAACACGTAATGGTACGGCGAGGTGGATCGCACGGTGACGTCAGCTCGATGCCAAAAGTATCCTTGGTCGCCACTCTTGCTCCAGACCAACGTCCGCAGAGAGGAGTCATCTTCAAGAAAAAGCTGCAGGAGTATGGAATTTTGCAGTGAAAACCAAAATTAATGACGTGATGAGAAGCTCTAGGATCCGCAAATATACCTTGTGGGTGCCACAAATGCTTGATACAGGCGTGCAATGAACACATCCAGTCGATGATACAACTGCCATGGTTCTGTGCAGCTGGGTAATATCCCCCACATTGTTTGGGGGTTAGTTCCTTGGCATCGGTCATGAAACATTATCCCTGAAGTTTGTTAACTAATCCTCACCTTACCCTATCTCTCAATGTGTACAGTGTGTACTGTGTATTTCCCTTTCCAATGTCAATAAACAATGTCAGAGAGACCACCTGGTTGTTGCACACACATGGTCTTGAAGGTCTCCTTTTTTAACCCAGTGTGTGGAATGTGGAAGTATTGCCTTTTGCTACAGAGGCAGACTGAACGAAATTTTGCATCGCTTTGTCGGTTTCAAGAGGGATGATTCACATCACACATATATCTGCATGCATTTTGGTTCAGAAGACTCGACAGAAAAAAATCAGTCCAACCGTTTTCATCATTATCATCATCATATACATGTCTTACCGAAAGGTTGCCCATCCGATTTCCATACATATGATAGTAGAAGCGAATGTGGCAGCTACTGTCGGTAGTGGCAGGATAGGTATAATTCGTGACGAGAAGTGCATTGTCTCCCAGAGTATGAGAGGGACCACTGGCCTCTACGTACACAAAGTGCCCTGTGAGAAACAGGAAACATGTTCAAAGGTGGATTGGATTGGGCTGGTGAAAATCATGATAATGGGGCTATGCACTGCAGAATCAGTGAGCATGATTGATAACTACCTGGACAGGTTACAAAGAGACTTGCCCTCAGTAACACATTTGTACGTCAGGCACCCATGTAATTATGATGGGACTATCTCCGAAGGGGACTGCGGCTGATCAGGTTGTTTATTCCGCCTTTTTAAGAGCCTTGTCGCGCCATGACTTTTATGTTGTGTTTCTCATTTTGTTGCAATCACTGCTTATCCATGCCGGTTCCTTTTTCTTCTCCTCCCCTTCTCCCTTCCTTGCCGTGGTTGGCTAACACCCTCTCTCTCTGCATTGGCCGGTGTTCTCACTGTGCTATGAGATGCTGTAATAAATAAATAAATAATTAAATATTCATGCATCACATACCTTCGTTGTTCCCTCGCGTGTGGTCGTAGTTGGGACCTGTGAGTGTTGTCGGAGTGTTACCCTGTAGATGCTGCCATTCATGACGATCACCAGCGACATTTCTCCAGACACAGAGGTCCGTTTCGAAATCACAATCTCCAACATAAGAAGCTGATGGCATGGTCACGGCAAAGAAAAGGACACAGAAATGACCTCAAAGCAACTACGAAGAATAGACATTCCGGATGCACAATGGTTAGCATTGATGTCAGTGCAGCATCTCCAGGATAACGAAAATGCACACGAAAAACCAAGACTTGTCCTATAACCTTGTACTGGATAGTGTGGCAACCCAACCTTGTCCTATAACCTTTCACAGTTCAGTGACCCAGACTTGCGGTAAATCCTGTTCACAGTGCAGTGACACACACTAGCACCTTAACCAATCTCAGTGTAGGGTACTATGTCTTCATCCACTATAAAAAAATCCAACTTTTCCTCAAGATTGTTGTTCAACTAACCACTCTGTTGCTACCAGAGTATCCTTTCCTCTGCGGTGGAATCCGAGGGTCAGGTCATCTATATTCAAAGTCAATGCATCCAGCTAAAAAAGATTCCTAAAGTGACTATGACCATCGGTGGAAGGTTGTGCAATCACCAGTGCAGTGGAAAGGACTTTGAGAAGATAAACCGCATGCATTCAGAAATTTACTATACTCACGACATCCTTGCTCATCCGAGCCATCTCCGCAGTTGTTGGCATCATCACATACTTGCGCAAGCGGCACACAGTTGCGATTTTGACACTCAAATTCACTTGTTGTACATGGTAATATTGGTTTAGCTGCAGAAGAATACAAATGCAAAAGTCTAATGGGTGTCCATGGCAATGAATATCACAGATATAAAGAAGCCCAGAGGTCGCCCAGTGACCAGATGGGTAGACAACACTAGGAATGACCTTTTACTTCTCAATATGTCTCTTTTGGAAGTGGAGCAACTTGCCTCAAACAGAACGCACTGGCTCGACGTTGTCGACAGATGCATGACCCTCATTTGATTTTTCATATGAGCTATATGCGTGCTATATTATTAATTTATTAATGAGTGTCTTCCCAAAAGGAGAAAGTATGCTGAGTTTGGAGAAGAAGTAAAAAGAGGTTCTGAAATCAATTTTTCTATTCAGCCCAATTTCACAATACATGAAAGCCACGCTAATACAGGAAGCAATTCCGATTGACAGAAACGCAGTTGCTACTTCCAAATGTGCAGGCAGCAGTCACTAATCTGCTGCTACACTGTCACCCAAAATAATCCATGAAACGTGAAGTTTAAAATTGATTATGACGCGCTCGTCAGTTCTAACGGAATCATTTCCTTGGAGCCATCTTGCAATGGTGCAAAAAACAATCCTACAGCTGCAATAAATAGTAACATTCCGATATTAGATTCTGCAAAAATCAATATTTTTTACCTACAGTGCAAAGAGCTTCACATTATTCAATTGCCGTTGTGGCTGGTTCTAATCTGTTAACATATTGACTTACAAGCTGCACAATCTGTGAAGTTGATATCGTCCAGGGCCAAGTCACTGAAGTCTTCACCACCAAGGATGCCTTCAAAGCCAACACTGAACTCGTACCTTGAATGCAGAGCACAGAATTATGTTCAGGTGGGTAAGCATAACCGTGGCATGTCACATGATTCTAAGCACTGATTGCTGTAATACTTTAAAGCAGAGAGGTTCCAGGCTGTCCAAGAGAGTGCTCAATACCGAGTGGCAGAGCTGGTTCAAACAACAAGAGGACAGAGAAAGTGTTTTAACTCTGAGTTTTATGCACTAAGCGATCATCAGCTGTCTCCGAGTTAAAACACTTTCTCTGTGCTCATAGTGTTTGGGTGTAATACTTTAGACGGTTCTTGTGTCCTCTAGTTGAAACTAGTCAACCAAGCGAAGTACTACAGCTGTAGTTGTAACGCAAGAGTTTGAAAATAGCATAACGCCAATATAGTGGCAATGTTACCTCTAGAGGGCACAGGTTATTTTGAGTGTGATGAGAAATATCAACCGCAACATGTTGTTGTGTTTCAGTTTTATTTTGCTTCGCAATGCGCAGAGCCAATGCTTCTCATCGGGGGGGGGGGGGGAGTTCAGCTACAGGGGCTGCCATACGGGCCGTGGAAATTGCCATTCACTGTTTGCTGATTTACCTTGTGCCGATATGGGCTTTGCCATACTTCCAAACATCTCCTTGGTCTCTATCCGTTGCCCAAATCACCTCCCTGTGACCACCTTGGCTCCATAGCAAGATTGAGAGCTGCCCCTGCATGGTAATTGTAATACAGTACATTCAGAAAAGTGACCAAGCATTCAAAGTAAAAACTGCATCTATCAAGAGGCTGTTCTCCGCATGATACAATCAATTCTATACCACACAAGAGGAAGACGTGTCATCACCGCAGGATATAATATTATACTGAACTAGAGTGAAAATCTTTGCCACAGTTTGGCTATCCTACAGGCTTGCTTGAACCTACTATGACATATATAAAATGTCATCTCAGACACAATTTGGCCGAAAATAAGGTGGTGTGGGGTTGAACAAGGGTCAAGTTTACAGAAGCAGAACACATCTCCAAGTCATGCGCATTACTGGATGTCTTACATAGCATGTGTCACCAAATTCCTTCTTGTCATACAGCATTGAACAGCATCGAACAGTGCCATACATCTCTTTGTTACACTCAAGCGGAATGAAGAAGTATTAGTTTTTTTCACGCGCAGATCAGCTGTCCGGTACAAGGGGTAATTTGCACTCTTTCCCTGCGCTTAGGCGTGAAAAACAAAGCATATTCACTGAGCCAGTAATAAAATGTAAAAAAGAGAAGAAACACATGAGGACGAGTTATGCAGCAACTATCCAAGACTGTAACAAGATGATAAACAGTCAGAAAGTGTGATAATAGGGCACAAAACTGACAGGCTACTGAGACACTCAGCGACCCGAGACCTAGCCTTAGCACATCTCCAGTGCGCAAACCAACAGCCTGTGCACATTTTTGCTGCGCTCTCACCTTCCCCTGTTCGGTCCTACGTAACCATGAACCTTCCAAGTTGGAAGGCTGTTGGTTTGCGCACTGGAGATGTGGTACAGCTAGGTCTCGGGTCGTTGAATGTCTCATTAGCCTGTCAGTTGTGTGCCCTATTATCGCACTTCCTGACTGTTTATCATCTTATTACAGTCGTAGATAGTTGCTGCATAACTCGTCCTCATGTGTTTCTTCTCTTTTTTATATTCACTGAATGTAACCTTAACTGTACCTGCTTTTGTCCATACATATGATACCAGAAGCTAATACTACAAAGAGGTCCAGACCGCTGGAAGGTTCTTGACTGGTAGTTGGCCACCCATCCAGTTCCTGAGTCGTACTTTGATTCGGCGTACATGTAATGCCCTGAAACAGAAGAGGAAAAATACCAAAATGTTTATATGTATATTGGTTGAATTGCTTTGCTGGCCAGATCACCACAACCCGACACTAATAGAGAAGACCAATAATTATTGTTGGGTTACAGTTCCAATATACAAGATTATTCCACGCATACCGTGGCTAACACGCTTTGCAAATTATCGGTTGGCTTCCTACCTTGTGGAATTCCTCTTGTGTGGTCACTAGATGGTCCTGTACCGATTGCGCCACTTGTTCCAGCAATCCTTTCCCACCAGTAGTGATGCCAATGGTTCAGGTTAATGGAATTGTCCCAGTTGCATTCACCACGTTCAAAGTCACAGGGTTTAGCTGCAAGGAAAGCAGAATCTACACATTTCTTCCTGTCCCCCAAACTAACAGAGCAAGGTGATAGTTATTCCCGTAGCTATGCAGAAGACGTTACTTCAGTAACGTCTGGCGCTAGCCAGGGTCCACACAGCTTTAAATTGGTATTTGTGTGTGTGTTTGTTTGTTTGTTTGTGTCACGCCTGGCGCTATCCCGTATCTGCCGGCAAAAAATCATAGGGATGTTATAAATTTTTAAATTCTCCTATTTTTTTTTTCAGGCATATCCTGGGATTCGAACCCGCACTATCGTCCTACATGCATTCCCCCATACACTTTGCATTCATACCCATTCTTCCAAGTTGCTTCACGTTATGATCTTGCGTTTGAAAGCCCTATTTGAATATTGCGGGCAGCTGTATGTGGCCAGCTGTGTTTGATGGTACGGTACGGGAGACGGTGTCGTATTACCCTCGATCGTACCTGTCCCGTACCTATCCCTACCGTACCGTACCATCAAAGACGGCTGGCCACAATGCATATTCAAATAGGGCTTTCAAATGCAAGATCATAATGTGAAGCAACTTGGAAGAATTAGTATGTATGCGAAGTGTATCGGGGGATGCATGCAGGGCGCGATAGTGCGGGTTCGAATCCCAGGTTATGTCTAAAAAAAAAGGAATTTTTTAAAGAATTTATAACATCCCTATGCTTTTTTTTTGTCTAGGTCATCAAGGCAAAAAAGCATATCGTAGGGCCCTGAGCTTCCAAGCTCTCTCGTTTTGCTCTAAGTTACAAGGGGGCTTATACCTCACTCCATATACACCCACACTCATATACCAGATCTCCCATGAAGTTTACAAATTTCCACATACACTGTTCAATATACACCACTAAGGAGATATATACACCATTAAGGAGGTATATACACCACTGAGGAGATATATACACGACTGAGAAAAACCATAAAAAAACCCACTGAGGAGCTTTCTTTCTCTAAAGAGGAGTGTATATAGCTTTCTTTCTCTAAAGCTATATTCACTCCTTTTTACGGAAAGAAAGCTATATTCACTCCTTTTTGCTCTTGAGCTTGCGCATGGAGAGGTATAAATATATTATAACAAGGGACCTCGTGTATATCGAGACATATCGACCAGTTATTAAAACCTCGGCTTCGCCTCGGTTTTTATACTGGTCTATATTTCTCGATATACACTCGGTCCCTTGTTATAATATATACATATAGCCATGCATGCTGATCGTAGTAATATGTGAAACTCATAGTTGCGACACAGCTTCCAATCTCTCTCTTGTGTACAAACAAGGCTCTGCCCTACATGGGTGTTGAGCACTCTTAGGACGGCTTACTTAAATCTCGTTGCTGTACTGATGAGGCCTTTATGGTCTTCACAGCTCCATGTCTACAGGATTGGATATAGCCACATCATTACCTGCCTACAGGATTGGATATAGCCACATCATTACCTGCCTACAGGATTGGATATAGCCTCATCATCCTTCCATAAATACCGAAATGGACAACAAATCACAGAACGAACGCTAGCACCGTGGCATTAACTTACAGCAATGTTCTTCATCTTCGGCCGAAATTCCGCAATCGTTGTTGAAATCGCACACCTGGCGCGAGTCAATGCATATCTTACTCTTTGTGCAATACCACTGACCAGCAGGGCATACTTGTGGAGCTAGTATGAGCAATGCCCCGGAAGCAACAAACAACAAAGATGAATCAAACAGAGTGAATCAGATCTCCACAGGGGGGGGGGGGGGGGGGAGGGCAAGGCAACTAGAACTGAAGAACATGGTGGGCTTGAATCCATGAGGAGTCACCTCTCTATAAAACCAGGGATCGATTTACCTGGATTCTTTTGCATAGCAGTCACTGCTACACAGTTTTTTTAATTAAATAAGACTTAGGCCACGCTGTTTTTTCCTATGTTTCGCGTCACCTTATTCGATGAAATCAATGAGGGAGGGCGAAAAAAATAAAAAAGCCATCCAAAAAAACAGTGTACGTGCATTGCATTTGTGTACAGTGAAGCGACGCGGCACTGCACTGTTCAGGTACATGTACATGTACGTACATTGTCTGTGTATCCCCGCTGCCATGCTTGTGATCCAAACACAGGCGGCATGATGATTGTGTGACTTGCGGCCCAGCTGTACATGACATGTGTGTGAGCTGAGATAACAATCATGTTCCGTTTTTTTCCTTTTGGGTTACATTTTCCGATTTTCTGGTTTTGCATTAAATTTGTATTGCATTTTCCCAAAAAAATTTGTTCCGTTCTTTTTTTTTAAACTCCGGCTGTGAAACACATATAAGAAGGGCTTTGCTCTACACTCGATGATACACTCCATTCGACCAGATGCGCAATGTGTCATCCACGTGCAAACCTCTGGTCTAAATAGTACACCTATTAAAGTTGTTAACGAGCACAAGCACCTGGGCGTTATTCTCGACCGCCAACTCTCCTGGTCTCCACAAGTCCAGTCTGTGTGCAAGCGTGCGAGTGCGTCCTTAGGTATGCTACAACCCCACTGCCAACACTTGAATGATAACTGCAGAGAATTGTTCTTTAAGTCGTACATTTTGCCTATATTTGACTATTGCGATATAGCTTGGTGCGGGTTGTCTCAGACTTTACTCCACAGACTGGAGGTACATCAACGCTTGCTTCTGAAAATTCTGTTTCGAAAAGACCAAACATTTGCCTCCCTTTGTCTTTATAAACTTGCTTCCACGCACCCTCTTCTTGCCCGACATCAGCAGCATCTTTGTATCCTTGTGCAAAAAATCTTCCTAGCCCAAGTCCCGAAACATATTGCCAAGTACAACTGGTTTGTTACCACTAGCCCAACACGCAATGCCTTATCACTGCCCCGCGCTAGTTCCTCTCTGTTTTTGAAATCCCCTTTCTTCTCAGCATACTCCCTTTGGTCTAACCTGCCTACTAGCATTAAGACATGCCAGGATATCAGGAAATTCACAGTCCAGCTTTCCACACTGTCTCATCCGAAGTGATCCCATGTATTATTAATGTGCCTCCCTTTCTTTTTCTCTCCCTATCTCCTTTCCCTCTCTGACAGCATCTTTCTTTTTTTTTCCCTTTTAGCTTGCCGTGGTTGGCTATCACCTGACCTCTCATGTTTATTGGCAGTCTTCGGACGGGCCAGGAGATGTTGAATAAATAAATAAATAAATAAACATGCGCGCGGGGGACGCGAAACACAGATAAAAAACGGTGTGGCCTTAGTATTGTTTAGCACTTTTCCGTTATCACAAGTTTACATGTATAATTATATGTGTACAATATTTATTGCAGGATGCGGTACAGAAGAGAATAATAGATGCAGTTGCTATTTGCTTTTCCACGCGTTTGGCTGACCTGAGTATCAGCGTTAGGGTTTCACATGGGCTCGTTTCATGCTCACCGTCTTGGAGTCCACCTGACTTTGAGTGCTTCACACACAACATCCTTCAACAGAGCAATTCCTTTTAGCCCTTCGACAAAGGAAGCCCAGGGAAGCGCTCAAGCAATAGTGACGATACGAGCGAAGCGCACAGAATTGTCGATTTCCTCCTTTCCTCCCTCGAAACGAATCAAAACTCCTAGCTCGCCCAGTTCTTTTCCCCACTTCTGGGCACTGTCCAGATTTATTGACATGTTGGCTACAGATTAGGCATTGACAAAGAATTATCTACTTCAACTTTGTCTTGTTGAACAGAAACAAATGGAACTGAGCTTGGCTGTGAAAGAATAAAAGAGAACCTCAGGGGAAATCGCCGCGGACCGAGCACGACAGGTCAGTTGGTTAGAGTAGTAAAAACACCACTCCTCGTGTACGACAGCTGCATGTAAGCTGCACACTATTGTCTGTACCGGTGTGCAGGGCCAGTGCATTGCAGTTTTGGGCGATAAAAAAACGAAAGGCGAATCGCAGCCAATCAATATTGATTCGCAAACTGCGAAGTGGGCCCGGATGAACTGATCCTTGAAAATGGTAATAAAACAATCATGTTGTCAATATAGGTGGAGCTCTTCAAACACAATCTTTCTCACCTTACTCAAGCTTAACTGATGTGGGATGAATTCCCCGAAACACAGTGTATTGAGCACGGAGTGTGCTTTCTTTCAGGTTTGTGGGCTCTGGATGGCAGTCGTGAGTCATTCAAGTGCGAATTCAAGTCAGCAGGAAAAGCGCGAGCACCCATGTCACCAGGAACGCACAATTCCCCAAGTATTGCACCAACCTCTTCTTCACCATTTTGCCAATGCTCAATATAATTATTGTCCACATCTAGGGAAAAAAATTGGATTTTCTTATTGTGCTCAGGTATGGGGATTTATGTGTGAAACCCTTCCTCTGAGGCCCTACAACATACAAGCCCACAATTGCAGACCTTTTGACAGTAATTACAAGACTAATACAGTAGCCAGTTTCAAGCAACCATAACTCACATCCTTCGTTACAACCCTTTGTCAATGATATGTCATCAAGGGCGATATCGTTGTACACGTGTGTGACGATGGTGGCGTTGAAGACAAATCGGTATGGTTCTGTGGAGTCGACAATTACATCAGCTCGGTGCCATACGTTGCCCTGATGGGAGTATGTTGTCCATACATTTGTCCTGATGGATGTGTTTGTTTCCGTGTACAGCTGGAGAGTACACACCATGTACAGACATGCAAACATTTTTACATTCTGGACATCTTTTTCACTCATTTTGGCTGCTGTTCTGCCGTGCTCTCTCTCTCTCTCTCCCTTTCTCTTTCTCCCTTTCTCACCATCTCTCACCATCTCTCACCCTCTCTCTCTCTTTCTCTCTCTCTCTCTCTCTCTCTCTCTCTCTCCCTCTCTCTCTCTCTCTCTCTCTCTCTCTCTCTCTCTCTCTCTCTCTCTCTCTACCTTTGTCCCTCTCTCTCTCTCTCCCTCTCTCTCTCTCTCTCTCTCTCTCTCTCCCTCTCCCTCTCCCTCCCTCTCTCTCTTTCTCTCCTTCTCTCTCTCCCTCCCCCTCCTCTGCCCTCCCTCTCCATCTCTCCCTCTCCCTCCCTCTACCTTTCACTCTCTCCATCTCCCTCTCCCTCTCTTCCTCCCTCTCTCCCTCACTCTCTCCCGCTGCCTATCTCACACCCTCTCTCCCTCTCAATCTCCCTACCTCCCTGATTGATGGCAGCCAGTTATCCTTCGTGGGATCCAAATGCAGTCACTAACCCCTACCAAGTCAAGCAAATACTTGCTACTAGTGTGGCCGGCTAAATCAGAGTGTATCTGATATAAGCTTCAGTAGCACCATTGACTAAACAAGAGCGCACATGCACACAAATAAATGCAAAAGATGGTCACAATCAGTGCAGAGGGCTGCTCTCACCGCCAGCCATCCAGAACCATGACCAAGTATGTGGTAGTAGAAACGGATATGACAGTTTCCATCAGTCGTTGGCGGGTAGTAGGTATCCGTTACAAGGAGAGCGTAGTCAGTATTATTGTGAGGAACGCTAGCTTCAATGTACATGTAGTGTCCTGGACAGGAGAAGAGGGCATAGGCTGATTAGCAGTGCATACTGCAACAAGGCTTGAAGACCAGACGCATTGTTTTAGCCTATGTATTTGTTTTTATCACCTTGTCTCAGTGTGCAAGCAATTTCTTTGAAAGGTCTTTTTGATAACGTAATCCTGCTGGTAGACAGTAAACGCCAGCGTTCCAGTTGAGCTATTTGCCCTAGTAAATATGCACTCTGATAAATATGCACTCTGATAAATATGCACTCTGATAAATATGCACTCTGTTAAATATGCACTCTGATATGTAATAGCATCTTCGGAGACAATAATGCAATAACACTCAAAAACATGTTCTTCAAGTGCCTGAAGTGTGTCCTTATTTTGCTGTGTAATATGTACTCTGTACACATTTTGTATACACACTACACATTTGTATGCACACACAATGCATTGTCAGCTTCATACTCTGTTTCTGCGTGTGCCTGTGCTGACCGGATGAACCTTCGTTATGGGCTGTATTAGACTGCATGCCGGGGGAGTCAGGACACAACAGCCTCCACATGACTTACTGTTGAATATGGCACTGTTGAGGAAACGGACTAAAATAACTCTAAGTTCGAACTAAAATAAATCAAAATAAACACATTTTCCGAAGTTTGTGCTAATTTTCTTACTATTGTTAGGTACCTCCGCCCGTGCTACGTCATTCTCACCTACGTCATTCTCACCTTTCGTTCCGTTGGCCTGGGTAGCTACTTGCGCACCCATCTCTCTCTCTCTCTCTCTCTCTCTCTCTCTCTCTCTCTGTCTCCCTCTCCCCCTCTCTCTCTCTCTCTCTCTCTCTCTCCCTCCCTCTCCCCCCCCCTCTCTCTCTCTCTCTCTCTCTCTCTCTCTCTCTCTCTCTCTCTCTCTCTCTCTCTCTCTCTCTCTCTCTCTCTCTCTCTCCCTCTCCCTCTCTCTCTCTCCCTCTCTCTCTCCCTCCCTCTCCCCTCTCTCTCTCTCTCTCTCTCTCTCTCTCTCTCTCTTTTTTTTCTCTCTCTCTTTCTCACTTGATCTTCCTCCCTCCCTAGCTGCATTCCTAACGATGCCTGGTCGTAGGCTATGATTCCGAGACCTCCGGTCGGATGAGCCTCGCCAACCACATCGGCACATCGCCCCTACTCCCCTTTGTCTTGTTGTCCAGCGTCATTACAGTTGTCCTCTTCCCCTGATTATTAGTAGGGCTGTGTTTTTTAGTAAAAAAAAAAAAAAAAGGTTTCCCATAGCTACCCAGGCCCTATATATTGCGTCAACTCTCTTCAGATCTCTCTCTCAACTCTCTTCGAATCTCTCTCTCTTTCACAATGTAGTCGTTTAGTTCCTCTTGTTCTCCGTCTCTCCGTCTATGATAAATGTCTTCCCACTACTAGTACCTGTCCCCAGTTGTTCCTTCGTGTCTGGGATGGTGAGTCCTTCTGGACTCAACATTGGCGCCCGGCTTTTGCCGAAGCCCACGACCCTGGGATTCTCGTGCTCTACCGACTGGCCGCATAATTCATCTCGTCCATATCAACCTCGTCTCGTCCATATCAACCTCGTCTCGTCCATATCAACCTCGTCTCGTTCATATCAACCTCGTCTCGTTTATATCAACCTCGTCTCTCCTACGCCAACCTCGTCTCTGTCAACCTCGTCCCGCCTATGTCCACCTCGTCTCATCATGCAGGTCAGCTACCTTTCTCTCTTTCTTTTTTTTGTATGCGTTCCTTCTTCGTCAAATTTATTTTCGGTTTATTTGTTTCGTGAATTTTTTGTAGTGTGTGTGCGCGCGTGTGTTCACAAAATACTACCAAGTTAGGGGTCCGATCATGGTGAGCCACGCTCTAATTTTTGGATGTTTAGCGAAAGTGTAACTAGGCTGTATTAGCCGTGCAAAATACTAGTAATTCACGTTCCTCGTCAAACTCCAATAGTTATTACACACTATAAGTAGTACAGGAACGTTGTAATGAAGTGCATTTTTAGTACACACTTTTGTGAGATCCGTGCGCGCCTGCAATATGTGTGTGTGTGTGTGTGTGTGTGTGTGTGTGTGTGTGTGTGTGTGTGTGTGTGTGTGTTTTCTCCTTCAGTCATTTTTTTAATCTTTTTCTCTCTTTTTTTCTCTCCGCGAGGACACGGGATTTTTTTCATGGAGGGGTATTATGTTAGGTACTTCCGCCCGTGCTACGTCATTCTCACCTACGTCATTCTCATCTTTCGTTCCGTTGGCTAGCTACTTGCGCACCCATGTTTGCCATAGCTACCCAGGCCCTATATATTGCGTCAACTCTCTTCAGATCTCTCTCTCAACTCTCTTCGAATCTCTTTCTTTCACAATGTAGTCGTTTAGTTCCTCTTTCTCTCCGTCTCTCCGTCTATGATGAATGTCTTCCCACTACTAGTACCTGTCCCCAGTTGTTCCTTTGTGTCTGGGATGGTGAGTCCTTCTGTACTCAACACTATTCTTGTATCCTCGTGTTTTTTCACTCCAAGTGCATAAATCCTTTCGTAGTTTCATCATTCTTTTTAGTCACGAATTCCACTGATCATTAATATTATTATTATTATTATTATTATTATTATTCTCGTATCCGTTCCCAAGGGGAACTCAAAACAATGGCGTGGAAAAACATAAACAAAAATATAAACATGGTGATGTGGAGATAATAGTGTTGTATACATTGAGTACAAAATAATACAGATACAATCAGTGCTTCGGATGCCTGTAGACCCTGATATAGTAGTGAGCACAAGCACCGTCCACACATGTAAGACAGTCCATATGTTCATGTGATGGCCGAGCAGATGTTGCCCCATCTCGTTCGATCGGCCGCAAAGTCCCGGAGCGTGTCTAGCCTAGTGTCGATTAGTCTTCAGTGCAACTGCAGTTAGCTTGCAGTCTTGCTGAAGGGTGGTTACCAGGCAGGACCGAGGTGCTACCTTCCTGTGTTTAGTTGTTTCCTCTGCAGTTAGGTATGCCATCATTGCTTGGTTCCCTGGTGTGCCGATTGGTTGGAGAATGTGCCGGAGTAACCGCCATCTAGCTCGCTTCGCAATTCCAGATATTTGCTCGGTGTTGGTGAGCTTATACAGATCGTTGTTTGTGATGATTTTCGGATAAAGGATGCCAAGCACGTGACGAAGCGGCTTTCGATCGCTCTTGTCGAGGGAGTCTTCCAGTGCCTTTGACAAGCCTGCGCAGCCAATGCTGTACGTAAGAATCGGGAGGACGTATGCGTTGTACAGCCTCATCATGGTGTTAGTTGTTAGGTACTGTGGCCGGAGCCAAATCTCTTTCATGCGCCCAAATGCCTCTGCGGAAAGGCTAATTCGCCGTGCTACATCATAGCATGATCCATCCAAGGAGCCAAGTGTCTTTACCGTTCTCCAAGGCTCCTGTCCACGAATAACGGACTGGTGTGTTACTGCTGACTGTGCCGTTGGTTCTAGGTATATTCTGATCCATTCTGTTTTTGTAACGTTAACTTTTAAATTCCATGTGTTGAAGGTGCTCTCCTCAAGCAACAGAAGCTGGTCAAGATAGGCTTTGGACGTTGAAATAAAGTTTACGTCATCAGAATAAGCTGTTTCTGCCGGTAGGTGTTCATTTGCAGCTGGTCTCGGTGGCAGGACTGAACGAAGGTCACGCAGAGCGGCTTCGAGGTAAACTGTAAATAGGACCGGCGAAAGGTCATCTCCTTGAGGAATGCCTTTCGTAGTTGGAAAGGCAGATGATTTTGCTGATTCCACCCTGACCTCCAGAGTGGTGTTTGACATGAGGTACCGATTGATGCGTAGCTCATCATCAGTTGCAATCTGTTCGCTGCTCAGCACACTCAGTAGCTTGTTTCTGTTCACAGTGTCAAATGCTTTACTGAAATCAAGGCCAAGAACATGAATTTCAGTGTCAAATCTTTCCACAAGAGACGAAAGCCACCTCTTGCACCAGACTACGTCCGCCGTCGACCTGTTGCAGCGAAAGCCAGACTGTCCTGGTGACAGAAATTTCTCCACTCCCGGTCGGATTCTATTCAAGATGATAAGAGAGAGGCTCTTCCTGAGTGAGGTTAGCAAAATGATTGGACGGAGGTTAGCAGGAGGACCTTTCGGTTTGCCAGGTTTCTGCAGCGGGATGAAGGTGCCTTCGTCGACTTCGATTCTTCGATGATTTTCAAATACGTTATTGAGCATTGCTGATATGAGATTGGCTATTGTTGGTCGACTGTACTTTAAAAGCTCTCCTGGTAGCTCATCAGGACCACATGCACGTCCATTCTTTAGGCATTTTAGAGCGCGAGTGACTTCGGCCTGGGTAATGGGATTGTTAATTGTGACAAGAAAACGTTCTGGAATACTTTATTTGTCGTTATGGTTGTGATATGAGTGCACATAATATAGCTCTATTCATTGCATTATCTATCTAAATAAATAAAGAATATAATAGATGCATCTGTAACTGCGTTGCACAGATATGTCCATTCACGGCGATCCAGTGCTCGCTGAGCCATCAGCTGCAAGTCCCTTGGAGTCCTCAGACGGCAGCCGACTCGCTCCGCGTCTTGATTCAGCAGGACTGGTAGCGTGATCCGCGGCAGAGTACTGGTGAAGGAAGTTGGCACTGCAATGGTTTGAGCTACATTCTTTGTTGTTGGTACTCTGATTATCCGTATTATCCGTATTCACATGGCCTTTGCCATTCATTCAGTATATTAATGTCATCAATAATGATATTCTTGTTTGTATTAGTTTATGTGACACCATTTTCTATTTTTCTTTGCCTGCCTGCCTGCTGGCGGCCTTTTTTCGCATGGTTCGGTGCAAGCGAATTTGGGCGAGCCCATTGACGCGGGAGCACAAATAATAATAATAATAATAATAATAATAATAGATGCAGACATGGCCAGGCAGCAACGAGTTAATGGACGTTCAAAGGATTTTTATATTATTCAAACAAACGGCGAGTAGACAACAATTTGATAACCGCACTCGGTAATACAAGCTGGATCGACATTTGTGTTCACTGTTATCATGTTTTGTAAAACTGTGGAGACAATGTGCAATAAAACGATGAAAATGTGAAGAAATTGTGTAGAGAAAAAAATAGGGATTCAAACAAGTTTTCGTACAACACTCATCAGGAATCTTCGTTGTACGAAAGGACACTGAAAACAAAATTGAACTATTATAGAAAATCTAAGTTAGAGAAATAACACTAAGAACAACAGCAGTGAAATTTACAAGTGTGAATTTTAACAAAGAAAGCGAGAGCAAAAACGAATGTGTGTACTAACACTAAACTTGCAACTGAAAAGTGAACAAAGAAGAGAAAGAAAGAAGGAAGGACAAAGTGATAACAAATAACAGCAGTACATTACACCTAGAACATTAACGGCCAAGCTTGGCCGCACCAAACATGACACTTTACTTGAACAATTTCAACCCAATTATACTATCTTTCTGTATACACAAATTAGGCTTATACAGACGCTGACAGATGGCTTCCAAAACCTTTAACTGTAGTCCATAACCATGACGACCACGGCACAATACAGTGAATGAAGAGTCGGAATACAAATTGCAACAGTCAGGACTAGCCAACAGATGATTGTACACTGAAGACTTGCTACCACAAAACCTACGCACAACACTAACATTCTCAACAGCACTCTCACGATCACCACAATCGTCGCTGTCCGACTCATTGCTCCCTTCACCGTCCGTCCCATCATCTGCTTCCTCTGCGCGCTCTCTCTCTCTCTCTGTTATCCCGCCTGACATGGTCCATTGAACGGGACTCGGCCGTCACCCTGCTCTCACGTCCCTCCTTACGCTTTTGTCCGTTGAGTGCGTAGTTTCTGTTGTAGTTGGCTGTTGATCGTCTTGGTCTTTCAATAGTGGACTTGGATGGTGGATTAGTTGTTGTTGCTGTAGATTGCATTGTTGGTGATGGTGTAGGAGCTGCTAATACGCAAGGTGAGTCTTTTTGGGTTGGCAATTGTAGTGCCAATGCCCCTGCCGGTGTTGCTCGTGGTCTGTCACTGGCAAGCTCCAACGCCGCAAGAGCCGACGGCGAAGGATCAGGAGGAGGCAGTGGGACCGGGACCGCAAGCGGCACCACCCCAGCCAAAGCCGCCGGGGGCACTGATGAAGGAACCACCGACGGCAGGAGCAAAGGCGGCGACACAAACTGGCCCGATGAGCCACCACGCCCACCCTCCTCCACCACCGCCACCAGCGACGGCGGAGCAAGCACAGTCTGTGAGCCAGGATCCGCAACTTGTGTAGGTAACGGTTGTTTTCTAGGTCGCCCTCGCTTCGGTCTTTGTTGTTGTGCGCAAGGTGGAAGTATGTGACGTGGTGTGTGTTGTTTGATGCGTGCGTTCAGGTGCTGAACAGTCCTACCAACATATCGACTAGCGCATTGTCGGCATTCAAAGTTGTAAATAAGATGACTAAGGTGAAAGGCTGGTAGGACGTCCTTCCGCACCGTAAACGCACACATCGTCGTAAAACTGGCACAAAGTGTACTGCATAGTATGTTCGACGAACAACGGACTTGACTGCACTACAAACTTTAGTCGACTCCTGTCCTTTCCAAGGCAAACATAAATAGACGGGACAACGAGCACGACCAAACAAAGGAGCCTTAGTAGTTTGTTCGACTTTCAACAACTTCTGCAACAAAAGAGCTTGACTTTCTCCGGTCAGTTTTCGTTAAGAACGGGTACCCTGAGTTTTTGTTTCAGAAAGGACAGCTTTGAGATGGCAGCAGGCGCGGCCTCAGGGTGTGGACCAGCCAGAGGACGACCACGATACCGGTACTGAGTGTGATCGCAGGCTGTGGAAGCTAAAGAAGCATGGCTTCAAGCAACCGCCCAGAATGAGCCAGGATGGGGAAAGAAAGATGGCCAACTTCAAGGACGAAGTTTTGGCAGCATATGGCAAACAAAGACCTCCCAAGCATAATATGACGCAAGAGGAACGCGACGGACTGAGAGAACTACGTCATGACCCCAGTGTAGTGATAAAGCAATCCGACAAGAGCAAGAAGCTAGTAGCTATGAAACAGGAACTCTACCTGGAGAAGGCAGAGGCACTTCTGTCTGACAGCACTATGTACAGAAAAGTGGATCTAACTATCACTGCGTATGAGAAAGAGGTTAAATCCATACTGGAAGAGCAATGCACGAATATGGATCCTGATCGTCGGACTGCAATACTCCCTCATGACACACGATTCCCGGAACTATACGGTCTTCCAAAGGACCACAAGCAAAATTTGCCCCTCCGACCTGTTGTCTCTGCTTGTGACAGTACAGTCACAGGAATTTCGGTGGTTCTCGAACGCATATTGCATCAACTACTTGCATTTGTCCCATCACACCTCATCAACACCAAAGACGCGCTAGACAATATCCGCACCATATACCCTGGCCTTAAAGCACCTGCTGGAACGATTCTGGCTACGATGGATGTGGTGGGTTTGTATCCCAGCATACCGATCGAAGAGGGCGTGAATGCCGTTAGTGACGTGCTAGAGCAACACCATAACAGAGTTGATATGCTCGGGCTGAGCGTGACCCAAGTCAGGACACTACTGAAGTTTGTTCTGAGTCATAACTACTTCAGATTTGGCAGACAGATCTACCACCAGCTAGATGGGGTTGCTATGGGGAACAACCTGGCACCTCCATTTGCCATCCTGTTTATGCACACCATTGAGACACGACTTCTTCAGGACTCACCCTTCCAACCTATTCTGTTCAGACGATACATCGACGATATCATCATCCTATGCACACATGGTAGGCAGCGCCTTCTGGAGCTCATAGAAAGATTCAACGCCAGCCACGAACGTATCAAATTCACGCATGAATTAAGTTGTGACAGTTGCTGCATAGACTACATGGACGTAACGATCGCGGTTGGGCAAACCGGAGAGCTGTCATTCAAATTGTTCCAGAAGGCATGCAGTAGTGGCCTACTGGTGGATTATTCATCGGCAGTTCCTCACCACACCAAGTTAGCCGTCGCTCAATCTCAATTCCTAAGGGCACAGCGACTATCGTCTAACCCCATGATGCAAGCCGAGAGCGAACAAAAAATACACAAACAACTGCGCATAAATAACTACCCAGACAGTATCATATCGGAAGCAGGGGAAGCTGCCAGGAAACCTCGGCGTAGACGACGCGGTAATCCCCGCTCTGCCTTCCTTAAACTACCGTTCAAGTCCGATGAAGTACACCACCATGTGAACAAAGCAATACGGAAATACAAGTTGCCGGTACGTGTCGTATACGAGCACTCGGGCAACCTCAGGCGTCAACTGTGCCGTTCGGCGCTGTTACCACCCAAGTGCGTAAACGAGCCCAACATTACTGAAAAAAGACAAAGAGGACGTCCACTAGGGCCTTGCATTACCTGTGAGATTGGAGGCGAACGAGTATGTATGACAAAGAATGTAGTCTACGAATTGCAATGCAAATGGTGCCGGGAAACGTATGTAGGGGAGACGGAACGCTCCTTGGAAACAAGAATTCGGGAGCACAATGGCGAGGCACGCTATCGCACTCTCGATAAGCCATGGGGTGACCACGTGCGCGACAAACATTCTGGCGAGAGTATAGCTGCTGCGGATAGTGTGTTCTCGGCTGTGTCAGTCCTGGCAAGGGCAGGCGACAGAGCAAGCAGAAAACTGCGAGAAGCTGTTGAAATCCGCAACTTGCGGCCGCAAGTAAACACTAATGCTGGCTGGGCACTACTGTGAATATATCGTATCTGGATATTAATATAATTATCACCAATCCCTTTCGCCACCTTTGTAGCTGACACATTTGGCGCAAACACAGCACAGCACAGTATATTTACTGCTCCTTTGTAGAGTGCACATCATTGCAAACCTGATGAGGGCTATATGCCGAAACGTTGTTTTAACTACGAAAATGTGTTCGAACGTTGCAGTGTAAATAGAAGGGAGCGAGTCCGCTCCATCTGTAATTCAGAAAGGACAGGAGTCGACTAAAGTTTGTATGGCAACCGTTACCTACACAACTTGCGGATCCTGGCTCACAGATTGTGCTTGCTCCGCCGTCGCTGGTGGCGGTGGTGGAGGAGGGTGGGCGTGGTGGCTTTTTTATGGAAAACAGATGTGTGCGGTTTAGCGAGGTCTGACTGTAATCTAAAAGTCCTTTAAAATTCCATTAACTCGTTGTTGTCTGGCCATGTCTGCATCTATTATACTCTTTATTGCACCCATAAATCTTCGGTTATCGTAGGAGTTAACCGTTGTTAGCAGTAACGTACTATTGCTTCGCTGCTGGCCTTTATAACGGGTTGCATGACCCTCCTTACGTGTGTGCACAATCTTGCTCTCTCTACATACTGCTGTGTATCATAGACATCACATGCCCACGCTCTGCGCATGCGCAGATTTTCCTGTGCACACAACAGAGCTTGCTGTCTTTCCAGTTTCCTTGCCTGCAGTCAGCTTTCAAATTCTGACCCACCCTCCTCATCCCATTTCATACTCTTGCACTCCACTCCACATATTTTGAAACACACGGATGCGGACACTCCTCCGTAACTGGCCTCTCGCGCACTACTATTAAACTCGCATGGGTCATAAACCGCTCCTGCTCAACGCAGGCCGACCCACCAACTCGCATGGATCACAAACCGCTCCTGCCCAGTGCAGGCCGACCCACTTGGTCATATACAGCTCCTGGCCTCGGTAGGCCCACCACACGATTCGTTAACGCGCACTCAATTGAGGCCAGCTACTCTGCCCGACATTCCTATTCTTCCAAACTCACTCTCTTGTCTTTTGGTGTGTCGCGTCTTGCACAACGTGTGTGTCTACTCTATACTCTAGCATGGGGAGTAGAATGTTAAAATTGCTTTCTCCACGCTGATTCTTCAAAATAAATTCGATGAGACTTGCCTAGAACATATCCAAGGGTATGGTCGTATCTAGGGCCCGTGGAGATCGTTGGAGTAGACCCAGAATGGTGGGTCCAGTCCAGCTTATCACCACCAGTGTTCTTCCAGTTGCACATACTCGTCTCAAAGTCACAGTCACCGTTGTACACCGCTGTAGGGAAAACATGATAGAACATGTGGTGGGTGAGGATGATAAGCCGGTGCCTGCAATTATATAAATATCAGAAGTACTTTAAGCAGCGCGAAGGCGCTAACGTAATCAAGGCTATGAATAAGGTTTTAGTGACGGAAATCACTGATATGTCCACAAAAAAATTGTTTCATTTCATCGGACTTCCTTGTGATATGTGAAGGGTGATAACAGGAAATCTAACCTTGTCCATAGCCTTGAATATCAGAAGTAATTAGCTATTTCCGAGGCAGTAATCATCAGATGCAACAATTCACAAATCCAAGGGTCCTTTTTCGTATCAAGGCCATAGAGCACTTGCGGATGTGAGCAGATGCCTCTTCAGGCACATCATACATGCACAATGAACACAAAAGCTTCTATAAAAATATAGCACCCATGGATACACCTTTAAATGGAAATGGCACATCATTTGCAGTTAGCATTCAGAGAAGGTATAGTTACTTGTTCAAGTCATAGGCTGATCTTATCAGTTGCATGCATTTGCGCAATCTTTCAAGGAAATTTTTTCATTAGAATCATACGTACGGCATCCCACTTCATCGGAATTGTCACCACAGTTGTTAGCATCATCGCATGCTGCGCTAAGCGGCACACAGTTTCGGTTCTTGCAGGTGAACTGACTGGCAGTGCATGCCTGGATGGTCTTAGCTACATGCCGAGCAGCATAGACATGAGAACACACACACACACGCACACACACACACACATGCACACACATACATGCACACACACATGCACACACCCATACACACACACACACGCACACTCACACACACACACTCACACACACACACACACACACACACGCACACGCACACACACACACACACACACACACACACACACACACACACACACACACACACACAAACAGGATATTCAGATACAAGACATGCGGTGAGCTGACCAGGCAGTTTAGCAAGTGGACCACCCTGAACTGAACATTCACACAGAAAATTTCCAGATACTCTGCAGTTCCCCTCTCCAGAGATGCCAGTTTGATGGTATGCAAATGGCATGACTGCACTGACAAAAACTCATTGGAAGGCATTTTATTACAGCATCTCATAGCACAGTGAGAACACCGGCCAATACAAACAGAGTGGGTGTTAACCAACCACGGCAAGGAAGGGAGAAGAGGAGGAGAAGAAAAAAGGAACAGGCATGGATAAGCAGTGATTGCAACAAAATGAGAAACACAAAATCAAAGTCAAATACATAACCACACGGTGGGCATTTAGGGGTATGATGGGATTCTGACACTCCAATAAATGGTTTGTCACCTGGGCAACTTCGACCCAGAAGAAAAAAACAAAACAAGAAAAATGAGCTTACGTGCCGCACAATTGATGAACTGGATATCATCAATAGCTACATCGCTCAGCGCGCCACCTCCTCGGATTTGTTCAAACGCAATGCTAAAATTGTACCTGGAAAGGGGAAAGGATGCAGACAAAGAAACGAGTCATTTGACCTACTACAGGTCAACTGAATGAAGTGAGGTAATACGGGGGGGGGGGAGGGAGGGGGTGCTTCCTGTACAACAGCATGAGTCTGTTGCCAGTGAACCTGCATATGTCCGTCTATTCTGCAGTGCTGTGTGATAGAAGACTCCGATCAAACCGATAACCAAGATTGTGCAACTCAACGATCCCCCCAGCGCATGGTGGAACTATTTTTTGACATCAGTCTTTGGCGGCTGTTTGGCTCACTGATGCCATCATGCGTAGCCAGAGATCAAAGTACAACGAATTTGTACATCACAGCTACTGTAGTCGAAGCAGAACAACGGACGATAGATCGATGTGTTCTGAACCTGATGAACTCTCACCGTATCTACAAAACATGCGCGGGAAAGCATACACACTTGATCATACTTCAGCCAAAGAATGACGCAAATCCGCCGTGGGTGAACCCATCGCAGTTCGAGATAGGAGTTGCACACTCTTGGTACAACCCATCACCATAAAGTGTGCTTTGTCTGAGAGTTTGCAATACCGTAAAGTGGGTGTGCAGAGATTTTCCATGCGCCATACTAGGACGGTGAAAGCGCACCGATGACACAGATCCTAACCTTGTATGACCTCAACATGTTAAACAGGAACTGCAATTGTATATTTATTTTAGCCTCCAGATCCAAAAGGGGTTTATAATTACAAGCGTCGTGAGTTAGCTACGTCATTACATTCCTGTAATCTGAAGATCACTGCATACACAACCTCAGTCAAAAGTCATTATCTATCACAGAGTTATGTGTCCTCGAATGTATCTTCCTCAACACTGCCCAAAGCTACACAAGCGCCCCAGTGTCTGCTCCAGAGCCGGGTGAGCCGGGTAATCCACCCGGTTGGGCGGCGCTTGGACCAGGTGGAAAATATAGTACCGGGTCACCTGTGACGCGGTTGGTACTTTACACGTTCGAACTCACTTTGAAAGGACTGGCTACATGGCTTGTATGTGTGACAGATCATGCAGAGGCACTAGGCGCGCGTCGAATACATGTGTACCCGGCTCCGACCCGGTTGAAATGGTTGCGCCAGGTACACGTGTACCCGGCTGTCCTACAATCCTAGAGCAGACACTGTGCCCGCTTCGAATCTCAATCACATCACTATGAAATGGGAGAAGGTGAGAACAGCAGAACTAGCCTACCTTGTTCCAATGAAAGCTGATCCTAGCCTCCAATAATCACTCTGGTTTCCCGTTGTGCTCCAGAGAACATCCTTGTGACGAAATCCTGTCCAAATGGCAAGAGAGAGATGTCCCTATATAGTCGGGAGACAATAAAGTACATACGAGTCTCGTAAATATAAATAATGCCATGGACAAAAGAATGCAGGGTATTCGTACCATTGACCGAAGACAATGTTTTGATGATGCCGACAAGATTAGGCAGAACTAAGAACACAATAAAATAGGTCTGTGTTTCTAACGAGTCAAAATCGGTATAAACAAGCGTGCATATCTGCCACCAAAATGACAAGGAGTATGGAGACAATAATGATTATTGTGCTGTCATCTAGCATACCTGATGACGTCCATACACATGATACCAGAAATTCAGACGACACGCTGGTCCAGTGCGCTGGAAGTTTGTAGATTCGTAGTTTGTATACGCACCATTGAACATGGTTATGCCCTCTGTGTACATGTAGTAACCTGAATAATCAGAGAAGAATAGCGGAGTACAAATGAATAGAATTCAAATCTTGAGATCCACAGTGCACACCTTGCGGAATGATCATGAAAAGGCTAACGCTGAACATTTATTGGAGCAGCCGTCTCCTTAAACCTTTTTAGTGTAGCTGTGCCTGACTTTGTGCGCATTGCAGTGCTGCGCGCATAGGGTGCGCTCGTTTATCTGCCTTCATGCTACGATGCAATCCTACGGAAAAAGATAATGATGTTTGGCAAAAAAGGCACTGATTGCATGATACTTGGTTGGAGGCCTGGTTTTCCGCATTCGTAGAAATGCCACCATTCTTTCAAGGATCAAGCGCAGATACAGCTCCTATAGCGGTGGGAGTTGAGGAGATCAGACCTACCAAAGTGGTCAAAAACCGAAAAAATCCAGTTCACTGCATCCATACTTCCCTCGAGGGCCAAATTTGAACCTAGCATACATGTACATTGTATGTGCATGGGTAACTTGGGCACCATGGCAACAATGAAGACCTCACTGCACGGATCGTTCTATTCTTCAAGAACATGCATCATTTATTTAAAATCTTTTAGAACGCATCACGCAGCTTCATAAGTGAAACGTTGAATTGAAATTTTTTTCTGAAATGATTTTGTGAAAAGCAGTGATTGAGTGTGAGCCAGTGCTGCTCACAAGCCTAATTTTACAAGCAGAATTGTCCATTCAAAATGCAGCCTAACAATCAAAGTGGTGGGGTGGGGAACACAATTTAAATTCCGTACCCTGTACTGTTCCCGTGGTGTGGTCTACAGATGGTCCAGTGCCTGGAGTGCTGGTGTTACCGGAGTGTCTGTACCAAAGGAAGTCTCGAAAGATGGCATTCTTCCAGTTGCATTCGCCCGTGTCGAAGTTGCACGACTTGGCTGAAAGCATTACATCAGGTACATCACAATGAATACAAGATTGATATATGTAGGCAAAACTGCATAGCAAAATGACCATGAACTTGTCACTGTGATCATCACAGAGACACAATTGCAGCACTGATTGGCAATATCACCACGACTTGACTGCTGTGAACATCACAGGGAGGTGAACCAGGCAAAGCCTTACCCCTTTCCTGAAATCTACAAAATCACCCGATGGTCATCAATCACCACTTTCATGTTCACATTCAATATTTGGGATTGGAACAGGGGATTCAGCAAGAATCATTTCACTGTACGTATGAGCGTATAATAGGGCTCAAACAGTTAGTCCGATTCACCGGTTTAAGACCGGTTTTGAAAAGATAAAGGTTAACCGTTTGTGTAAAGGTTACGCGGGTACTTTTTTGAGTTTTCGAAGTACGCATTTTTACCGAGTTTTGGCAGTTTTACAACCTATTGTGTATGTACCCATGCATACATGCACACTACATAGTACCATCCGTGACAATTTGAATCAATTTCATGCCATCTTTAATGCTTCTGGTCTGTGAATAGGCGTGAATGAGCATGCCAACATGTGCATGGATAAGTCCTTAGAAGCAAGTCTGCACAGTACATTTTTGACCAAGTATATTGTACAATAGTGTTCAAACTAGCCACAGGCAAGACTGCCGCAGCTAATAGGGTATAACCGATAAACCGACCGTTAGCGTGGTAGTTAACCGTTAAGGTGAAAACCGTAGCCGTTTGAGCCCTAGCGTATGATACTTATTGACAGAAATGACATAAATGTGTAATAAGTGTGTTTATACTAAGACCGTACAATACTCACTATTCGTATTTCCCGCTCCTTCACCATAGCAACAAGAGCCTAGCAAGTGTGGAAGAGCGCATGCTCCAGTGGTTCTCTAGTTGTATCTTCCTTCTTGTCTACTCTTTGGTCTAAGTACTTGGTCCATATAATTATTCAATACTACAAAACCCCTGTGTTCTGGAAGTGCGAGGGGACTGCGAGGGGACTGCGAGGGGACTGCGAGGGGAATGCGAGGGGACTGCGAGGGGACTGAGAGGGGACTGCGAGGGGACTGCGAGGGGACTGCGAGGGGACTGCAAGGGGACTGCGAGGGGACTGCGAGGGGACTGCGAGGGGACTGCGAGGGGACTGCGAGGGGACTGCGAGGGGACTGCGAGGGGACTGCGAGGGGACTGCGAGGGGACTGCGAGGGGACTGCGAGGGGACTGCGAGGGGACTGCGTTTGGCCGGGAGCTAACACCTGTATTGTAACTTACAGCAAGAGTCCTCGTCTTCAGTAGAGTTACCACAGTCATGGTTGAAGTCACACACTTGACGAGAGTCAATGCACAGTGTGCTCTTGTAGCAGTACCACTGACCAGGCAAACACATGGGTGTTGCTACAGTGTATGTGAACATCGTGGAGAGACACGGGTGAAACAGCAGCCACAAAACATGACATCAGGCCAGGATCAAGATACGAGACTCTTTTTACATGATTACTTTTGACAGCATCCAATGGCATCACATTCACTTCATTGCCTATATTCAGGGAATGTTTACACCGGTAGCCAACACTACAGCATTTAGAGCAATGGTTCTGATGGTAGCGACTTTGGAGATAATTCTAAGAAAGTTGGTTGGTTGCTCACGACACTGGAGCCAAGAAGTTGTAATTCAAGCATATGATTGAGTAACTATTTGTGATAGGAACTCACGGGTGGGTGGCTCGGTGCCTAGGAATTGAATGTCATCGATGGAAATATCTCCCGTATCACTGTAGAATCGGGTGGCATTGAATAGTATGTAGAAATCTTGGCCATTGCGCGGAATATCAACAACTGCTTTCTGCCAAAGATCGCCTCGATTCGTGAACATTTCCAATAATGTTCTGTTCGACCCATCTGCATACCTGCAGGTGGAAAAAGAGCCCGAGTGTACTATGTTCAGGTGATAAGTCGACAACTTATGACCTGTAGAGAGAAGTTGGGTGGACACACTTATTCCCAAAGCATAGCACAGGAGTCTGCAGAATTGCCATCATAAAGTGCAAATGAAAAAATGCATCCATGACCTAAAAGCCTTTGCAAATTGTTCCGGAAAAATTGGGACTGATAATACGTGTCTCCAATATGGCCATGTTCCTCGTTTGCTGATGTACGTTGTAAATAGATCAAAATACAGAGTATGAGTCGACCCCCCCCCCCCCCCACACACACACAGGAGCAAGCCACAGTCCACTCCGCCTCACTCCTACCACATGCTCCTGTCACTGCTTGCCGTAGCTATCAGTCAATATCTCCATCCCTCCTCCACCCCCGAACTACTTTATATCATTCTGTGTCATGAGGCTGCATCCAAGATGTATGGGACAATGCATTTCAAGTATTATCCAGTACAATAGCCCAGTTGAGTTGGTAAATTTCTTAGTACTTACATGTACATGTATTTAAAATCTTGTGGGACGCATAACGCAGCTTCATAAGTAAAAATTTGGTTTGTGAGCAATACTGGCTCACACTCCATCACTGCTTTTCACCAGAAAAATATTTTATTTCAACGTTTCGGTCATGAAATAACCATCTTCAGGAATGAAGTGGGCACACCGGTTAGGATGGGTTAATAAATGAGGAGTGCTGCGAACTGATAATAAATGTACACGTATCGTTGGTAAATGACCACTTTTATAGTTGCTATCTTCTTCCCTCTTCACACTTTCATTTTTCAAATCTTTTATACTACTTCCGTTTTGGTAGGAATCAGAGAGGCAATCTCTGGTGAGAAGGCAGTACTGTCTGTTCTTTAAGCGAATAGACCGATCCCCTTAGTATTGTCTGGGTTCGAGCAAGAGGGCAACTCTACTGTCGCGTGGGCCCCTACTCACGCGACCTGAATCACGTTGGCTGTGCGTGACTTCTCGCATGCGAAGTGCAGAGCACGCGAAATCTACATGCACTACAAGCCGGTCTACACAAAATGTCGGAAGGACTTTTGATTTGGGCTGTTTCGTTTGTGTTCAGACATCTTCTTTTTAACGACTTCACGATGCCTTCTCCGGATCATTGATTTCCGAGCTGCACCTACTGTCTGGCATTAATGTAGTCTTTATGAAAAATAAAGAATACCGTATTTCCCCGATTATAAGTCGCACCCTTTTACACTAAACTTCATTTCCAACAAAGGGGGTGCGACCTACAATCGAGCATGAATTACTACTGAAGTGAATATATTGAAACGATATGACAAGGACCTGGAAATGGGGCTGCGACTTACAATCGGGGAAATACGGTAATAATTATAAAGTAATTTTGCCTACCCTAATTTAGTGACTACTGTCCACTGATGAGTGCCACTCAACTTTTTTGAAATTAGTACATCTAACACATACTTATGGCTGCACAATTTGTTTTATTCATTGCCACTTCACGCTTACTGTCTCCTCGACGATTGTTTAAAAGCAAAAAATATAATTATAAAATAAACTCACTGGATTTGTACAGATAACCATCCTATGGCTGCACCATACATGTGGTACCAGAAGCTCAGACGCGAGTTCATTGAAGGCTGCGAGGTGATCAGCCGAGAGCGTAAGATTGCGCTGTGGCCAGACACTCCCACAGACGTCTCAAGGTATACATAGTGACCTGCACAGCGGGACATTCAGAAGGTCATGTATGGGCATGGCATGGCTATACACTTGTAATGATATTGCCATCACAGGGTGCCGCTAGGGTTTACCGGGTGTTAGCGGCCGTCGTGAGTTCCCTTCGGGAACGGACACGATACTTTACTTTCTTTGTTACTTTTTTACCATCACAGGAAATGCGTGGCCATAACTTCGTTTAGGACACAGAGCACGTCGATTCGCGCAATTTTCTTCAATAGATTCTGTGTCTAGACAGGGTTTGGGAGTTGAAGCAGCCAAGCCCCCTAATACGGCTAGCCGATTACAGCAAAACAGACGTACTTCTATGGTGCTTGGTGTTATCATTGTTGAATGTTTCACAACAGCAGACGTACGGAGCGAATCGGATTCGAGGCAAGGTCTTCAGTACAAGTCGTCAGAGAGAGATTGTTGCAGAGAGAGAGAGAGAGAGAGCTCGACTGAGAAACAACGCAATATAAAGGGCCTGGGTAGCTATGGCAAACATGGGCGCGCAAGTAGCTACCCAGGCCAAATGAATAATACGATAGTGCGAGAAGTTGTAGGTGTGAAGCGGGAAAAGGTGCATGCCGTGTGTATGAGTGCGTGTGTACATGCATATGCGTGAGAAAGGTCGTAGGAGGTCGTTGGTGTGAGAGTGCGTGCATACATGAACTTGTGGACCTAACATTATTATAAGCAAGAGGTGACACCTTTTGAGACCAAACAAACCACAATAACAAAATCTAAGAGTTTCTTATTGTCCCCCAACTCTAATGCAACTAATTACACATCAATTAATTTTACGAAACTTCATTGGCAATGCTGTACACAGCAAGCTCTTTCGGCCATAAATGCCTCATCAGTACGGACAGGAGTGTTTAGAACCTTCCCAGTTGGAAGGCTGTTGGAGTGCGCGTGCTAGAGCTGTTAGCCAGTTAGTTGTAGACCGTCAGTACCGTCGGTCAGTGTCGTGCAATGTTATCGCATGAGCTGATTGTTTAGTAACTGGTGGACATCATAGCGTAACTTGTAGTTCCTTTGTCCTTTCTCCTTTCCAACAAAGAATGGCGACCGTAACAGGAAGATGACAACTCCAGCTAATAACATGACAATGCGGTCTAGGTACAATTCGAGGCAGCAAAGCAACACACCACCCAACTTGGGTGGGTCAGCACTATCAGAGATGAAAGAAGGGGAAGCTTTGCGAAAACGTATTGTACAAAACCGGACGCCAATATCTCGCGGTACTTCTCACCCGTGACACTCTTATCTTGTAACAGTCGTGAATAGTTGCTTCATAACTCGTTTCCATGTGAATTCTTCTATTAAAATATATTTACTGGCTCAGTATCCGAGATAAATATATGTTACATAATATCATTTGAATTGCAGTAAAGAGACCCTTATTGTAGTTGATGAGTGAAGTTCATGAAATCTAAGCTCGCAAAAGTATTGGTATCGTACCTTGCCCAGCTCCACCCTCTACTTGTATGCAGCACACAAATTGCACTACTGCACATCCTTACCAGTAGAATTGCGGTATGTGTGATCAGCTTGCGGACCAGTGTGAAAGCTCGCTGTGGCTCCCTGGGTACGATACCAAATCAGGTCTGCTCCACGCTCATTTGTGTAGTCACAGAAACCTCCCGCTTCAAAGTCACAGTCAGCCGTGTATAGTGCTGCAAGTCAACAACATCACAGGCACCAAACTATTAGAGTTCCAATCTCTTACTTTTAAAAACCTTTCACCACTGCAGTGTACTGGCACCCGTCCACTAACGAACACTTCTAGCTGTACTGTTGTGGCTTTTGTGAGGCTGTCTAGAGTATTGGGTATTTCGCTCCTTGACATTCGTCTTGTTCAGCACTCTCGGTAGGCTGACATGGGCATAATGCGTAATCCTGCTGCATTACACATTGCTGACTACTTTCGTAGTTTGAGCACTCTGGCGCTAGAGCAACGAGTTGTATGTGCAGGCGCGCACCATGGGGGGGGGGGTCCACAGGGTTCGACAAACCCCCTTTCTGTCAGCCGACGAAACGATTCAGATCAATCCCAGTGAAGTGTCAGTCCTGATGCACAGGTTGGGGTGTGTTCTCACACTTAGTGCAATCTGACTTTGATGCATTGAGCCGATATGCAGGGGCGGATCAAGGAGGGGTTCCAGGGGGTTCTGCGGAACCCCCTAAATTTCGTAAATGTACTACTGGCAACCATATGCGTGTCCGTGCACATGTACCAGCTATTCAGTTTTGACTATACTGGAACCCCTCCCCCCCCCCTTTAGAGATAGCTGGATATGTCGTTGATATGCTTTTTTGTTCAATAGAGTTCACTGCGATTGGTTCCGCCAATCACAGTGATTTGGCATAACAATGTGTAATGAGCTAGCTGCCGACGACTAGGAGGATGTTTCAGATTATAATTATTGTCGGTCACCATTTCCGAGATAACGCTTCTCAGAGGGATTACTTGGCATATCTTTTGATCAATGAGACACAAGCAGTACAGGTTTGCTTGAAGGGTGTAAGTTGAAAGCAGGGATTGCTATTTCAAACTCCTACTTCGAAGAAGAACACCAGATTTCAAGAATAAAACAGCGACCATTGAGAAGGTATCCGGTGCTTGCACAGCACAACAGAGGGACAGCCACCATATAAATCCCTGGAACCAATCCCCTAAATCATGCACTAACTCAAAGAAGAAATCCTTCTGCATTGCTAGCTAAGCACGAAGTAGCGTTAACATCAACCCCACTTACGTCGAACATTCAAAAATAGCGATTGGACATCTGTTCCCACAGCGTTTGTAGCAGTACAAGTGTAGCCTCCACCCTCTGACTTCCGTACGGTGGGGATAGTCAGTGTGCTAGTGTAAAGAAATGGGACGGTTTCGTTAGCCACAAGAACCACTGTGCCAACAGGGATGGCACTTGATCCGTGATTCCAGGTAATGTTCGGCTCTGGCACAGCACGGAAAGTGCAGCTGAGTCGAACATCCGTATCCTCTTCCCTGCTGCTTATAAGCAGACCAGTGTCAGAGCCGGAAAAATCAGGTTTTGCTGCACAGGAGAATGAACAAGACCAAATCCCACTTTGCTGGTATGCTCAATACGTCGTGGTAAACATTAGAATGGCCGAAACAGGCAGACTACAAATGGTTACATGTAACGTGTGGCCAATGTCCCTATGTTGGTAAGTTGCCGACAAGGCTGGTAGCAATCAACACAGTCATGCAGTGACAATACAGATGAATGATATACATGTACATTATCAAAGAAAGTACTGGACATCACGCAACGGCAGTATAAGGAAAAGGTGGTTTGTAAACTGCTGAACTGAAAAGTATTTACTGTGATGTCAATAAATAATTCTTCCTCCAGAGCATGCGCCGAGTGTGAATACCAACTGAATGGAGCGGTTGTCAGTTGACAAACCCCCTTTTCTTTTAAATACATTATGAATCCAAAAAGTCACCAACCTTGAACTAGAAGCGAGATAGTTGTGCTGTTACTGGACACGGAGTTGTTGACAGCGCAGGTTAGATTGTAGGTGTGTGTGTAACCTTGGATAGGAGCGCTGCTGACACGATACTTGGATGTGTGAAACGGGCCGGAGCTTGCCTCACGTATGAGCTCTGTCATTGTAGCTGGGAATTCTGGTGATACTGTCCAGTTGTAGGATGGCTTGGGATTAGCAAAGGTGATGCAGTCAATGTCGAATGTATCACCTTCCAATACCGTGTACTTTGTTTGCGAGTGATTGAATTTGGGACCAACTGCATTGGAAATACAAGCAGATTTGTTTTTTTTATGTGTGTGAGACCTTGAAGCATCCAAGCCCTAGTGAGACGAATTGCCTAGAACAGGATATATGCGATGAGTACATACTACCGTACATTCAGGAGTATAAACCGCACTTTGAACACTCAAAATCCCCCCCCCCCCCCCCCCGAAAAAGGGCATACGGCTTATACTGATGCAATGCTAACATTCAACGACATGTGCCCACTCCTTGGCTCTCCATCTGAGTCTACAGTGAGCATACTCTGTCCTTTTCCTTCTTCTATCCACATGATCACAACTTTTGAACATAGTTCAGCTACATAGAGGAATGCTGGATTACTGGTGGAATAGGAGCTGCAAAACTTTTAAAATATCAATGAAACTCGTACGTTGCCAATGGGCATGCCACTGGAGAAAGTCAATTATGATATTGAGGCATACACTGCTGTGGTGCACATTGCGTGACCGTACCTAGCACATCAACGTCGACTTGAACAGCTGCGACGTGTGAACCTGTGGTGTCTGTGAGAGATATCTCGCATTTGTACGTGCCCTTGTCGCCATATTCGGCACCAGTCAATCTCAGGATGCTGGACATGATGTAAACTTGTCGGATGGTATCTGCAAACGAGAAGAGTAGTTACACCATGGCTTATACATGCCACACCTAAATACCAAGTTATCAACCAGTTTTGCATGACCACCTCCCCATATTCCGCACTAGACACATAAAATTGCCATTGCATAGCATTTTAGACTCGTAACATGTCATTGCAATTTACTATCACCTGAAGATTGAATAGCCAGAGGTTTTAGAGAGTCTATTGGTGTTATATTTATTTCGTCCATCCATTCAACATTCGCGTCAGTTCTCTCATTTCACAGTTTACTCTGGTGTAAAGTGAAAAGGCTTTGCTGTCTGCTGTTATCAGGTGTCATTGGTGAATTGTTCGTGATGACGTCGTCTGAACACACAGCGCTAACAATACTGGTTTATACAGGCACCCTCTCTGCTGGTTTACTGCAGGTACTGTTAGACCAGGTGGACGTGAATGAAAGTTAACAATCTGATTTTTGTGGGTTAGCAAGGTGAAATTCTAAAGAACTCTGTCTCAAACCGACAAATTTCTGTCATGTACATATCGTTTTGCACATAGCGACTTCAAATGTTAAAAAAAATTATTTTTCATTAAATCGTTAGAATAAAATGTTCGTCAACATGTCTGGTCTTACAGTGGTCATCGACAGTTGGCAATTGAATCATACCACTGTTTTCTATTGTACTCTTACCATGGCTGGTTATGGCCCTCATCTCTGGGGTTGCTCCCCACATTAGCAATGGGTGCACATGCTACGAGATTGAGTTTAATAATAATAATAATAATAATTTTGTGAAAAGAGCTATAGCTACGAGAATACTAATAATACCATGCTTACCATAAGAGGATAGTGTACTGGCACTGACGCTGCCCGTGGTGGGAACTCGACCCAGTCCGATATGCTCCCACACGGGCATGGTGCTGGGGAAAGCACTGGCATTGCATGGGATCGATAGGGACTTTCCCTCCTCTACAGTAAACTTCTCATCTCTAGAAGGGGTTGATATGAAGGGTCGAACTGCATCATTGACAAAAAACCAAAACTTCATAAGTAAGAGCATTCACAAGTGTTTTGGAACAAGGAGATCACTTGTTATAGCATTGCATTGACCATTAATGGAGGTATTTGAGAATGGTGTGCGTGTTGGGGGGGGGGGGGGCGGGGCTAATAGTCTGGGAACATCAAAATTTGATACAAATGACACACTATCTGATGCTTGACAATTTCAATGTGAGCACAAACCTCATAGCATTACAAGACGTGGATGCTGGTCATTGTGCAGGTTCTTCGAGCATGGGCTGTGCGCCGTGTGTGTTAGTGTGTTAATGTGTGTGTGTGTGTGTGTGTGTGTGTGTGTGCGTGTGTGTGTGTGTGTGTGTGTGCGTGTGGGCGTGTGGGCGTGTGGGCGCGCGTGTGTGTGTGTGTGTGGGTGTGTGCGTGTGTGTGCGTGTGTGTGTGCGTGTGTGCGTGTGTGGGGGGGGGGCACATGTGTGTGTGTGCGTGTGTGCGTGTGGGCGTTTGTGTGTGTGTGTGTGTGTGTGTGTGTGTGTGTGTGCATATGTGTATGTGTGTGTGAGTATGCACCTGCACATACCGTACAATAATCTCTGTAGACCCAGGTTACATACCATTCATCAGCAGGTGGAAGACGGCCACTGCAAAGCCATTGTAATTGCCAGCTCGTGCTGTGTACATGCCAGAGTCGAGGCGCTGCAGGCGGTTGATTGTGAGGCGTTGACGATCAACGGAGAACACAAATGTGGATCCAATCGGATGCACAGTGCCAAGGGGCGACTCCCAAATGATCTAGTAGAGAAGACACAAGAATAAGACCAGAGAGAAAATAATACGTGTTCTACTTCAAAAATATCTGACTCGTATGATGGCATGCAAGAGGGAAGTGGTCTATGAAAAAGATCTCACTGTTCATATTAGAGCAGATTTTCATGAAAGACATTATAATAATGACTAATCATCAACATTTGATCAATCCAGGCACCTTGTGATCTGGTTTAACATATTATCATGAGGTGTATTCGGTAGTGCCAAATGATGTGTACCCGACACAAAGTGAGCAATGTAGAATTAGGCCATTTTTGTGCCAAAGCTATTAGTAAAGATTGCTATGAAGGGAAGGCATGAGCACGGCCGATATACCCCAACACTTAAACAGTCACTATTGCCACCAAGTGCCGGGATAAGAAATGAAGAGTGAAAGGCTCAATACCACGAGCAGCACGTACATCACTTGGCTTGATGGCTGGGTTGCCAGGGTAGAGCACCACCAAGGTAAACGTTACGCTCTGGGCCTCCAGCCGGGTGAAATTGGACTTGATGACGGAGAACACTGGTTTCACTGTGTAAACAATCAAAAGCAGCAAGAAGACATTGAGGTACTGAGATGGCAATGTGTTAGTCACCAGACTGTACGCACCTAGGGAGTGACGACACTAAATTTGTGCCGAAAATGATGATGGCATGTGGATGGTGGAACGAACATGGCGGACACAATGTGACCCATACATACTTGGGTTGAGTGGAGTTGGAAGAAACACAGCTATCCCGTATAGTCACGTGATAGATGCACAACCACTCTATAGCATCAAACCCCATATAGAACCTTCTCAATGCCAAAGAGAAAATGCTACAAGGATTCACTTACCTGCCACTGTTAACGAGAATGTGGTGCTTCTCGCGTATGTCCCTATTGGAGTAGCGAGTTGAGCCTGACATGTGTACGTGCCGTTATGAGATAGAGTTGTGCTGGCGATAGTCATGGTGCTGCTTGATTGTATTTGTTGAGTTCCCGGAATGGAAGCTAAATAGGAGAAACATCAAGCGACGACTACTATAAAAGCCAGATTGCGTTAGTGACTCCATTGAAAAAGTGCCTGGACCTGTGCGAAAGAAATCAGCCAGGTGCACAGCTCACCTGGACCAGATTGAGTTCCTATGGTCATACATGGTGCTGGGCAGAGAAATCTAGCATCATGAATAGAACAGCACGGGAAGTTAAGCCCTATGCAGCCCCAGCGCAGCACAAAACACTGTGCTACGTTAATAACAGGTTGGATTTCTCTGTCCAGAACTGTACTCTTCTAAACTTATCCATCTGACAAGGGATATAAAGATATCTGTGGTGGGTTGGTACTGCTCTACCCCGATCCTTAGACCAAACCCTCGATTGCCACTAGGAATGTTGAGAATTCCCACAGATTTTACTTATGCATGCCACTTGGACATAATAACCCCAACAGTTTGCAACTTCCTGCACAACCTCTGTCCACTCCTGTGACACCAGAACTTCACATCATGTGACATGATTCCAAATTTTACATGAGAAAACAGTGCAAATTCGCCACAAGAGAGCTGAATACAAAGCAGGGCTGCATACAACCTGCTATCTATTATGCACAGCGTGAAAATATGTGTGTATCGGTTTTCCACATGATGTGAAGTTCTGACGTCGAAGATCCCATAGCTGGAGTTGCACACTCTCGGGTTCATGTACTTTTGATGCCACGGGCCGCGGGCCATTACGGAAAGCAGCAGAGCTGAAGTTTGCTTGGCTGGTACACCACAGTCAGTTAATAAAGCTGCATTTTACACAAATAATTGCAAAGTAGTGATCCACAGCAAAGCAATGAGAATATCATGTCCTCCTCATGCCCCAACATGAACCACCAAAGTGTGTGTACGTACAATTTGATTCCGTGATAGCTGCATATTCGGAACTGAAGATTGGGTTATCAGTGCCGTTCAGGATTGAGACCTCTGCTTCAGGATACGATTCAGAGAGACAGGTGACTTGGAACACGTCTGTTACATTGACAATGTACACTGCATCATCAGCAGGGCTGGTAATGCGGGGTAATGCTGTGCAGGAATGCAAAGAGAATACCAAGTATAAGATTTTCAACAAATATTTATAAAATGTGACTGTTTCATCCTTTGTGGACTCATCAGCGCAGCACAGAGGAAATGAGCCGAAACTGATGATGATGATGATGATGGCAAAAGATATCAAATTTTATAAAATGTGAATCTGAAGAAAAAAATGAGACAAATTAGCATAATCGTCTTGTAGTTTAGTGATTGAGAGTGCGAAGAGGGAATGGGGTTCGGGGTTTGTGGATTGTGACAGTGGCAATGATTTCCATGATGTTCACAAAGAGAGCTTTGATCGCAATTGGTAACACAGTTGTAGTAACTATCGACGCACATTCAATGTGCTGTTCAATGAAAATGGAATCGTGATTGTGTCAGTCAAGTACACATGGTGCTGTACTCCCCAAGACATGCGAACTCATGTCCACTAGTCCAAGGCGCAAGGGCTGACAGACTGACTCACTTCAGGGGACTTCCTCAAGCAGCAGTGTGCATCCCTCAAGAAAGCGTAATCACCATGGAGCATAAACTTGAAACTTTTTTAGGGAACTCTTACCGTAAACAACGACAGTAAAGCTGAGCGACGTGGTGCCTGCTGCATTACTAATCCACACTTCGTAGGTATCAGCATCATCCAAGGACAAGTTGCGAATAGTCAAAGACATCCTGCACACAGTCGCACCGGGATATAGCCATTCTTTGTTTTATCAACGCAAGAGTGATCATAATTAATTTAAAAATTCCCTCGGCGTTAAGTCTTGAGGAAAGAATATTCCAGCTTCAATCAATACTTGGGCTAAAACCATTCATTCGAATAGGGTAAGGTGCAATTTGTGTATTTTGTATTGTATTTTATTATTTTACTTGGGCATTCCCAGCAGATACTAAGGTCTTCTTACAGGGTGCCCAAGATGAATAATTGTGTTAAGTTCCTGGCGAAATGAATTGGGGATATGATTTGTGCGAAGGGATTCGGGAAGCGCATTAAAGCGGCCAGCACAAAGGAATGAAAGATATTTGTATCCAGCTCAGTGTTCTAGCCAGGTCAAAATAGTAGGGGGTGGGCATGGGTAGGGGTAGGGGGTGGGCATGACCAATTTTTTCCATTGTCCAAAATTGTCTTGCCATGCAAAATGTAACATACGGGGTGAACCCCCAACTTCACCCCTCACAAATGTGCCTTTACGAACCCTCTAGTAGTGACTATCGACTGTATTTTCGTTGAATGGCGTGAAAAAACACAAAAATTGGAAAATGAGTAGGGGGCGGCACTTTTTCACAGGGGGGCACGCAAACGGGGTAGGGGGCGCAGCGCTCCCCTACCCCCCTTTAGCTAGAACCCTGCAGCTTGAGTTTGCACAATGGGTAAAGAAAGGGAATTGTTGACTTGGCCGCGAGTGATTCTATCTGTGCGAGAGCAGTCACGGTGAGGGGACAATGCTGGTATCTTACCTGTTGGTTGAAACTTCAAATCTCGGACTGGCCATGGGCAATGCCCACTGTATGCTTGGCTGTGGTTGTGGGGAGTTTGTGTATGCAAAACTGAACGTGACATTGCTTGCTTCAAGTCTGTCCTGGGTGGCATTACTCACTCTCTCAACGACCGGTGGAACTGGAGAAAGAAATGTGAAAAGAAAATTTAGAAAAAGTCTCATTCCCGCTAGTACTATTACTATGCTACTACACTAGCCCTATCTTTTAAAGTGTAATTTTGCCAATGCTCTGACCGCCAAAGTGCTGGTTATAATTAACAAAGTATCAATCAAGTCCTTAATTGAATTCGACTTGAAAAGTAATGGCACGAAAGGTCTATTCAAAGCCATATGGCTTTCTGTGCTTCGTGTGCTGCTAGTACTACTACTACTATATTCGTCAGGGAATGGTTGTGGGAGAATTGGATATACAGATGTCATTACAAACAGTACATACGTATATTCTCTAATATAAGCGCCGTGCTTATATTATTTCCACACCCCTCTACCCCGTGCTTGTATTGGAGACCGTGCTTATATTTTTTCAACTAATACATCCCTACAGAGCAAGAAGAAATACATGCTAGATATCATGCATGCCCCATTGATTTCCACCAAGACCGTGCTAATAATAGAGAGTGTGCTTATAATGTTTCGAAAGGTGCTCACAGTGTGCTAGTATTAGAGACTGTGCTAGTAATGGAGACCTATGCTTATAATAGAGAATATACGGTATCATAATTTTCGTCTCTACACACAGTGTATCGCACACAGTGTATAAACACGCTGCACACATTGCCATTGTATTTTCACTTGGTGTGCAACTCTGAGATACTGAATCCTATTCTGATTGTTCGTTACCTGGCCATCCATGCTGCATGTAGTCTTTGCTAAGGGAATACAGCATCATTGTATCTTTTAACATTCTACTCGAGCCCTGGGTAATATTTGCGCTCGCTGCTAGCTGTATACCACACAGTACATTGGCTATTCATCCTGTAGTATTATTATAGTCAGACGTCGCTTGTCCGCTCCTCGTTTATCTGGATTCCTTGCCATCCGGAAGAAAATCGTTGTTTACCGATATACAGCATGTGCCATGCATACATACAGTATTTGTAGTTGATTATCCACTTCCCTTGCCTAACCGTATTTTGTGGAAACCGGTTGTGTGCGGTTATACGAGGTGTGACTGTATATGGTTGTGTCCCTACCTTGCACGGTAAGACTAGTATTGATGCTGTCCACGTGAACACCAGTTGTTGCAACCACCGTAGCGATGCATACATACTGTCCTGCATCACTCTCACTGATGTTGCTCACACTGAGCTGGTATATAGTTGTGTACAGCTGGGATGAAGTACCTGCATACAACCAGGATGACAGCAATAACAATTATCTGAGACTCTATGAACCGAGGCGTACTCCTACGGAAAAGGACAATTTTCCCTGCATCGATATAGCAATGAACCCGAGATCTCCTCAAGTTGCTTCCAAATCTCCAATACCCCCCCCCCCCCCACCGCCCATAACATTATTTGGGGCTACAAATCATTAAAAAGGCTTTCAAATGGTTGTCTCAGGGCATAGAGACCAGTGATGAAAAACTGAATTCTAACACTTCAGGCATTGAGTGCATACTTACTGTATACTGATGACGCATTGGTCATGATCGTCCCATCAAGAGTCCGAGTAACAATATTGCTGCCACCGTAGAAAGTGACAGTTGCCATTGGAAACGACTCCACAACGCACTCCAGCTCCAGATCATCGGTTTGATTGACGACAAACACATTCCCATTCTGTGGCACTATTATCTTGGGAGGCACTGGTTTTGAACACAACACCACACATTCAGGATATAGTCCGGATATACACTAAAGCTGAAAAGAAACACTTGGAGAGTTGCGGCTGCTCGTGGCAGTGCGCAATGCATCTACTATAGCCGATATTGAAATTCGTTGAGAAGTGAAGGGGACTCGGGTTGCAGGCCTTGCTGTGGGCCCAGTGTGTGTGGACCCTTTTGCTGTGGACCCAGCATACTGCTGCCACAATTCAAAGTGGGAATGCTCATAATAATAATAGCAACCCACTTGCCGTAAGAGATTGCGTTTTGATAGCAACAAATGGTGGTCGCTCATTGAAGACTATTTGACTGTACATCTGATATTCGAAGATGTAAGGTGGTAACAACATACCTGTCCAAACAACAGTAAATGTAACAATACAGGTGAAATCCTGATAATTCGAACACCAAAATGCCAGCAAAAAACTTCTAATAATCCGGACATTTTAATTATCCAAGCATGAACCCACAACTCAATATGTATGTCAAAATGCTCTCATGGTCATGCAGAGTGGCGCTATGGACTTTAGACACACATTTTACGGACACTGAACTGACCAGCACAGCCTGCTCATACAAACTTAACTGACCAGTACAGTGTACACTGAACTTCGAATTACACTTTGCTAACTTCGAATTATGAGCACAAATCCCACACATTTTCTATGTAAGTGGAATCCGTGGAACTTCGAATTAACCGGACATACCCAGTTCGAGGTTCGAATTATCAGAATTTTTTATGTGGGAATCGTATTGATAGAAATCGGTCCTGGAAAAACTTCTAATTAAGCAGTATGTTCGAATTAAGCCTGAAGTACATCTTTTTCTTCAGCCTCCACACCACAACTGCGCTCTCAAGCCGACATCAACACGTTTTCAAGGCACATCATCAACAAAGCGACATATCCATTGCTACTGAATTCCTTCGTACAGCTATAAAACGCTCGTCAATGTAGGTAGTTATTGTAGAATTATTCCACTAGAAAATGTAATGGAGCTGCAGGTGACTGAATTTGTAGACTCCACTGCAGTCTTCATATTCATTTACTGTCCGGGAATTGATGAATATACAGCTTGTAACAACTATCCAGTGCATTGTCTAAGGACTAACCATGTACTGTGAGCAGTGCTTCTGAACCCACGGTAACACCGCCATATCCAGCCGTTACATTGCCGTTCTCCGCCACACAGCCAAACGTCCCAGTATCATTGCGCACAATAGAGCTCATTGTCAAGTTCCAGCCACCATCAGATAGTGCGACCCTGGGATTGGTTAGTGTGGTGATAACCTGAATCGTGAGTGTGTGAATAATAGTAAAAATTGAAAAAATAAAAAATAAAAACGTGTTAGACACAAACAGGTGAGCACAAGTACCGTATACTATATCAGTGGTGTACAAACATTTTCCCGATTTTCTGTTCGGCATAGGTGCCAGGGAGAACTCTGGAGTATAAAACACATTTTAAGCACCATCACTGCACCCCCAAAAAGTCGGTGTGGCTTACACTACGATGATCAAATTAACAGAGATAAAGATGGTACATATCTCTATTTCGTGAGCAAAACCTGGGTGCGGCTCATACTGCAATGCTGCTTATGCTCCGGAAAGTACGGTACCTTTAGTGTCTTAGACATGTTGGTCAACTCGGAATAATTATGATTTTTTAAATTTTTGGTACTCAGGGTAAGCATAATGTGCTTCTTGTCTCGCTTGTGTGAGAGTCAATTCTTTTGGACTGCTTTTTCAATGTCCCAATGATTGCTCCTATTATTAAACACACACATGCAGCTCCTAGGATGGTGGGTGAATGGAGTACAAGCTGAAACAAAACAACATGCTCCACTATACCCTCCCACCCCACCTCAGACATGCACAGTCCAGATAGTTTGAGAGCCTGCAGACTTAGGTCAACATTGAAGTCTGCTGAAATTTGTTTTTAACTGCGGCCAGGATTTATCACTCACCCGTGTTTTGTTGTGGTACCAAGTGACATGCGGTGTGTCAAATCCCGACATTTGACAGGAAAATTGCGCTGTTTGTCCTTCTGTGAGCGACGTGTTTGGCTGTACGGCCAACTCTTCAGGCGGTACTGCAGCATAATAACATATCAAAATACACCGAGGGCAACCTTTCAAACGAAAATACACTGCACTCAATGATAAAGTAAAAGTACATGTATACAAGAGAGATTGGAAGCTGTGTCGCAACTCTGAGTTTCACGTATTACTACGATCATCAGGCAACAGGTAAAGTACATTATCGTGTCTGTTGCCGAGGGGAACTCACGATGGCTGCTAACACCCTGTAAACAGTTTGACACTGGCAGTACAAACATGCAAGCATGCACACACACCCAGCAAGGTTACTAAATTATTAATAGTCATAACCCTATCAGCAACCCAGCTCTGAACTGCATCTAATCAGAATGGTTCGAATTTACCCTCAGACAAGGTGCGGATTTCACAAGACATTTTGCGGTAAAATCTGTTTGGAAGGCATCATCTATAGGAACAACAAGGACTGATGAGAGGTTTCAATGTGAGCCAATAAGAAAAGTATTGTGCATTTCCTTTCTAAGATACTCACTGTACACATCGAGCCTGGCAGAGGCACTTGCTGACGGCAAGTGTTTGTTGATAGCTTCGCAACGAAAGATTCCAGCATTCAGAGTGGTGACATTGTCCAAGGTCAACACCGACCATACTCCCTGCGTACCCCTTTGGGTAGTGACGGCATCCGCATATGTGACAGTGCCGTATAGGTCACTGCTGACCAAACTCCCCTCATGATACCATGCTACCGCTGGTGCTGGCATGCCGCGAGCAACACACTCCAGCGTAACATTACTCCCTTCGTTAGTATTGGTAAGTTCAGGTCCACGGAGTATTTGAGCCGGTTCTGGGAATATATTATTAAAATCCAACAAAACAAACGAATTCTACATTAGCATACCATAGTGTCATGTATTAACAACATTTCACAACAGTTCAACAACCTAGTTGCCTAGACTATGAAGTTGTGGAGCTTTACATTGGCCCCATTTTTAGCATTTTCTTCAGACCCTAAGATAAAAGGCCCTGTAGCCCTCGATAGGTTAGCGCCAGACCTATTCCTGTAGAAGCAGATGTCAGAGTTAGGCTTCTATTCAAACAAAATCTATGTGTGTCTACAATTAAAACAGGGTTATTGCCAAAAGTGTACATGCATCTTGAAAATCAGGCTTGTATTCAAACCAGGCTTCTATATGAGATAGGCTTTAATACAAGACACTACAGTACTGCATATGATAGTACGGACACTGACAATGGAAATTGCCACTTCCCTGTGAGCTAAGACGAGCAGTGTAAGGACTAAGAAAGGAAGGAAGGAAACGAAGATTTTAGGTCCGACCTAAATGCCACTGTCTTGCATGATTCTCCTATTACGAATTTTTGTGTTGCCAACACCATACAATGGGTGCTATTTCATTTAGCACTGGCTGGATTATGTTGGAAACGTTTGTGAACAAGACACATCAACTTGCCATGCATTTTGATAGCCAGTGTTATAGTCGAAGAAAGTTATAGCACACCACTAGAAGATATGTAACAAAAGACAACCGAGACTAGCGGCCAGACTGGTACCACAGACCACTTCTCCAGGCACGGACAGTCTTACATTCATATAATTATGGTTCTGCGGTGCAAACCTCTAACTAAGGACCACCTGCCTCTAAAGACCGCCTTCTCTGGTCCCAAGGGGTGGTCGCTAGTCACAGGTCTGACTGTACTATGCCTGCTCACCTTCATAGAGTACGGTGTAATTGATTTTGAGTACGGCTGCTGAGTGTCTCAGATAGACTATGTACATTCCAGCATCAGTGTAGTGCATCCTATGTATGCTCAGTGTCAGGCCATCTGAGGAGATGCTGGCGTTGACTGCTGCCTCAAATGTAGCATTCACAACCTGGAAGGAAAGCACAATGGTTAAAAACAAGGTAAATAGGACACTCGGGACATAATTGTCAATAATGCACATTGCTGACAAGAATAAACTTTGCTCACAACAGTACAAATGATCCCACAGATGCTCGTCCCGTGATCTTATTCCGGTAAATCACTTCTCCGTAATGAAAAGAGACGGATATCTGAAAATCAAGGGATCATGCACGTGTGGTCTTCATTGCACGCTGAGTTCTTACCTTCACCCAAGTAATGTTGGAACTGGGTAACGGGGCTATGCCAGCATCTGTGAGATTCACAAACAGTTCCACTGCTTCACTTTCCACTCCAACTACTGCATTGTTGGGTGCATGTGCTTCAGGTGGAGAGCGGTTTCCTGAGGAACAAAGGAAAAAGTAGTTAGTTAGATCACTCTGACTTTGAGCTTTGAGGCATTAATGACAAGTGTATTGTTGGCTGCTTCAACCGGTAGGTCCGAGCTCCACTGATGAGATGTGACAATGTTGAACTAGCTGGTAGTCAGGAAAATGTATTCAATGCAAAGGTGCTATGCAGCACAAGTTGAAACAGAATAGAGATATGCGGCAAGCTATTTTTTATTTTTTATGATCCTGTAACTTCTATAATGGGGTGTGGGTAGAGCATTAAGAGCCCAATAGAGAGAAAAATCAGACATTGAGCTTGCTGTGTCGGAATGTGACATTGAGACACATACGACTGACCTATAGCCAAGGTTCTCGCCTGAACCGGATCACTGTCAGCACTGCACATTGTAGTCGAGAGCACACACACTTGGAATGTGTAGAACGTTAGTGCGTCCAAGCCTGACAGCACATATGAAAGGCTTTGCTTTGACACTTCCACAGATGAAAAGTTGGATGCCTGTAGAAACAAGATGGAAAAAGGATAATATCGTACACGTTCCCAAGGGAACTCATGACGGCTGCTAGCACCCAGCTAGCAACCAGTAAATCCTGTGGTAGATGCCCTACCCTCTATCAAATCCATTATCTATATGGAACTGCTAAGATACTACACCAGACCTTTTCAACTACTACCGTAAACCCTAAAACCTTTGTGTCAGTTTTAGTTTGCGATCTTCGAGCACAGACAAATTTGCATCTGGAAATGTTTGCGATCGGAGTCAATTTCCTCAATTTTTTTCCACAGCTCTACATTTTATGACTGCTTCAATTTGGCAATTTCACACCTATCGCAAAAACTGCGAAGGATTCTGGATCGCAAAGGGTTCCAGGTTTTCAGTATCTGTATCAATGAGCATACTTCTCGCGGCAAAACTCTCCACACTGTTGATTATAAGCTATTGGTGGAAGGCACACAACAATCATCAATCACAACCCTACATGTCAGGTTTTGTTTGCTGTCCTGCTATATTGCCTTGCCAATACTATGTTGACACTCAGCAGCTTCAGGGGCTTGAATGCATGAATGCGTATATGGTCAATTATGTACTCCACATGCAGCTACAGTAGATTTCCAGCCGGGCTGCTCCTACATACCAATAGGTCCTTGTACAACACACGGTATCCCTGCGTCTGTGCTGTTTGCTCTGTACAGTTGATGTCTGACCAGGAGATGTTGACAGACTCAAAGCTGATCACTTCTACCTTGACACTGGCTGGGGCAGGCAGTGGTTCTGTAAAGGAAGGGTCAAGGAAAAGAATCACCAAAAATCTTCTTCATTTGTCATTTTTGAATGCCATTGCAATGTAGATACCGAACTCCACCCTGTGTTGAGTAGGTGTCCAACATACTAGTAATCCGCTGACTTCATAATTACTTAATCACTAGTAATTCATTCCTCTGCACTGGGTTTACCGTAAAGTCGCGGATAAAAGCCGGGCTTATAAGCACATAAGCCGCTTTCTGCATCAGGCTTCAATGCAAACCATGCTTATATGCACCACTGATATTTTTGCCAGCCTTGTATGCACATCGGCCAATCCGGGCTTGCATAGAAGCCAGGCTTCTACGCACGACACGCGTAGATCTACCACTGACTACCGGTATGGCGGCAGCTTTACTATGCACTGTACATAGCGCATGCACTCTTGACCTACCCAATCCGCGCTTGCATAGAAGCCAGGCTTCTACGAGCGACAGGCTTATATTTGACCCGTTTGATTTTCAGGCTTCTATCCGCGATGTGCTTGTATGCAAACCCGGCTTCTATCCGCGACTTTACGGTATGCACACATCAGGACCATCGATTGCAATTCATGGGTTCATTTACTAGAATTGGTTTCAATTCTTGTCAACGCAAACACCGGGAAGTTTGATGTACATGGAGAAGGAAAAATGGAATACATTGTGAGCTCCTTAACCTGTAGATGTTTTCTTTGCAAGCAAATCACACAGGTCCTTACCAATTTCATGTGAGTGAACAGACAACTGGGGGCTGAAGCTTCCTGTTCCAATTCTATTGCTGGCTTTCACACGGAACTCGTACTGCCGATTTGGCAACACACTGAATGTTGCCAACCGCACTCCAGCAGATGTGTTGTGAAACATTTCCTCCTTGTTTCCTTGACAGTCATAAGACGTTATCCTGTATATAAAAAAACAGTACTAAAGGATCAACTAGGAGGCCTTGGATTGTGATAAAAATTGAAATATTATTAATTGAAGTTTCCATAGTAGTCGACTTTCACTTCTCAATCTGTACTGAATACCAGGGAATCATCTGTGCTATGCACATGTCCCGCATATGATGGACGATTGCAGACAAAGAAAAGCTTCGCTCAATGACAATGTTGAAAAGACAGTTTCTGATTCGGTCTGTTCTGAATTTTTGGTCTGTTCAGACAGGCCCAGAGCATGCACTTTCAGACTATGTAGCCCAGAATCGGAATACTTGCTATATTCACAACGCGTAAATCAGTGTTTTTCAACTTACTCAATCCTGTAGCTTAAAATGGGAGCATTATTGCCTTGTGGCTCTGTCCATTCAATAGTGATATTGTAGGGAATATTCTGCACCACTGTAGCCGGTTGGGGAGGATCAGGTATCTCTGTAACAAAAACGAAATCAGAAACACCATGAGTGACATTAACCCTCCAGCATTCTTTAAACACATACACCAAATCGGTTCCACACTTTCCGAGGGCTGGTGATCAGTAATTGTCGACCTGATTTGTCACAAATTGTCTTGAACTTGGCACGGGATCAGATCAATACGGTGTAGCAATTGGTCAGGATTATGTCCAGTAAACACACTGATAAAGTACGCATTCTACTGACCGTAGACAGTAACGGATGTGTCCTGAGTTGCGTTTCCAGCTGGTGTCATTGCTGTACACGTGTAAGTACCATTGTCTGAACATCTTGCTGCTGCTAGATGTAGTGTTGCCTGACTCCAAGGCATGCCTCTGGAATATACTCCTGGTTGTATGTAGAAATACAGCAAGGGGGAGAAAACATGGACAAGGATTTCTCAAGTACAGTCAACTTCGCTTATAACAACACTCGGCGGGGCATCAAAAAAGTGTCCTTATTCGCGAAGTGTCGTTATACCCGAAGTGTCATTATATGTGTCACAGTTATATTGGACTTTGCTCTGGGCATGAAAATTATGTCGTTATTCGCAAATTGTCGTTATATCCGCAGTCGTTATTTGGACTGGGCATGAAAATTATGTCGTTATTCGCAAATTGTCGTTATATCCGCAGTCGTTATTTGCCCTGGGCATGAAAATTATGTCGTTATTCACAAATTGTCGTTATATCCGCAGTCGTTATTAGCCAAGTTGACTGTAGAGTAAGACATGAGAAAAGAATCGGAAGGAGTCTGATGAAGCTGTTTACCCTTTCACAGTCGCACGTTTTGAAAATAAATCCCCGGTGCTCGATTTTTACTATCGTCTCCAGGCTATCTGTAGGAACGTTAGCCAAAATCATAGAGTGAATGGCTACTTCGCTACGGGTGCTCGCTATCCACTTCATGGCTCATTGGCGATTTGAGTAGGCGAGCTGGGTCTGGTTCCTCCTCGGACAAGCCAAGATTACAAGATATACCATGTCATGACACATGTCTGGCAGAATGGAAATTACATTTGGTTTGTGTACATGGTTTCCACTGTGGCCTTCCACTGTATGCTGTTGTGAGCTATTGAGCTATGCAAAATCCTGACTTCTGCGTAATGGGTAGACACTGAAGTCAGTTGAACATACTTCCGAGGAACCAATGGTTGTCACGTTCGTGTATTTCAAGTACTGCATAAATAACTGATGGTGGCTCAATTTCACTTATACATGTTGCCACCCCCTTATGATGACCATGCAGCTGTGGATCCACATAGATATCATGGCCCAAGCTTTTATGAAAACAACATAGGTGCAATACTTCTAGGCAGCAAGAAACATCATATTATTTTTACCTTGGACAGTGTGTAGCAATCCCAGTGATAACATCTGACTTTGTGAGTAGCCAGGAGCAGAAATTATAACAGTTGGAGGAGGGTTGCTTGAGAAAGTGCAGGTGATGTTGATCTGCTCAGGATGTTCTATGTGTAAGGCGCTTGACAAGAACTGGAGTTGTGGCTCCGCTGCATATACAAAAGCATCATCGACAATGCAAAATGGCCGGCAATAGTCTTGTTTTCTACAACATCCATAATATCTCCATGAACGTGCATGGCGAAACAAATATATATCCCATGGCAAACATGAATGGGCTAATTGTCCAGGGTGTAAATAATTTACATACATGCAACAGGCATACTTGTACAGGTTCGCAAAGGAGACAAGCACATCGACAGACCAGTTAGATAGCATGCCTTACAAAGATATACACAGGCATAAATAGGTATCAGTCTTAATTTGCTGTCGCCCTGCAACCCTATAACCAGTTCATAGCACTACGTTATTGCTCAACGTATGCCTGCATCAAAGAATATTTCTACCAGAAAGGTACTTACTGTAGACTGTCAAAATGCCTTCACTGCTAGCCACATCTCTCATTCTCTCCACGTCCCGGGAACCCGTGGCATTGATTTTGGCCACACATCTGTAAGCACCGCGTTGCTCAAACCCAACGCTGTCCAGACTCAAGCTGCTGGTGATGTAGGTTGGCTCCACTGGACCTTCAGCAATACTTACATTTGAGTACGATGGCAGATCAGTACCATTATACTGCCAATGTATGCTTGGAGCTGGGTGCCCAGTTGCCATACAGGTTAAAGTGACATTCTCACCCTCGACAATTGTGATATTGTCTGGTGCTTCGGATATTATTGGCGAAACTGCAGAGGGAATCGGCGATAATCATCCATACAGCAATGCTGATCATTAGTACAATATGGCAATGTACAAAATTACAATTAATTCTTTTTTTCAACTGTTAACAAAGGGGATTTTGTAAGCATCAAGAGCTCACGCCACACGGGAGAAGCTGATCAAGTTTCTCATGAAAGAACATCGTGTAGATCTGATTATTCGAGAACACTCCAAGACCCCCCCCCCCCCCCATTCCATGGCCGCCGCAACTCCAAAGTCAGTGCGACAGGCCTGACATATACTGCGATGCCAGAGAGACTTGCTCTTCCAAGAAGTGAGAAATGTGGACTTGAACAAGTACTTCTATAACTCTAAATTCACTTACTCTAAACGTTTCGTTTACAAGCCTACTTATCCATGCCGGTTCCTTTTTTTCTTCTCCTCCCCTTCTCCCTTCCTTGCCGTGGTTGGCTAACACCCTCTCTCTTTGTATTGGCCGGTGTTCTCACTGTGCTATGAGATGCTGTAATAAATAAATAAATAAATAAGCCATTAACTAGTTGCAAAGCACGTACATTGCCAACTCACCATACACACTGAGAGTGACCTCTGTGCCGTTGACAGATCCACCAAGAGTTCCGCTGCTATCTGTGTTACTGGCTGTGCATTGATAGACGCCGCGATCACGGAATTCGACCGTGCTGATGGTCAGATTATGATCGGATTGCGTAAGTTGAATACGACCAGCCGAAAAGGAATGGCTTGATGATATGTCCTGTAAGCCAGCAGCATTAGAAGGACCAAGTGAACAATATTCTCAGATGTTCATTCAAGGCATGTGTTTTAAAAGATATCCACTGGGTTGAGAGTAAGACTCAAACGGGAAAAGTCTGAAGAAAAAATTGACTGCCGATAAGCAGAGATTTGTCACACTAGCCGTAAATGAGCAGAATCTCTAGTTCTCAAGTGGACGACTTAATTCTCACTGTCCACAGCCACGATGAATTCTAAGTACAAGACTCATGCACAAGATTGTATTCTTGGCCACTGCACTAGGATCAAGGTTAGAAATACCAAGTAAGCAAACAGCCCCTCTTACCACATTGTTGAAGAACCAGGTTATCGCTGATATTGGTGCTGCATGTACATTGCAAGTGATATGAACCGTGGCGCCTTCCACCACTGCTAGATCTGATGCGGCAATGGTCTCCGTTGGCTGAACTGCAAGCAACAGCCAGCACAATATCACGTACCATAAAATCCTGCACATGTCCTCCCCTCCCCTCTGTGCCTACTCTTCCGCACTGTTTGGTGCACTGAAGTGTCGCTGAAGCCGAGACATCAGGTCGGCGGAGATGCTCCTGTTTCACCACCACAATTGCGTCTGCAGCCACCTCTATCATGCAGTATTCTGTTCTCGAGGTTCGTGGTTTCTCGTAAAAAAATGTCCAGACACTTGGGCTATACAACTATGTTGATGAACATAACCTGCAAACAACGGATTTCATGTGCTGGATCACACTGCTATGTAGCATATATGAATGCACCGACTGGCATGTGCAAGTATACACATTCCCAGCAGGGGGGGATACAGTAGGCTGCATCTCCGCTACCTTACTCCCGGTGGAAAGTGGACTGTAGCTCTGAGTTATGTTCATCCCATGCAAAGCGTTTATCAAAATAGGAATGATCATGGCACTAAATGCTACCTTGCACGGTTTTAAAGAGAACCTGCAATGTTCCGCTCTGCCTTACTAAGACACGAAATCATCAGAAAAATGTTGAGACTTGAGTGAAAGAAGTGTAGCTTTCAGTATCATTTGAGGCTGGATTGTAAACCTGGCCAAACAGTTCCAAACCTACTCACCAAAAATGTTCAAAGTGGAATTTCGGCTGATGGCAGAAGACACAATGTTAGATGCTTCACACTCATAATCGCCTTGATGTTCCGGATACGTGATGTTCGATATCGCCAATTTTGACAAAACACACTCGCTATGATCACATGCAAAGCTGGCGTTGTACGTCGCTTCCGTGATTGTAGTGATTGCTGATCCGTTCAGGACAATTCCATTGTGCAGCCACTTGATGCTTGGTCTCGGCACACCACTGGCAATGCATTCAAGCTGTACACTGGCGCCTTCGTTACGTGTTTCTACGACTGGCTGTGAGATGAACCTTGGTGGCTCTGAAACGGATAGGGCAGAAACATAACAAGGATCTAGAAGCGAAAAAAGTACCTTTCTGATGGTCTAAATGATCCAATGTTAAAATGGAATCCTTTCAAACGTCGTCAATGCCAGATAATAACTGTCAGCCTTCTTTATTCATCTGGCTTTCCTCTCTAACGGCATGCACTGTCTCCACTCACCTCTGTACTCCAGAGTGAAGTTTACAGTTGCAGCACCAGCTGGATTTGAGAGCTGTGCACTGTACAAGCCAGCATCGGTGTAATTCATGTGTGCTATGCTGAGGTTCAGTCGGCTTTGTGATAGGAATGACGTTGGAATTGGCACTTCGGGTGACGCATTGACAAACTGCAAAAGGGAACAAGTGGAATGAAAATACGATTTTACAGCTAACTCCATTCGTTGATGAGGGCTGAATTCCCCGAAACACTGTGTACTGAGCAGGGAGCAGTGCTTTCTCGCAGGTTTGCCGAGTGGACGGTTCGATGGGCTTCTCATGTGCTCTGGATGGCAGGCATGAGTCAGCCAAGTGAGAATTCAAGTTGGCATGAAGAGTGCGAGCTCCCACGTAGGGAGCAACACATAACTCCAGTCAGAGGTGTATTTTTAGCAGCAGGTGGCTCCCCAATATTTTGGAGGCAGGCTTGAAGTTCAAGTCTGACAGCAATGGCAATAGTCACAAAAAAACAAGAATGTTTGTACAATTGGCTGACCTTTGTCCAAGTGATGTTAGCCACAGGAACACCCGGATCGCCAGCAAAGTCCAGTAGAACTATTAGTGAAGCAACCATATCTTGAACACCGTGGACAAGTGTCGTCACGGCACTAGCTCGGGGAGGAACTGAGAGGAAAAGCAACGGGGAAAGTAACCAATAATTATATATAATCAGTCAATACCGAGAACGGCACACCGAAATTGATGATCACTGTTTCTTGCTAGAGAACGAGCAGCAAGTTGCCTGTGTACTTCATCTATTTTAGGTAGAGCTCTAGGTATGGCTGGAATCATGACCAGTCTATATTAATTTGTTGGTTCTTGTCAGCTGCTTCCATTACAATCAATTATCATTGGTGCTTTTCAAAGTGTACTTGGACATTAACAGATCCTATAAATTCAAACAGGCAGAGAAAATAGTGGACAAAGAAAGCGAAATATTTTGACAGTGCTGCCGGAAAACCGACAGGCCTAGTACTAGGCTCACCTTGCACTCGGAGGAACAGATCCTGAGAAGCATTCCCTGCATCGTTCCGGAACAAACATGAGTAATTTCCCTCGTCCGACTTTCTCACACTGGGGAAGGCATGTGCACTAGTGTACACATTAGGAAAGGTGCTGTTTCGTTCAACGACTGTAAATAAAGGGTTCGTAGCATTCGATGCATGTTGCCAGAAACTGGTTGGCGCGGGCAGTCCACGGTAAGTGCAACTCAGTGTAACGTATTGGTGTTCATTGCACGTTACGTATATTCCAGTTCTTGAGCTGATGTACGCTGGTGGGACTGCAAATAGACACGCACATCCACACGTGGACATGAATGCAAACAGGCAAGAACATACAAATACACATGTACATAAACACACACACACAGGTACTCAGGCATACACACACACACACACACACACACACACACACACACACACACACACACACACACACACACACACACACACACACACACACACATGCACACACACAAAGCACACAACCGTGAGCTCGATATGAGCAAGGAGAGTGGAATGGCGGGTGAAAGATCAGTTTCTTTGAAATGAGCGACTGCGGCATGACTTTGGGACAGATCCACTTACGAGAACGGGCCCAACAACATAACGGCGAATATGGAAGGAAAGAAGAAAAGGAGGAAAGGAAATAAATGACTTGAAGACATAAGAAATCACAAAGCACAATAGTCCAGGCTCCAGAAGTGCTCAGGAACTGACAGAAACTGGTCACATATGCACAGATGCACACATGCCCTCATGTGAGAAGGAAAGGTAATGTGCAGTGTTACTTTTTGACAATTCTAGACTTGACTTACTTTGCACTACGACAGTGAATGTAGTGCTGGCTGTGGCAATGGAGTTGTTCACGTTGCAAGTCAGTGTGTAGTTGTTCAACAATCCGTCCACAGCAGCATTGCTCATACTATACGTAGAAGTATGGTATGGCAAGACTGTGACGTCACTAGCCAGGCCAGTCATCGCAGCGGGAAATCCCGGTGATACAGTCCAGACAAACAATGGCCGTGGATTGGCGAATGCGATGCATTCGACGTCAAGCATTTCACCTTCGAGAACTGTGTATTCACGTTGAGACTGGTTGAACCTTGGACCGGCTGAACACAAAGCAGTGAAACATCATTGGTAACACAATATGGATTCCGACTAGCGCAGTATACTGACAGGAATTTGCAGTTCTGTAAACAGTCTCTCAAAGCTAATATTTGGCTTGATGCAGACTATCAAAAGATCATCTACGCCATACTTGTAAAACCTCCAAATAAGTAGCAGATCATATTTCCGGGACAGAGGTGCTTGACAGTAATTTGAAGATCCATTGGTGTTGTACGTTGTCTGTCTGTGTGTTGCCTGCCTAATTGCAGGATACAATTTTGCTGATGAACAATCTCTATTTAGGGGTAATGGGTACTTCTATGAATTTGAAGCACTGCATCATTTCCATGACTTGCCTTGGGCAGACAATGCAACTAAAGTGCAGATCTAGTTTGGCAGGTCCGTTCATGCCCATGGCCATTATTTCACATTTTCTCAGAAAGCACATTCGGCATAATGGCAAATACAATTAACCCTACCTTGCACATCTATGTCCACTTCAACAGCAGTGAAATGTGAGCCAGTGTCGTCGACTATCGCAATTTCGCAACGGTATCTGCCGCAGTTGTAGAATGTAGCGTCGGAAATCACCAGAATATTCGCCGTCAGGTAGAGTTGCTGTGTTGCATCTATGTCCCAGAAAAGACAGTGTGCATATACATGTTGTCAGTTTTCTATTGGTCGCATTTTTTGCCATGAATTTTTGGTGGATGAATTCAAAATAAATAAACTGTACTGCATTTTAGTAGTTCATTCTGCACTATGTGTTGCATTCAACATGCATTATTGTCGGAATGGGAACAACTTTCCCAAAAACCTTGGTTCTACCCGTGTGTGTGAATCCCCTATTAGAGCCGGGTTCAAATGCTTTTGTTCAGTCGGCTTCTTTGCTATTGTATGGATCAGTAACTCCGCGCTCGGCTGACAAGATCAAACAAGATCGAGACAACTAACTGCCCAGATGACATTTTCACTGAACCAAGCGAACGAGACTCTTTGCTGTTTAATGAAGACACAGCAAAAATACTGCTTAATTTTTTTTAGAAAGTCTTCGTGACCCATCGCATTTGATAGCAATAATACTATTGCGGATGTGTCCAACTTGGCAATAGACATAGCATGTTATGTCCTTAAAAGAGAATTAATGATTCACTGAACTGGCGTAAGTAGGTTTTTATAGATCCTGCCACACCCAAGCCTTTCATTCTTTGTGAATGATGTGAAGGGTACACACATGACTTTCATACGTTGTGAATGATGTGAAGGGTACACACATGACCTCTTCAGCAGTAAACACACATTGATGGCTAAAACGTAGACCCGGTCATGGCCTGACTAACCGGACCGGTTCCACCGGGCCTGCAGTGCATGTACATATCGTTTTGCACATAACGACTTCAAATGTTTAAAAAATATATATATTTCATTAAATAGGTAAACAGTTTCAGTTTTGTGAAGACAAAAACTTTCAAGATGTTTGTAATGAGCCTGAAGTGTGTCCTTTTTATGAGTATTATTTCATTAAATCGTTAGAATTAAATGTTCGGTAACATGTCCGGTCTTACAGTAGTCATCGACAGTTGGCAATTGAATCATACCACTGTTTTCTATTGTACTCTTACCATGGCTGGTTATTGCCCTCATCTCTGGGGTTGCTCCCCACATTAGCAATGGGTGCACATGCTACGAGATTGAGTTTAATAAAAATAATAATAATTTTGTGAAAAGAGCTATAGCTACGGGAATACTAATAATACCATGCTTACCATAAGAGGATAGTGTGCTGGCACTGACGCTGCCCGTGGTGGGAACTCGACCCAGTCCGATCTGCTCCCACACGGGCATGGTGCTGGGGAAAGCACTGGCATTGCATGGGATCGATAGGGACTTTCCCTCCTCTACAGTAAACTTCTCATCTCTAGAAGGGGTTGATATGAAGGGTCGAACTGCATCATTGACAAAAAACCAAAACTTCATAAGTAAGAGCATTCACAAGTGTTTTGGAACAAGGAGATCACTTGTTATAGCATGGCATTGACCATTAATGGAGGTATTTGAGAATGGTGTGTGTGTGTGGGGGGGGGGGGGGGCTAATAGTCTGGGAACATCACAATTTGATACAAATGACACACTATCTGATGCTTGACAATTTCAATGTGAGCGCAAACCTCATAGCATTACAAGACGTGGATGCTGGTAAATTTGCAGGTTCTTCGAACATGGGTTATGTGTGTGCGTGTCTTGTGTAATCAATGGTGCTAGTGAAGCTTATATCAGATCCACTCTGATTTAGCCACCCACACTGGTACCAAGTATTACCTTCACTGGGGGCAGGGGTACCTGCAGTTGGATCCCGGGACGGATACCCTGATGCCGTCAATCCTTTTTCTGCACCTTGTCCTCACCCACTTACTGAGGTGTGGTGAGCCCATCAGTGGGATCATTTCAAGTCCACCCTAGTTTGGGGATTTCAGGGGGTGTCGGCCGCTGGGTGGTTCAATGGCCAATTGAGTCATCTTTCCAAGATTCCTTTTGAGTCTCTCTCCCCTCTCCCGGGGAGACCCACGTGACCAGTTTTGGCAGTGAGCAAGTACAAGGGTGTGTGTGTGTGTGTGTGTGTGTGTGTGTGTGTGTGTGTGTGTGCGTGCGGGCGTGCGTGTGTGTAGGTGTGTAGGTGTGCGTGCATGTGTGCGTGTGTTCGGGAGTGTATTTGTGGGGGGGGGGTGCGGTTGTGTGTGTGAGTATGCACCTGGACATACCGTAGAATAATCTCTGTAGACCCAGGTTACATACCATTCATCAGCAGGTGGAAGACGGCCACTGCAAAGCCATTGTAATTTCCAGCTCGTGCTGTGTACATGCCAGAGTCGAGGCGCTGCAGTCGATTGATTGTGAGGCGTTGACGATCAACGGAGAACACAAATGTGGATCCAATCGGATGCACAGTGCCAAGGGGCGACTCCCAAATGATCTAGTAGAGAAGACACAAGAATAAGACCAGAGAGAAAATAATACGTGTTCTATCTGACTCGTATGATGGCATGCAAGAGGGAAGTGGTCTATGAAAAAGATCTCACTGTTCATAATAGAGCAGATTTTCATGACATTATAATAATGACTAATCATCAACATTTTGATCAATCCCAGGCACGTTGTGATCTGGTTTAGAATAACATGAGGTGTCTTCCATAGTGCCAAATGATAATTATGTACCCGACACAAAGTAAGCAATGTAGAATTAGGCCATTTTTGCGCCGAAGCTATTGGTAAAGATTGCAATGACGGGAAGGCATGAGTACAGACGATAGATATATCCCAACACCAAAACAGTCACTATTGCCACCAAGTGTCAGGATAAGAAATGAAGAGTGAAAGGCTCAATACCACGATCAGCACGTACATCACTTGGCTTGATGGCTGGGTTGCCAGGGTAGAGCACCACCAAGGTAAACGTTACACTCTGGGCCTCCAGCCGGGTGAAATTGGACTTGATGACGGAGAACACTGGTTTCACTGTGTCAACAATCAAAAGCAGCAAGAAGACATTGAGGTACTGAGATGGCAATGTGTTAGTCATCAGATTGTACGCACGTAGGGAGTGATGACACTAAATTGGTGCCGAAAATGATTATGGCATGTGGATGGTGGAACGAACATGGCGGACACAATGTGACCCATACATACTTGGGTTGAGTGGAGTTGGAAGAAACACAGCTATCCCGTATAGTCACGTGATAGATGCACAACCACTCTATAGCATCAAACCATTATAGAACCTTCTCAATGCCAAAGAGAAAATGCTACAAGGATTCACTTACCTGCCACTGTTAACGAGAATGTGGTGCTTCTCGCGTATGCCCCTATTGGAGTAGCGAGCTGAGCCTGACATGTGTACGTGCCGTTATGAGATATTGTTGTGTTGGCGATAGTCATGGTGCTGCTTGATTGTATTTGTTGAGTTCCCGGAATGGAAGCTAAATAGGAGAAACATCAAGCGACGACTACTATAAAAGCCAGATTGCATTAGTGACTCCATTGAAAAAGCACCTGGATCTGTGCGAAAGAAATCCGCCAGGTGCACAGCTCACCTGGACCAGATTGAGTTCCTATGGTCATACATGGTGCTGGGCAGAGAAATCTAGCATCATGAATAGAACAGCACGGGGAGTTAAGCCCTATGCAGTCCCAAGCGCAGCACAAAACACTGTGCTACGTTAATAACAGGTTGGATTTCTCTGTCCAGAACTGTACTCTTCTACACTTATCCATCTGACAAGGGATATAAAGATATCTGTGGTGGGTTGGTACTGCTCTACCCCGATCTTAGACCAAACCCTCGGTTGCCACTAGGAATGTTGAGAATTCCCACAGATTTTACTTATGCATGCCACTTGGACAAAATAACCCCAACAGTTTGCAACTTCCTGCACAACCTCTGTCCACTCCTGTGACACCAGAACTTCACATCATGTGACATGATTCCAAATTCTACATGAGAAAACAGTGGGAAGTCGCCACGAGAGAGCTGAATATAAAGCAGGGCATCTATGGCAACATGGCATCTATCATGACAGAGTGAACATATTTGTGTATCTGTTTGCCACATGATGTGAAGTTCTGACATCGCAGATCCCATAGCGGGAGTTGCACACTCTCTGGTTCATGTACTTTGCATGCCACGGACCGCGGGCCATTACTGAAAGCAGCAGAGCTGAAATTTGCTTGGCTGGTAAACAACGGTCAGTTTCTAGGGATGAATTTTACACAAATTATTGCAAAGTGGTGATCCGCAGCGAAGCAATAGGAATACAATGCCCTCGTCGTGTCCCAACATGCACCACCAAAGTGTATGTACGTACCATTTGATTCCGTGATCGCTGCATATTTGGAACTGTATATTTGGTCATCAGTGCCGTTCAGGATGGAGACGGCTGCTTCAGGATACGATTCAGAGTGACAGGTGACTTGGAACACGTCTGTTACATTGACAATGTACACTGCATCATCAGCAGGGCTGGTAATGCGGGGTAATGCTGTACAGGAATGGAAAGAGAGCACCAAGCAGAAAATTTCAAATAGATATTTATAAAAATGTGAATCGGAGACAAAATTGACACAAATTAGCAAAAGTCGTCTTGTACGTAAGACATTGAAAGGGAATGAGGTTCGGGATTTGTCGATAGTGATAGTGGCCCTGACTTGCATCATGTTCTGGCAGAGAGCATTTATTCACAATGCGTCACACAGTCGTCACACACTCTGCTGCTCGTTGAAATGGGATCGTGATCGTGTCAGTCATCTACACGCGTGGCGCTGTACAGCCCAAGACCAGAGACCGCATGTTCACTAGTCCAGGGCGGAAAGCTGACTCACTGACTCACTTACTTGCGGAAAGCTGACTCACGGACTCACTGACTCACTTACCTGGGTACTCACTGACTCACTGACTCATTGACTCATTGACTCACTGACTCACTGACTGACTGACTCACTGACTTATTGACTCACTGACTCACTGACTCATTGACTCACTGACTCGCTGACTCACTGACTCATTGACTGACTGACTCACTGACTGACTGACTCATTGACTGACTGACTCACTGACTCATTGACTCACTGACTCACTGACACACTGACTCACTGACTTATTGGCTCACTGACTCACTGACTCCTTGACTCACTGACTCACTTACTCACTGACTCCCTTGAACGGACTTCCTCAAGCAGCAGTGTGCATCCCTCAAGAAAGCGTAATCACCATGGAGCATAAACTTGAAGTTTTTTTAGTGAACTCTTACCGTAAACAACGACTGTAAAGCTGAGCGAAGTGATGCCTGCTGCATTACTAATCCACACTTCGTAGGTATCGGCATCATCCAGGGACAAGTTGCGAATAGTCAAAGACATCCTGCACTCACACATTAACACCGGGGAAATATCCATTCATTGATTATTATTATTAAAAGGCTATGAAAATGGAAGCATTGCTGGCAATAGTGATCATGATAGTTATAAAAACGCCTCTGGGCATAAAGTCTTGAGAAAAGAATATTTCCAGCTTCCATCAATACTGTGAAGAAGAGGTTGGTGCGACCTCGGCGATACCCTGTCGTGAGTCAGTCAAGTGAAAACTCAAGTCGGCAGGAATAGCGCGAGCTCTCATGTAGGGAGCAACACACAATTTTTTCCATCAATACTTGTGCTGAAAACTGTTCACTCGAGTGGGGTGCGGTGCAATGGTGGTGTCTTACCTGTTCGTTGAAACTTCAAATCTCGGACTGGCCATGGGCAGTGCCCACTGTATGCTTGGCTGTGGTTGTGGGGAGTTTGTGTACGCAAAACTGAATGTGACATTGCTTGCTTCAAGACTGTCCTGGGTGGCATTACTCACTCTCTGAACAACCGGTGGAACTGGAGAAAGAAATGTGAAAAAATTTAGAAAAAGTCTCATTCCCGCTAGTACTATTACTATGCTACTACACTAGCGTTATCTTTTAAAGTGTAATTTTGCCAATGCTCTGACCGCCAAAGTGCCGGTTATAATTAACAAAGTATCAATCAAGTCCTTAATTGAATTCGTCTTGAAAAGTAATGGTACGAAAGGCCTAGTCGAAGCGATATGGCTTTCTGTGCTTCGTGTGCTGCTAGTACTACTAGGTCGTCCCCCGTTAATACGAGTCCGGTTAGTACATAAGAAATCTCAAGTCCCGGACGAAACGTGGTCACTTCCATACAAATTTTGTCGGTTAGTACATAATTCGTTAGTACATAAACCCCGTTAGTACATAACATTTCTCTGTACCCGCATGTCACCTACCTCAATAGTACATAATTTGTTGGTCTTTTGGCCTTCCAGTAGAGGCACATTGTGTTCTAGTTTCTACTTGTGGATGCAATTAGCTCAGAAATCAGAGCGCACATCACAAACCGACAAAGCTCTGTTTTTTCCCGAGTGACTGTACAGGCGCGGCTGGGCATGTATCATGTGAACTGTAGATTCTTCACTAACTGTCACCGTTATAACATAATTTTTATGTTATATCGAGGGAATCAAGAATATCTCGCTCTCTTGTCATGGTAGCCAGAAACACTCAGAAAAGTTGAAAAAAGTGAAAAATTCTGGTACACAAGCAAGTTATGTACACTTCCGTTTAGTACATAAACCCCGTTAATACATAACATTTGTCAAGTCCCAGAGATTATGTATTAACGAGGGACGACCTGTACTACTATATTCGTCAGGGAATGGTTGTGGGAGAATTGAATCTACAGATGTCAATACAAACAGTACATATCATGATGTTTGTCTCTACACACAGTGTATCGTCACGCTGCACACATTGCCATTGTATTGTCACATGGTGTGCAACTCTGAGATACTGAATCCTATTCTGATTGTTCGTTACCTGGCCATCAATGCTGCATGTAGTCTTTGCTAAGGGAATACAGCATCATTGTATCTTTTAACATTCTACTCGAATCCGGGCTAATATCTGCGCTCTCTGCTAGGTGTATACCGCACAGTACATTGGCTATTCATTCTGTAGTATGATTATAGTCAGACGTCGCTTGTCCGCTCCTCGTTTATCTGGATTCCTTGCCATCCGGAAGAAAATCGTTGTTTACCGATATACAGCATGTGCCATGCATACATACAGTATGTGTAGTTGATTATCCGCTTCCCTTGCCTAACCGGATTTTTGGGGAAAACGGATGTGTGCGGTTATACGAGGTCTGACTGTATATGGTTGTGTCCCTACCTTGCACGGTAAGACTAGTATTGATGCTGTCCACGTGAACACCAGTTGTTGCAACCACCGTAGCGATGCATACATACTGTCCTGCATCACTCTCACTGATGTTGCTCACACTGAGCTGGTATGTAGTTGTGTACAGCTGGGATGAAGTACCTGTATGCAACCAGGATGACAGCAATAACAGTTATCTGAGCTTTCACGAACAGAGGCGTACTGCAACGCAAAGGACAATTTTCCCTGCATCGATATAGCAATGAACACGAAATCTCCTCAAGGTGCTTCCAAATCTCTCAGACCCCGTCGCCCATGTCATTCATTATTTGGAGCTACAAATCCTTTAGCAGGTTTTCAAACAAATTTCCTCAGGGCATAGAGACCAGTGATGAAAATGAATTCTAACACTTCAGGCATTGAGTGCATACTTACTGTATACTGATGACTCATTGGTCATGATCGTCCCATCACGAGTCCGAGTAACAATATTGCTGCCAAAGTAGCAAGTGACGGTTGCCATTGGAAACGACTCCACGACGCACTCCAACTCCAGATCACCGGTTTGGTTGACGACAAACACATTTCCGTTCTGTGGCAATATTATCTTGGGAGGCACTGGTTTTAAACACAACACCACACATTCACGAAATACACATAAAGCTGAAAAGAAAGAAACTTGACGAGTTGTGGCTGCTTGTGGCAGTGCGCAATGCATCTACTGTAGCCGGCACTGAAACCCGTTGAGAAGTAAAGGAGCCTTGGGTTGCTGGCCTTGCTGTGCACTCAGTGTGTGTGGACCCTTCTGCTCTGGACCCAGCATACTGCTGCCACAATTCAAAGTGGGAATGCTCATAACAATAATAGCAACCCACTTGCCTTAAGAGATTACTTTCTGATTGCAACAAGTGGTGGTCGCTCGTTGCAGACTATGTGACTGTAGCCGCAATACACATCTGATATTCCAAGATATAAGGTGGCAACGCCATACATGTACCTGTCCAAACGACAGTAAATGTAACAATAGTACATCTTTTTCTTCAACCTCCACACCACAACTGCGCTCTCAAGCCGACATCAACACGTTTTCAAGGCACATCATCAACAAAGCGACATATCCATTAGTACTGAATTCCTTCGTACAGCTATAAAACTCTCGTCAGTGAAGGTAGTTATTGTAGAATTATTCCACTAGAAAATGTAATACAGCTGTAGTTGACTGAATTTGTAGACTCCACTGCAGTCTTTATATTCATTCACTGTTCGGGAATTGATGAATACACAGCTTGCAACAACTAACCAGCAGCTTGTCTAAGGACTAACCATGTACTGTGAGCAGTGCTTGAGAACCTGCGGTGACACCACCATATCCAGCCGTCACATTGCCATTCTCCGCCACACAGCCGTACGTCCCAGTATCGTTGCGCACAACAGAGCTGATTGTCAAGTTCCAGCTACCATTGGACAGTGCTACCCTGGGATTGGTTAGTGTGGTGATAACCTGCACAGTTTTAGACACAAACAGACAAGCACAGATACGTGTACTACAGTGCTGGAAACTGAAATCCGACCCTTCCACATTCTAGCGGTCTCTATTTCGTAGTTTAACTATCCCGTGTTGGGTCTTTGAGATGTGAGCACACCGCTCAGGGGTAGAATTCCAGTTGCCAGCACTGTATATCAGTAGTGTACAAGCATGTGCCAGATCTTTGATCGGCCTCAGGGCCAGGGAGAACTACCGCATTCTCCGGAGTATAAGCCACACCTTCAGCACCAGCAAGTCACGCCAAAAAAGTCTGTTTGGCTTACACTACAATGATCAAATCAACAGAGGTAACATTGGTAAATGTCTGTATTTGGTGAAAAAACCTGGGTGCGGCTTATACCGCAGTGCTGCTTATGCTCCGGAAAGTATGGTATCTTTAGCATCTTAGACATGTTGGTCAACTCGGAATAATTATGATTTTTGAAATTTTTGGTACTTAGGGTAAGCATAATGTGCTTCTTGTCTCGCTTGTGTGAGAGTCAATTCTTTTGGACTGCTTTTTCAATGTCCCAATGATTGCTCCTATTATTAAACACACACATGCAGCTCCTAGGATGGTGGGTGAGTGGAGTACAAGCTGAAACAAAAAAACATGCTCCACTAAACTCTCCCACCCCACCTCATACATGCACAGTCCAGATAGTTTGAGAGCCTGCAGACTTAGGTCCACATTGAAGTCTGCTGAAATTTGCTTTTAACTGCGGCCAGGATTTATCACTCACCCGTGTTTTGTTGTGGTACCATCTGACATGCGGTGTGTCAAATCCCGACATTTGACAGGAAAATTGCGCTGTTTGTCCTTCTGTGAGCGACGTGTTTGGCTGTATGGCCAACTCTTCAGGCGGTACTGCAGCATAATAACATATCAAAATACACCGAGGGCAACCTTTCAAACGAAAATACAATGCACTCAATGACAAAGTAAAAGTACATGTATACAAGAGAGATTGGAAGCTGTGTCGCAACTCTGAGTTTCACGTATTACTACGATCATCAGGCCACAAGTAAAGTACATTATCGTGTCTGTTGCCGAGGGGAACTCACGACGGCTGCTAACACCCTGTAAACAGTTTGACACTGGCAGTACAAACAAGCAAGCATGCACACACACCCAGCAAGATTACTAAATTATTAATAGTCATAACCCTATCAGCAACCCAGCTCTGAACTGCATCTAATCAGAATGGTTCGAATTTACCCTCAGACAAGGTGCGGATTTCACAAGACATTTTGTGGAAAAATCTGTTTGGAAGGCATCATCTGTAGGAACAACAAGGACTGATGAGATGTTTCAATGTGAGCCAATAAGAAAAGTATTGTGCATTTCCTTTCAAGGATACTCACTGTACACATTGAGCCTGGCAGAGGAACTTGCTGACAGCAAGTGTTTGTTGATAGCTTCGCAACGAAAGATTCCAGCATTCAGAGTGGTGACATTGTCCAAGGTCAACACCGACCATACTCCCTGCGTACCCCTTCGGGTAGTGACGGCATCCGCATATGTCACAGTGCCGTATAGGTCACTGCTGACCAAACTCCCCTCATGATACCATGCTACCGCTGGTGCTGGCATGCCGCGAGCAACACACTCCAGCGTAACATTACTCCCTTCGTTAGTATTGGTAAGTTCAGGTCCACGGAGTATTTGAGCCGGTTCTGGTAATATATTATTAAAATCCAACAAAACAAACGAATTCTTCATTAGCACAGTTACCATAGTGTCATGTATTAACAACATTTCACAACAGTTCAACAACCTAGTTGCCTAGACTATGAAGTTGTGGAGCTTTACATTGGCCCCATTTTTAGCATTTTCTTCAGACCCTAAGATAAAAGGCCCTGTAGCCCTCGATAGGTTAGCGCCAGACCTATTCCTGTAGAAGCAGATGTCAGAGTTAGGCTTCTATTCAAACAAAATCTATGTGTGTCTACAATTAAAACAGGGTTATTGCCAAAAGTGTACATGCATCTTGAAAATCAGGCTTGTATTCAAACCAGGCTTCTATATGAGATAGGCTTTAATGCAAGACACTACAGTACTACATATGATAGTACGGACACTGACAATGGAAATTGCCACTTCCCTGTGAGCTAAGACGAGCAGTGTAAGGACTAAGAAAGGAAGGATGGAAACGAAGATTTTAGGTCCGACCTAAGTGCCACTGTCTTGCATGATTCTCCTATTACGAATTTTGGTGTTGCCAACACCATACAATGGGTGCTATTTCATTTAGCACTGGCTGGATTATGTTGGAAACGTTTGTGAACAAGACACATCAACTTGCCATGCATTTTGATAGCCAGTGTTATAGTCGAAGAAAGTTATAGCACACCACTAGAAGATATGTAACAAAAGACAACCGAGACTAGCGGCCAGACTGGTACCACAGACCACTTCTCCAGGCACGTACAGTCTTACATTCATATAATTATGGTTCTGCGGTGCAAACCTCTAACTAAGGACCACCTGCCTCTAAAGACCGCTTTCTCTGGTCCCAAGGGGTGGTCGCTAGTCACAGGTCTGACTGTACTATGCCTGCTCACCTTCATAGAGTATGGTGTAATTGATTTTGAGTACGGCTGCTGAGTGTCTCAGATAGACTATGTACATTCCAGCATCCGTGTAGTGCATCCTATGTATGCTCAGTGTCAGGCCATCTGAGGAGATGCTGGCGTTGACTGCTGCCTCAAATGTAGCATTCACAACCTGGAAGAAAAGCACAATGGTTAAAAACAAGGTAAATAGGACACTCGGGACATAATTGTCCAGAGGATTTATTCCCCAGGATCGAAACATTGACAATAATGCACATTGCTGACAAGACTAAACATTGCTCACAAGAGTACAAATGATCCCACAGATGCTCGTCCCGTGATCTTATTCCGGTAAATCACTTCTCCGTAATGAAAAGAGACGGATATCTGAAAATCAAGGGATCATGCACGTGTGGTCTTCATTGCACGCTGAGTTCTTACCTTCACCCAAGTAATGTTGGAACTGGGTAACGGGGCTATGCCAGCATCTGTGAGATTCACAAACAGTTCCACTGCTTCACTTTCCACTCCAACTACTGCATTGTTGGGTGCATGTGCTTCAGGTGGAGAGCGGTTTCCTGAGGAACAAAGGAAAAAGTAGTTAGTTAGATCACTCTGACTTTGAGCTTTGAGGCATTAATGACAAGTGTATTGTTGGCTGCTTTAACCGGTAGGTCCGAGCTCCACTGATGAGATGTGACAATGTTGAACTAGCTGGTAGTCCGGAAAATGTATTCAATGCAAAGGTGCTATGCAGCACAAGTTGAAACAGAATAGAGATATGCGGCAAGCTATTTTTTATTTTTTATGATCCTGTAACTTCTATAATGGGGTGTGGGTCGAGCATTAAGAGCCCAATAGAGAGAAAAATCAGACATTGAGCTTGCTGTGTCGGAATGGGACATTGAGACACATACGACTGACCTATAGCCAAGGTTCTCGCCTGAACCGGATCACTGTCAGCACTGCACATTGTAGTCGAGAGCACACACACTTGGAATGTGTAGAACGTTAGTGCGTCCAAGCCTGACAGCACATATGAAAGGCTTTGGTTTGACACTTCCACAGATGAAAAGTTGGATGCCTGTAGAAACAAGATGGAAAAAGGATAATATCATACACGTTCCCAAGGGAACTCATGACGGCTGCTAGCACCCAGCTAGCACCCAGTAAATCCTGTGGTAGATGCCCTACACTCTATCAAATCCATTATCTATATGGAACTGCTAAGACCCTACATCAGACCTTTTCAACTACTACTGTAAACCCTTAAACCTTTGTGTCAGTTTTAGTTTGCGATCTTCGAGCACAGACAAATTTGCATCTGGAAATGTTTGCGATCGGAGTCAATTTCCGCAGTTTTTTTCCACAGCTCTACATTTTATGCCTGCTTCAATTTGGCAATTTCACACCTATCGCAAAAACTGCGAAGGATTCTGGATCGCAACGGTTTCCAGGTTTTCAGTATCTGCATCAATGAGCATACTTCTCGCAGCAAAACTCTCCACACTGTTGATTATAAGCTATTGGTGGAAGGCACACAACAATCATCAATCACAGCACTACATGTCAGGTTTTGCTTGCTGTCCTGCTATATTGCCTTGCCAATACTATGTTGACACTCAGCGGCTTCAGGGGCTTGAATGCATGAATGCGTATATGGTCAATTATGTACTCCACATGCAGCTAGAGTAGATTTCCAGCCGGGCTGCTCCTACATACCAATAGGTCCTTGTACAACACACGGTATCCCTGCGTCTGTGCTGTTTGCTCTGTACAGTTGATGTCTGACCAGGAGATGTTGACAGACTCAAAGCTGATCACTTCTACCTTGACACTGGCTGGGGCAGGCAGTGGTTCTGTAGAGGAAGGGTCAAGGAAAAGAATCACCAAAAATCTTCTTCATTTGTCATTTTAGAATGCCATTGCAATGTAGATACCGAACTCCACCCTGTGTTGAGTCGGTGTCCAACATACTAGTAATCCGCTGACTTCATAATTATTTAATCACTAGTAATTCATTCCTCTGCACTGGGTTTACCGTAAAGTCGCGGATAAAAGCCGGGCTTATAAGCACATAAGCCGCTTTCTGCATCAGGCTTCAATGTAAACCATGCTTATATGCACCACTGATATTTTTGCCAGCCTTGTATGCACATCGGCCAATCCGGGCTTGCATAGAAGCCAGGCTTCTACGCACGACACGCGTAGATCTACCACTGACTACCGGTATGGCGGCAGATTAACTATGCACTGTACATAGCGCATGCACTCTTGACCTACCCAATCCGCGCTTGCATAGAAGCCAGGCTTCTACGAGCGAAAGGCTTATATTTGACCCGTTTGATTTTCAGGCTTCTATCCGCGATGTCCTTGTATGCAAACCCGGCTTTTATCCGCGACTTTACGGTATGCACACATCAGGACCATCGATTGCAATTCATGGGTTCATATACTAGAATTGGTTTCAATTCTTGTCATCGCAGACACCGTGAAGTTTGATGTACATGGAGAAGGAAAAATGGAATACATTGTGAGCTCCTTAACCTGTAGATGTTTTCTTTGCAAGCAAATCACACAGGTCCTTACCAATTTCATGTGAGTGAACAGACAACTGGGGGCTGAAGCTTCCTGTTCCAATTCTATTGCTGGCTTGCACACGGAACTCGTACCGCCGATTTGGCAACACACTAAATGTTGCCAACCGCACTCCAGCAGATGTGTTGTGAAACATTTCCTCCTTGTTTCCTTGACAGTCATAAGACGTTATCCTGTATATCAAAAAAACAGTACTGAAGGATCAACTAGGAGGCCTTGGATTGTGAGAAAAATTGAAATATTATTAATTGAAGTTTCCATAGTAGTCGACTTTCACTTCTCAATCTGTACTGAATACCAGGGAATCATCTGTGCTATGCACATGTCCCGCATATGATGGACGATTGCAGAAAAAGAAAAGCTTCGCTCAATGACAATGTAGACAAGACAGTTTCTGATTCGGTCTGTTCTGTATTTTTGGTCTGTTCAGACAGGCCCAGAGCATGCACTTTCAGACTATGTAGCCCAGAATCGGAATACTTGCTATATTCACAATGCGTAAATCAGTGTATTTCAACTTACTCAATCCTGTAGCTTAAAATGGGAGCATTATTGCCTTGTGGCTCTGTCCATTCAATAGTGATATTGTAGGGAATATTCTGCACCGCTGTAGCCGGTCGGGGAGGATCAGGTATCTCTGTAACAAAAATGAAATCAGAAACACTATGAGTGACATTAACCCTCCAGCATTCTTTAAACACATACACCAAATCGGTTCCACACTTTCCGAGGGCTGGTGATCAGTAATTGTCGACCTGATTTGTCACAATTTGTCTTGAACTTGGCACGGGATCAGATCAATACGGTGTAGCAATTGGTCAGGATTATGTCCAGTAAACACACTGATAAAGTACGCATTCTACTGACCGTAGACAGTAACGGATGTGTCTTGAGTTGCGTTTCCAGCTGGTGTCATTGCTGTACACGTGTAAGTACCATTGTCTGAACGCCTTGCTGCTGCTAGATGTAGTGTTGCCTGACTCCAAGGCATGCCTCTGGAATATACTCCTGGTTGTATGTAGAAATACAGCAAGGGGGAGAAAACATGGACAAGGATTTCTCAAGTACAGTCAACTTCGCTTATAACGACACTCGACGGGGCATCAAAAAAGTGTCCTTATTCGCGAAGTGTCGTTATACCCGAAGTCTCATTATATGTGTCACAGTTAGATTGGACTTTGCTCTGGGCATGAAAATTCTGTCGTTATTCGCAAATTGTCGTTATATCCGCAGTCGTTATTAGCGAAGTTGACTGTAGAGTAAGACATGAGGAAAGAATCGGAAGGAGTCTGTTGAAGCTGTTTACCCTTTCACAGCCACAAATCGCCACTGTGCTTCAAATTGTAGTTAGACCGCTTTGTCAAATCGCCTACTGGTCTCGTCATCGTCCAGTGACAATCGACATTCTTTGTTCCGTTGAGACTGTAGCTTGTGCTCGTTTTCGTTGCGCTTCCCTTCCCCTCTTTGGTCTTTCCATAACCTTGAACCTTCCAAGTTGGAAGGCTGTCGGTTAGCGCTACGGAGATGTGTTGAAGCTAGGTGTCAGGACGTCGAATGTCTCAGTACTCTGTCAGTTTTGTGCCTAGTTGTCGCACTTTCTGACTGTATATAGTATCTAGTTACAGTGGTGGAGAGTTACTCTTAACTCGTTTCCATAATTATGTCCTCGAAGCACAGTGGCGATTTGAGTAGGCGAGCTGGGTCTGGTTCCTCCTCGGACAAGCCAAGATTACAAAATATACCATGTCATGACACATCTCTGGCAGAATGGAAATTACATTTGGTTTGTGTACATGGTTTCCACTGTGGCCTTGCACTGTATGCTGTTGTGAGCTATAGAGCTATGCAAAATCCTGACTTCTGCGTAATGGGTAGACACTGAAGTCAGTTGAACATACTTCCGAGGAACCAATGGTTGTCACGTTCGTGTATTTCAAGTACTGCATAAAGAACTGATGGTGGCTCAATTTCACTTATACATGTTGCCACCCCCTTATGATGACCATGCAGCTGTGGATCCACATAGATATCATGGCCCAAGCATTTATGAAAACAACATAGGTGCAATACTTCTAGGCAGCAAGAAACATCATATTATTTTACCTTGGACAGTGTGTAGCAATCCCAGTGATAACATCTGACTTTGTGAGTAGCCAGGAGCAGAAATTATAACAGTTGGAGGAGGGTTACTTGAGAAAGTGCAGGTGATGTTGATCTGCTCAGGAGGTTCTATGTGTAAGGCGCTTGACAAGAACTGGAGTTGTGGCTCCGCTGCATATACAAAAGCATCATCGACAATGCAAAATGGCCGGCAACAGTCTTGTTTTCTACAACATCCATATATCTCCATGAACGTGCATGGCGAAACAAATATATATCCCATGGCAAACATGAATGGGCTAATTGTCCAGGGTGTAAATAATTTACATACATGCACCAGGCATACTTGTACAGGTTCACAAAGGAGACAAGCACATCGACAGACCAGTTAGATAGCATGCCTTACAAAGATATACACAGGCATAAATAGGTATCAGTCTTAATTTGCTGTTGCCCTGCAACCCTATAACCAGTTCATAGCACTACGTTATTGCTCAACGTATGCCTGCATCAAAGAATATTTCTACCAGAAAGGTACTTACTGTAAACTGTCAAAATACCTTCACTGCTAGCCACATCTCTCATTCTCTCCACGTCCCGGGAACCCGTGGCATTGATTTTGGCCACACATCTGTAAGCACCGCGTTGCTCAAACCCAACGCTGTCCAGACTCAAGCTGCTGGTGATGTAGGTTGGCTCCACTGGACCTTCAGCAATACTAACATTTGAGTACGATGGCAGATCAGTACCATTATACTGCCAATGTATGCTTGGAGCTGGGTGCCCAGTTGCCATACAGGTTAAAGTGACATTCTCACCCTCGACAATTGTGATATTGTCTGGTGCTTCGGATATTATTGGCGAAACTGCAGAGGGAATCGGCGATAATCATCCATACAGCAATGCTGATCATTAGTACAATATGGCAATGTACAAAATTACAATTAATTCTTTTTTTCAACTGTTAACAAAGGGGATTTTGTAAGCATCAAGAGCTCACGCCACACGGGAGAAGCTGATCAGGTTTCTCATGAAAGAACATGTGTAGATCTGATTATTCGAGAACACTCCAAGACCCCCCCCCCCCCTTCCATGGCCGCCGCACCTCCAAAGTCAGTGCGACGGGCCTGACATATACTGAGATGCCAGAGAGACTGGCTCTTCCAAGAAGTGAGAAATGTGGACTTGAACAAGTACTTCTATAACTCTAAATTCACTTACTCTAAACGTTTAGTTTACAAGCCTACTTATCCATGCCGGTTCCTTTTTTTTTCTCCTCCCCTTCTCCCTTCCTTGCCGTGGTTGGCTAACACCCTCTCTCTTTGTATTGGCCGGTGTTCTCACTGTGCTATGAGATGCTGTAATAAATAAATAAATAAATAAGCCATTAACTAGTTGCAAAGCACGTACATTGCCAACTCACCATACACACTGAGAGTGACCTCTGTGCCGTTGACAGATCCACCAAGAGTTCCGCTGCTATCTGTGTTACTGGCTGTGCATTGATAGACGCCGCGATCACGGAATTCGACCGTGCTGATGGTCAGATTATGATCGGACTGCGTAAGTTGAATACGACCAGCCGAAAAGGAATGGCTTGATGATATGTCCTGTAAGCCAGCAACATTAGAAGGACCAAGTGAACAATATTCTCAGATGTTCATTCAAGGCATGTGTTTTAAAAGATATCCACTGGGTTGAGAGTAAGACTCAAACGGGAAAAGTCTGAAGAAAAAATTGACTGCCGATAAGCAGAGATTTGTCACACTAGCCGTAAATGAGCAGAATCTCTAGTTCTCAAGTGGACGACTTAATTCTCACTGTCCACAGCCACGATGAATTCTAAGTACAAGACTCATGCACAAGATTGTATTCTTGGCCACTGCACTAGGATCAAGGTTAGAAATACCAAGTAAGCAAACAGCCCCTCTTACCACATTGTTGAAGAACCAGGTTATCGCTGATATTGGTACTGCATGTACATTGCAAGTGATATGAACCGTGGCGCCTTCCACCACTGCTAGATCTGATGCGGCAATGGTCTCCGTTGGCTGAACTGCAAGCAACAGCCAGCACAATATCACGTACCATAAAATCCTGCACATGTCCTCCCCTCCCCTCTGTGCCTACTCTTCCGCACTTTTTGGTGCACTGAAGTGTTGCTGAAGCCGAGACCTCAGGTCGGCGGAGATGCTCCAGTTTCACCACCACAATTGCGTCTGCAGCCACCTCTATCATGCAGTATTCTGTTCTCGAGGTTCGTGGTTTCTCGTAAAAAAATGTCCAGACACTTGGGCTATACAACTATGTTGATGAACATAACCTGCAAACAACGGATTTCATGTGCTGGATCACACTGCTATTATATGAACGCACCGACTGGCATGTGCAAGTATACACATTCCCAGCAGGGGGGGGATACAGTAGGCTGCATCTCCGCTACCTTACTCCCGGTGGAAAGTGGACTGTCGCTCTGAGTTATGTTCATCCCATGCAAAGCGTTTATCAAAATAGGAATGATCATGGCACTAAATGCTACCTTGCATGGTTTTAAAGAGAACCTGCAATGTTCCGCTCTGCCTTACTAAGACACGAAATCATCAAAAAAATGTTGAGACTTGAGTGAAAGAAGTGTAACTTTCATTATCATTTGAGGCCGGATTGTAAACCTGGCCAAACAGTTCCAAACCTACTCACCATAAATGTTCAAAGTCGAATTTCGGCTGATGGCAGAAGACACGATGTTAGATGCTTCACACTCATAATCGCCTTGATGCTCCGGATACGTGATGTTCGATATCGCCAATGTTGACAAAACACACTCGCTATGATCACATGCAAAGCTGGCGTTGTACGTCGCTTCCGTGATTGTAGTGATTGCTGATCCGTTCAGGACAATTCCATTGTGCAGCCACTTGATGCTTGGTTTCGGAACACCACTGGCGATGCATTGAAGCTGTACACTGGCGCCTTCGTTACGTGTTTCTACGACTGGCTGTGAGATGAACCTTGGCGGCTCTGAAACGGATAGGGCAGAAACATAACAAGGATCTAGAAGTGAAAAAAGTACCTGTCTGATGGTCTCAATGATCCAATGTTAAAATGGAATCCTGTCAAACGTCGTCAATGCCAGATAATAACTGTCAGCCTTCTTTATTCATCTGGCTTTCCACTCTAACGTCATGCACAATCTCCACTCACCTCTGTACTCCAGAGTGAAGTTTACAGTTGCAGCACCAGCTGGATTTGAGAGCCGTGCACTGTACAAGCCAGCATCGGTGTAATTCATGTGTGCTATGCTGAGGTTCAGTCGGCTTTGTGATAGGAATGACGTTGGAATTGGCACTTCGGGTGACGCATTGACAAACTGCATAAGGGAACAAGTGGAATGAAAATACGATTTTACAGCTAACTCCATTCGTTGATGAGGGCTGAATTCCCCGAAACACTGTGTACTGAGCAGGGAGCAGCGCTTTCTCGCAGGTTTGCCGAGTGGACGGTTCGATGGGCTTCTCATGTGCTCTGGATGGCAGGCATGAGTCAGCCAAGTGAGAATTCAACTTGGTATGAAGAGTGCGAGCTCCCACGTAGGGAGCAACACATAACTCCAGTCAGAGGTTTATTTTTAGCAGCAGGTGGCTCCCCAATATTTTGGAGGCAGGCTTGAAGTTCAAGTCTGACAGCAATGGCAATAGTCACAAAAAAACAAGAATGTTTGTACAATTGGCTGACCTTTGTCCAAGTGATGTTAGCCACAGGAACACCCGGATCGCCAGCAAAGTCCAGTAGAACTATTAGTGAAGCAACCATATCTTGAACACCGTGGACAAGTGTCGTCACGGCACTAGCTCGGGGAGGAACTGAGAGGAAAAGCAACGGGGAAAGTAACCAATAATTATATATAATCAGTCAATACCGAGAACGGCACACCGAAATTGATGATCACTGTTTCTTGCTAGAGAACGAGCAGCAAGTTGCCTGTGTACTTCATCTATTTTAGGTAGAGCTCTATGTATGGTTGGAATCATGACCAGTCTATATTAATTTGTTGGATCTTGTCAGCTGCTTCCATTACAATCAATTATCATTGGTGCTTTTCAAAGAGTACTTGGACATTAACAGATCCTATAAATTCAAACAGGCGGAGAAAATAGTGGACAAAGAAAGCGAAATATTTTGACAGTGCTGCCGGAAAACCGACAGGCCTAGTACTAGGCTCACCTTGCACTCGGAGGAACAGATCCTGAGAAGCATTCCCTGCATCGTTCCGGAACAAACATGAGTAATTTCCCTCGTCCGACTTTCTCACACTGGGGAAGGCATGTGCACTAGTGTACACATTAGGAAATGTGCTGTTTCGTTCAACGACTGTAAATAAAGGGTTCGTAGCATTCGATGCATGTTGCCAGAAACTGGTTGGCGCGGGCAGTCCACGGTAAGTGCAACTCAGTGTAACGTATTGGTGTTCATTGCACGTTACGTATATTCCAGTTCTTGAGCTGATGTACGCTGGTGGGACTGCAAATACCACACGTGGAGATGAATGCAAACAGGCAAGAACATACAAATACACATGTACATAAACACACACACAGGTACTCAGGCATACACACACACACACACACACACACACACACACACACACACACACACACACACACACATGCACACACACAAAGCACAGAACGTGAGCTCGATATGTGCAAGGAGAGTGGAATGGCAGGTGAAAGATCAGTTTCTTTGAAATGAGCGACTGCGGCATGACTTTGGGACAGATCCACTTACGAGAACGGGCCCAACAACATAACGGCGAATATGGAAGGAAAGAAGAAAAGGAGGAAAGGAAATAAATGACTTGAAGACATAAGAAATCACAAAGCACAATAGTCCAGGCTCCAGAAGTGCTCAGGAACTGACAGAAACTGGTCACATATGCACACATGCACACATGCCCTCATGTGAGAAGTAAAGGTAATGGGCAGTGTTACTTTTTGACAATTCTACACTTGACTTACTTTGCACTATGACAGTGAATGTAGTGCTGGCTGTGGCAATGGAGTTGTTCACGTTGCTAGTCAGTGTGTAGTTGTTCAACAATCCGTCCACAGCAGCATTGCTCATACTATACGTAGAAGTATGGTATGGCAAGACTGTGACGTCACTAGCCAGGCCAGTCATCACAGCGGGAAATCCCGGTGATACAGTCCAGACAAACAATGGCCGTGGATTGGCGAATGCGATGCATTCGACGTCGAGCATTTCACCTTCGAGAACTGTGTATTCACGTTGAGACTGGTTGAACCTTGGACCAGCTGAACACAAAGCAGTGAAACATCATTGGTAACACAATATGGATTCCGACTAGCGCAGTATACTGACAGGAATTTGCAGTTCTGTAAACAGTCTCTCAAAGCTAATATTTGGCTTGATGCAGACTATCAAAAGATCATCTACGCCATACTTGTAAAACCTCCAAATAAGTAGCAGATCATATTTCCGGGACAGAGGTGCTTGACAGTAATTTGAAGATTCATTGGTGTTGTACGATGTCTGTCTGTGTGTTGCCTGCCTAATTGCAGGATAAAATTATGCAATAAAACGATGAAAATATGAAGAAATGGTGTAGGGAAAAAATATATGGATTCAAACAAGTTTTCGTACAACACTCATCAGGAATCGTCGTTGTACTAAAGGACACTGAAACAAAAATTGAACTATTATAGAAAATCTAAGTTACAGAAATAACACTAAGAGCAACAACAGTGAAATTTACAAGTGTGAATTTTAACAATCAAAGCGAGAAATGAACAAAGGAGAAAGGAAGGAAAGACAACGTGATAACACATAACAGCAGTACATTACACCTAGAACATTAACGGCCAAGCTTGGCCGCACTAAACACGACACGTTACTTGAACAATTTCAACCCAATTATACTATCTTTCTGTACACACAAATTAGGCTTGTACAGACGCTGATAGATAGCTTCCAACACTTTTAACTGTAGTCCATAACCATGACGACCACGGCACAATACAGTGAACGAAGAGTCGGAATACGAATTGCAACAATCAGGACTAGCTAGCAGATGATTGTACACTGAAGACTTGCTACCACGAAACCTACGCACAACACTAACACTCTCACCGGCATTCTCACCATCACTCCCATCACTGCTCTCCGACTCACTGCTCCTTCCGCCGTCCGCTCCATCCTCCGCTTCCTCTGTACTCTCTCTGTCTCGTCCATCCCGCCTGACCGGTTCCATTGAAGTCAACTCGGCCGTCACCCTGCTATCACATCCCTCCTTTCGCCCTTGTCCGCTGAGTGCGTAGCTTCTGTTGTAGTTGGCTGTTGATCGTCTTGGTCTTTCAATTGTGGGCTTGGATGGTGGATTAGTTGTGGTTGCTGTAGATTGCGTTGTTGGTGTTGGTGTGGGAGCTACTGATATGCAAGGTGGGTCTTTTTGAGTCGGCATTTGTAGTGTTAATGCAGCTGTCAGTGTTGCTCGCGGTCTCCCACTGGCAAGCTCCACCGCCGCAAGAACCGATGGTGGAGGATCGGGAGGAGGCAGTGGGACCGGGACCGCAAGCGGCACCACCTCAGCCAAAGCCGCCGAGTGATGGTGAGAATGCCGGTGAGAGTGTTAGTGTTGTGCGTAGGTTTCGTGGTAGCAAGTCTTCAGTGTACAATCATCTGCTAGCTAGTCCTGATTGTTGCAATTCGTATTCCGACTCTTCGTTCACTGTATTGTGCCGTGGTCGTCATGGTTATGGACTACAGTTAAAAGTGTTGGAAGCTATCTATCAGCGTCTGTACAAGCCTAATTTGTGTGTACAGAAAGATAGTATAATTGGGTTGAAATTGTTCAAGTAACGTGTCGTGTTTAGTGCGGCCAAGCTTGGCCGTTAATGTTCTAGGTGTAATGTACTGCTGTTATGTGTTATCACGTTGTCTTTCCTTCCTTTCTCCTTTGTTCATTTCTCGCTTTGATTGTTAAAATTCACACTTGTAAATTTCACTGTTGTTGCTCTTAGTGTTATTTCTGTAACTTAGATTTTCTATAATAGTTCAATTTTTGTTTCAGTATCCTTTAGTACAACGACAATTCCTGATGAGTGTTGTACGAAAACTTGTTTGAATCCATATATTTTTTCCCTACACCATTTCTTCATATTTTCATCGTTTTATTGCACATCGTCTCCACCGTTTTTTACATTGCATGAATAAAATTATGCTGATGAACAATCTCTATGTAGGGGTAATGGGTACTTCTATGAATTTGAAGCACTGCATCATTTCCATGACTTGCCTTGGGCAGACAATGCAACTAAAGTGCAGATCTAGTTTGGCAGGTCCGTTCATGCCCATGGCCATTACTTCACATTTTCTCAGAAAGCACATTCGGCATAATGGCAAATACAATTAACCCTACCTTGCACATCTATGTCCACTTCAACAGCAGTGAAATGTGAGCCAGTGTCGTCGACTATCGCAATTTCGCAACGATATCTGCCGCTGTTGTAGAATGTAGCGTCGGAAATCACCAGAATATTCGCCGTCAGGTAGAGTTGCTGTGTTGCATCTATGTCCCAGAAAAGACAGTGTGCATATACATGTTGTCAGTTTTCTATTGGTCGCATTTTTTGCCATGAATTTTTGGTGGGGGAATTCAAAATAAATAAACTGTACTGCATTTTAGTAGTTCATTCTGCACTATGTGTTGCATTCAACATGCATTATTGTCGGAATGGGAACAACTTTCCCAAAAACCTTGGTTCTACCCGTGTGTGTGAATCCCCTATTAGAGCCGGGTTCAAATGCTTTTGTTCAGTCGGCTTCTTTGCTATTATATGGATCAGTATTTCCGCGCTCGGCTGACAAGATCTAACAAGATCGAGACAACTAACTGCCCAGATGACATTTTCACTGAACCAGGCGAACGAGACTCTTTGCTGTTTAGTGAAGACACAGCAAAACTACTGCTTAATTTTTTTAGAAAGTCTTCGTGACCCATGGCATTTGATAGCAATAATACTATTGCGGATGTGTCCAACTTGGCAATAGACATAGCATGTTATGTCCTTAAAAGAGAATTAATGATTCACTGAACAGGACTGGCGTAAGTAGATTTTTATAGATCCTGCCATACCCAAGCCTTTCATTCTTTGTGAATGATGTGAAGGTTACACACATGACTTTCATACGTTGTGAATGATGTGAAGGGTACACACATGACCTCTTCAGCAGTAAACACACATTGATGGCTAAAACGTAGACCCGGTCATGGCCTGACTAACCGGACCGGTTCCAACGGGCCTGCAGTGCATGTACATATCGTTTTGCACATAACGACTTCAAATGTTTAAAAAATATATATATTTCATTAAATCGTTAGAATTAAATGTTCGGTAACATGTCCGGTCTTACAGTAGTCATCGACAGTTGGCAATTGAATCATACCACTGTTTTCTATTGTACTCTTAACATGGCTGGTTATTTCCCTCATCTCTGGGGTTGCTCCCCACATTAGCAATGGGTGCACATGCTACGAGATTGAGTTTAATAATAATAATAATAATAATATTAATTTTGTGAAAAGAGCTATAGCTACGAGAATACTAATAATACCATGCTTACCATAAGAGGATAGTGTGCTGGCACTGACGCTGCCCGTGGTGGGAACTCGACCCAGTCCGATATGCTCCCACACGGGCATGGTGCTGGGGAAAGCACTGGCATTGCATGGGATCGATAGGGACTTTCCCTCCTCTACAGTAAACTTCTCATCTCTAGAAGGGGTTGATATGAAGGGTCGAACTGCATCATTGACAAAAAACCAAAACTTCATAAGTAAGAGCATTCACAAGTGTTTTGGAACAAGGAGATCACTTGTTATAGCATGGCATTGACCATTAATGGAGGCATTTGAGAATGGTGTGTGTGTGGGGGGGGGGGGCTAATAGTCTGGGAACATCACAATTTGATACAAATGACACACTATCTGATGGTTGACAATTTCAATGTGAGCGCAAACCTCATAGCATTACAAGACGTGGATGCTGGTAAATTTGCAGGTTCTTCGAACATGGGTTATGTGTGTGCGTGTGTGTGTGTGTGTGTGTGTGTGTGTGTGTGTGTGTGTGCGTACGGGCGTGCGTGTGTGTAGGTGTGTAGGTGTGCGTGCATGCGTGCGTGTGTTCAGGAGTGTATTTGTGGGGGGGGGGGGGGTGCGGTTGTGTGTGTGAGTATGCACCTGGACATACCGTAGAATAATCTCTGTAGACCCAGGTTACATACCATTCATCAGCAGGTGGAAGACGGCCACTGCAAAGCCATTGTAATTTCCAGCTCGTGCTGTGTACATGCCAGAGTCAAGGCGCTGCAGGCGGTTGATTGTGAGGCGTTGACGATCAACAGAGAACACAAATGTGGATCCAATCGGATGCACAGTGCCCAGGGGCGACTCCCAAATGATCTAGTAGAGAAGACACAAGAATAAGACCAGAGAGAAAATAATACGTGTTCTATCTGACTCGTATGATGGCATGCAAGAGGGAAGTGGTCTATGAAAAAGATCTCACTGTTCATAATAGAGCAGATTTTCATGAAAGACATTATAATAATGACTAATCATCAACATTTTGATCAATCCCAGGCACGTTGTGATCTGGTTTAGAATAACATGAGGTGTCTTCCATAGTGCCAAATGATATGTACCCGACACAAAGTAAGCAATGTAGAATTCGCCGAAGCTATTGGTAAAGATTGCTATGAAGGGAAGGCATGAGTACAGACGATATACCCCAACACCAAAACAGTCACTATTGCCACCAAGTGTCAGGATAAGAAATGAAGAGTGAAAGGCTCAATACTACGATCAGCACGTACATCACTTGGCTTGATGGCTGGGTTGCCAGGGTAGAGCACCACCAAGGTAAACGTTACGCTCTGGGCCTCCAGCCGGGTGAAATTGGACTTGATGACGGAGAACACTGGTTTCACTGTGTAAACAATCAAAAGCAGCAAGAAGACATTGAGGTACTGAGATGGCAATGTGTTAGTCACCAGACTGTACGCACCTAGGGAGTGACGACACTAAATTTGCGCCGAAAATGATTATGGCATGTGGATGGTGGAACGAACATGGCGGACACAATGTGAACCATACGTACTTGGGTTGAGTGGAGTTGGAACAAACACAGCTATCCCGTATAGTCAAGTGATAGATGCACAACCACTCTATAGCATCAAACAAGATAAAGAACCTTCTCAATGCCAAAGAGAAAATGCTACAAGGATTCACTTACCTGCCACTGTTAACGAGAATCTAGTGCTTCTCGCGTATGTCCCTATTGGAGTGGCGAGCTGAGCCTGACATGTGTACGTGCCGTTATGAGATAGAGTTGTGTTGGCGATAGTCATGGTGCTGCTTGATTGTGTCAGTTGAGTTCCCGGAATGGAAGCTAAATAGGAGAAACATCAAGCGACGACTACTATAAAAGCCAGATTGCGTTAGTGACTCCATTGAAAAAGTGCCTGGACCTGTGCGAAAGAAATCCGCCAGGTGCACAGCTCACCTGGACCAGATTGAGTTCCTATGGTCATACATGGTGCTGGGCAGAGAAATCTAGCATCATGAATAGAACAGCACGGGAAGTTAAGCCCTGTGCAGTCCCAGCGCAGCACAAAACACTGTGCTACGTTAATAACAGGTTGGATTTCTCTGTCCAGAACTGTACTCTTCTAAACTTATCCATCTGACAAGGGATATAAAGATATCTGTGATGGGTTGGTACTGCTCTACCCCGATCTTAGACCAAACCCTCGGTTGCCACTAGGAATGTTGAGAATTCCCACAGATTTTACTTATGCATGCCACTTGGACATAATAACCCAAACAGTTTGCAACTTCCTGCACAACCTCTGTCCACTCCTATGACACCAGAACTTCACATCATGTGACATGATTCCAAATTTTACATGAGAAAACAGTGCGAAGTCGCCACGAGAGAGCTGAATATAAAGCAGGGCATCTATGGCAACATGGCACCTATCATGACAGAGTGAACATATTTGTGTATCTGTTTGCCACATGATGTGAAGTTCTGACATCGCAGATCCCATAGCTGGAGTTGCACACTCTCTGGTTCATGTACTTTTGATGCCACGGACCGCGGGCCATTACTGAAAGCAGCAGAGCTGAAATTTGCTTGGCTGGTAAACAACGGTCAGTTTCTAGGGATGAATTTTACACAAATTATTGCAAAGTGGTGATCCGCAGCGAAGCAATAGGAATACAATGCCCTCGTTGTGTCCCAACATGCACCACCAAAGTGTATGTACGTACCATTTGATTCCGTGATCGCTGCATATTTGGAACTGTATATTTGGTCATCAGTGCCGTTCAGGATGGAGACGTCTGCTTCAGGATACGATTCAGAGTGACAGGTGACTTGGAACACGTCTGTTACATTGACAATGTACACTGCATCATCAGCAGGGCTGGTAATGCGGGGTAATGCTGTACAGGAATGGAAAGAGAGCACCAAGCAGAAAATTTCAAATAGATATTTATAAAAATGTGAATCGGAGACAAAATTGACACAAATTAGCAAAAGTAGTCTTGTACGTAAGACATTGAAAGGGAATGAGGTTCGGGATTTGTCGATAGTGATAGTGGCCCTGACTTGCATCATGTTCTGGCAGAGAGCATTTATTCACAATGCGTCACACAGTCGTCACACACTCTGCTGCTCGTTGAAATGGGATCGTGACCATGTCAGTCATCTACACGCGTGGCGCTGTACAGCCCAAGACCAGAGACCGCATGTTCACTAGTCCAGGGCGGAAAGCTGACTCACTGACTCACTGACTCACTTACTTGCGGAAAGCTGACTCACTGACTCACTGACTCACTTACCTGGGTACTCACTGACTCACTGACTCATTGACTCATTGACTCACTGACTCACTGACTTATTGACTCACTGACTCACTGACTGACTGACTCAGTGACTGACTGACTCACTGACTGACTGACTCATTGAATGACTGACTCACTGACTGACTGACTCATTGACTGACTGACTCACTGACTCACTGACTCATTGACTCACTGACTCACTGACACACTGACTCACTGACTTATTGACTCACTGACTTATTGACTCACTGACTTATTGACTCACTGACTCACTCACTCACTGACTCACTGACTCCCTGACTCACTTACTCACTGACTCCCTTGAACGGACTTCCTCAAGCAGCAGTGTGCATCCCTCAAGAAAGCGTAATCACCATGGAGCATAAACTTGAAGTTTTTTTAGTGAACTCTTACTGTAAACAACGACAGTAAAGCTGAGCGAAGTGATGCCTGCTGCATTACTAATCCACACTTCGTAGGTATCGGCATCATCCAGGGACAAGTTGCGAATAGTCAAAGACATCCTGCACACACACGTTAACACCGGGGAAATATCCATTCATTGATTATTATTATTATTAAAAGGCTATGAAAATGGAAGCATTGCTGGCAATAGTGATCATGATAGTTATAAAAACGCCTCTGGGCATAAAGTCTTGAGAAAAGAATATTTCCAGCTTCCATCAATACTGTGAAGAAGAGGTTGGTGCGACCTCGGCGATACCCTGTCGTGAGTCAGTCAAGTGAAAACTCAAGTCGGCAGGAATAGCGCGAGCTCCCATGTAGGGAGCAACACACAATTTTTTCCATCAATACTTGTGCTGAAAACCGTTCACTCGAGTGGGGTGCGGTGCAATGGTGGTGTCTTACCTGTTCGTTGAAACTTCAAATCTCGGACTGGCCATGGGCAGTGCCCACTGTATGCTTGGCTGTGGTTGTGGGGAGTTTGTGTACGCAAAACTGAATGTGACATTGCTTGCTTCCAGACTGTCCTGGGTGGCATTACTCACTCTCTGAACAACCGGTGGAACTGGAGAAAGAAATGTGAAAAAAATTTAGAAAAAGTCTCATTCCCGCTAGTACTATTACTATGCTACTACACTAGCGTTATCTTTTAAAGTGTAATTTTGCCAATGCTCTGACCGCCAAAGTGCCGGTTATAATTAACAAAGTATCAATAAAGTCCTTAATTGAATTCGTCTTGAAAAGTAATGGTACGAAAGGCCTAGTCGAAGCGATATGGCTTTCTGTGCTTCGTGTGCTGCTAGTACTACTAGGTCGTTCCCCGTTAATACGAGTCCGGTTAGTACATAAGAAATCTCAAGTCCCGGACGAAACGTGGTCACTTCCATACAAATTTTGTCGGTTAGTACATAATTCGTTAGTACATAAACCCCGTTAGTACATAACATTTCTCTGTACCCGCATGTCACCTACCTCAATAGTACATAATTTGTTGGTCTTTTGGCCTTCCAGTAGAGGCACATTGTGTTCTAGTTTCTACTTGTGGACGCAATTAGCTCAGAAATCAGAGCGCACATCACAAACCGACAAAGCTCTGTTTTTTTTCCGAGTGACTGTACAGGCGCGGCTGGACATGTATCACGTAAACTGTAGATTCTTCATTAACTGTGACCGTTATAACATAATTTTTATGTTATATCGAGGGAATCAAGAATATCTCGCTCTCTTGTCATGGTAGCCAGAAACATTCAGAAAAGTTGAAAAAAGTGAAAAATTCTGGTACACAAGCAAGTTATGTACACTTCCGTTTAGTACATAAACCCCGTTAATACATAACATTTGTCAAGTCCCAGAGATTATGTATTAACGAGGGACGACCTGTACTACTATATTCGTCAGGGAATGGTTGTGGGAGAGTTGAATCTACAGATGTCAATACAAACAGTACATATCATGATGTTTGTCTCTACATACAGTGTATCGTCACGCTGCACACATTGCCATTGTATTGTCACATGATGTTCAACTCTGAGATACTGAATCCTATTCTGATTGTTCGTTACCAGGCCACCAATGCTGCATGTAGTCTTTGCTAAGGGAATACAGCATCATTGTATCTTTTAACATTCTACTCGAATCCAGGCTAATATCTGCGCTCTCTGCTAGGTGTATACCGCACAGTACATTGGCTATTCATCCTGTAGTATTATTATAGTCAGACGTCGCTTGTCCGCTCCTCGTTTATCTGGATTCCTTGCCATCCGGAAGAAAATCGTTGTTTACCGATATACAGCATGTGCCATGCATACATACAGTATGTGTAGTTGATTATCCGCTTCCCTTGCCTAACCGGAATTTTGTGGAAAACAGATGTGTGCGGTTATACGAGGTCTGACTGTATATGGTTGTGTCCCTACCTTGCACTGTAAGACTAGTATTGATGCTGTCCACGTGAACACCAGTTGTTGCAACCACCGTAGCAATGCATACATACTGTCCTGCATCACTCTCACTGATATTGCTCACACTGAGCTGGTATGTAGTTGTGTACAGCTGGGATGAAGTACCTGTATGCAACCAGGATGACAGCAATAACAGTTATCTGAGCTTTCACGAACAGAGGTGTACTGCAACGCAAAGGACAATTTTCCCTGCATCGATATAGCAATGAACACGAAATCTCCTCAAGGTGCTTCCAAATCTCTCATACCCCCGTCGCCCATGTCATTCATTATTTGGAGCTACAAATCCTTTAGAAGGTTTTCAAACAGATTTCCTCAGGGCATAGAGACCAGTGATGAAAATGAATTCTAACACTTCAGGCATTGAGTGCATACTTACTGTATACTGATGACTCATTGGTCATGATCGTCCCCTCATGAGTCCGAGTAACAATATTGCTGCCAAAGTAGCAAGTGACGGTTGCCATTGGAAACGACTCCACGACGCACTCCAACTCCAGATCACCGGTTTGGTTGACGACAAACACATTTCCGTTCTGTGGCAATATTATCTTGGGAGGCACTGGTTTTAAACACAACACCACACATTCACGAAATACACATAAAGCTGAAAAGAAAGAAACTTCACGAGTTGTGGCTGCTTGTGGCAGTGCGCAATGCATCTACTGTAGCCGGCACTGAAACCCGTTGAGAAGTAAAGGAGAATTGGGTTGCTGGCCTTGCTGTGCACTCAGTGTGTGTGGACCCTTCTGCTGTGGACCCAGCATACTGCTGCCACAATTCAAAGTGGGAATGCTCATAACAATAATAGCAACCCACTTGCCGTAAGAGATTACTTTTTGATTGCAACAAGTGGTGGTCGCTCGTTGCAGACTATGTGACTGTAGCCGCAATACACATCTGATATTCCAAGATATAAGGTGGCAACGCCATACATGACCTGTCCAAACGACAGTAAATGTAACAATAGTACATCTTTTTCTTCAACCTCCACACCACAACTGCGCTCTCAAGCCGACATCAACACGTTTTCAAGGCACATCATCAACAAAGCGACATATCCATTAGTACTGAATTCCTTCGTACAGCTATAAAACTCTCGTCAGTGAAGGTAGTTATTGTAGAATTATTACACTAGAAAATGTAATACAGCTGTAGTTGACTGAATTTGTAGACTCCACTGCAGTCTTTATATTCATTCACTGTTCGGGAATTGATGAATACACAGCTTGCAACAACTAACCAGCAGCTTGTCTAAGGACTAACCATGTACTGTGAGAAGTGCTTGAGAACCTGCGGTGACACCACCGTATCCAGCCGTCACATTGCCATTCTCCGCCACACAGCCGTACGTCCCAGTATCGTTGCGCACAACAGAGCTGATTGTCAAGTTCCAGCTACCATTGGACAGTGCTACCCTGGGATTGGTCAGTGTGGTGACAACCTGAACAGTTTTAGACACAAACAGACAAGCACAGCTACGTGTACTACAGTGCTGGAAACTGAAATCCGACCCTTCCACATTCTAGCGGTCTCTATTTCGTAGTTTAACTATCCCGTGTTGGGTCTTTGAGATGTGAGCACACCGCTCAGGGGTCGAATTCCACTTGCCAGCACTGTATATCAGTAGTGTACAAGCATGTGCCAGATCTTTGATCGGCCTCAGGGCCAGGGAGAACTACCGCATTCTCCGGAGTATAAGCCACACTTTCAGCACCAGTAAGTCACGACAAAAACGTCTGTGTGGCTTACACTACAATGATCAAATCAACAGAGGTAACATTGGTAAAAGTCTGTATTTCGTGAAAAAACCTGGGTGCGGCTTATACCGCAGTGCTGCTTATGCTCCGGAAAGTACGGTATCTTTAGCGTCTTAGACATGTTGGTCAACTCGGAATAATTATGATTTTTTAAATGGTACTTAGGGTAAGCATAATGTGCTTCTTGTCTCGCTTGTGTGAGAGTCAATTCTTTTGGACTGCTTTTTCAATGTCCCAATGATTGCTCCTATTATTAAACACACACATGCAGCTCCTAGGATGGTGGGTGAGTGGAGTACAAGCTGAAACAAAACAACATGCTCCACTATACCCTCCCACCCCACCTCAGACATGCACAGTCCAGATAGTTTGAGAGCCTGCAGACTTAGGTCAACATTGAAGTCTGCTGAAATTTGCTTTTAACTGCGGCCAGGATTTATCACTCACCCGTGTTTTGTTGTGGTACCATGTGACATGCGGTGTGTCAAATCCCGACATTTGACAGGAAAATTGCGCTGTTTGTCCTTCTGTGAGCGACGTGTTTGGCTGTATGGCCAACTCTTCAGGCGGTACTGCAGCATAATAACATATCAAAATACACCGAGGGCAACCTTTCAAACGAAAATACACTGCACTCAATGATAAAGTAAAAGTACATGTATACAAGAGAGATTGGAAGCTGTGTCGCAACTCTGAGTTTCACGTATTACTACGATCATCAGGCAACAAGTAAAGTACATTATCGTGTATGTTGCCGAGGGGAACTCACGACGGCTGCTAACACCCTGTAAACAGTTTGACACGGGCAGTACAAACATGCAAGCATGCACACACACCCAGCAAGATTACTAAATTATTAATAGTCATAACCCTATCAGCAACCCAGCTCTGAACTGCATCTAATCAGAATGGTTCTGTTTGGAAGGCATCATCTGTAGGAACAACAGGGACTGTTGAGAGGTTTCAATGTGAGCCAATAAGAAAAGTATTGTGCATTTCCTTTCAAAGATACTCACTGTACACATTGAGCCTGGCAGAGGCACTTGCTGACGGCAAGTGTTTGTTGATAGCTTCGCAACGAAAGATTCCAGCATTCAGAGTGGTGACATTGTCCAAGGTCAACACCGACCATACTCCCTGCGTACCCCTTCGGGTAGTGACGGCATCCGCATATGTGACAGTGCGGTATAGATCACTGCTGACCAAAGTCCCCTCATGATACCATGCTACCGCTGGTGCTGGCATGCCGCGAGCAACACACTCCAGCGTAACATTACTCCCTTCGTTAGTATTGGTAAGTTCAGGTCCACGGAGTATTTGAGCCGGTTCTGGTAATATATTATTAAAATCCAACAAAACAAACGAATTCTACATTAGCATACCATAGTGTCATGTATTAACAACATTTCACAAGAGTTCAACAACCTAGTTGCCTAGACTATGCAGTTGTGGAGCTTTACATTGGCACCAGTTTTAGCATTTTCTTCAGAGCCTCAGATGAAAGGCCCTGTAGCCCTCAATAGGTTAGCGCCAGACCTATTCCTGTAGAAGCAGATGTCAGAGTTAGGCTTCTATTCAAACAAGATAGTTCTACGTGTGTCTACACAAACCAGGTTTATTTGCCAAAAGTGTACATGCATCTTGAAATCAGGCTTGTATTCAAACCAGGCTTCTATATGACATTGGCTTTTTCATACAAGACACTACAGTACTACACGTGGTAATACCCAACACTGACAATGGAAGTTAACCTTTTCCCTGAGAGCTAAGACGAGCAGTGTAAGGACTGAGAAAGGAAGAATGAAAACGAAGACTTTAGGTCCGACCTAAGTGCCACTGTCTTCCATGTTTCTGCTATTAACGAATTTTGGTGGTTCCAACATCATACAAGGGGTGCTATATAACTTACTACAGCCTGCATAGTGTTTGCAACCTTTGTGCACCAGACACATCAGCCTTACACGCATGTTAATACTCATAGGCAGTACCCTATACCCGAGTTTCAAAGAGGCAGTGATATAGTCGAAGAAACCTATAGCCTAAACCACTACAAGATATATACTACAGTAAAACGTGGTTTAAGCGACCACCCCAAAGTGCAAGCAAAAGCAGTCGTTGAAGCCAGGTGGTCTTTTGAACCAGGTCCCACAGTGTCTGTGTAGAACTGTCGGTGCATGGAAGAATGGTTGTTAAGAGTAGGTGGTCGCTAAACCCAGAGTTCGCTTACACCAGGTTTTATTATACTATGCTTGCTCACCTTCATAGAGTACAGTATAGTTAATTTCGAGTACGGCTGCTGAGTGTCTCAGATAGACTATGTACATTCCAGCATCCGTGTAGTGCATCCTATGTATGCTCAGTGTCAGGCCATCTGAGGAGATGCTGGCGTTGACTGCTGCCTCAAATGTAGCATTCACAACCTGGAACAAAAGCACAATGGGTAAAAACAAGGTAAATAGGATACTCAGGACCTCATAGCCCAGAGGATTTATTCCCCAGCATTCACACATTGATGACAAGAATGAACATTGCTGACAAGACTAAACATTGCTGACAAGAGTACAAAATTAATGATCCCACAGATGCTCGTCCCATGATCTTATTCCGGTTAGTCACTTCCCCGTAGTGAAAAGAGACGGATATCTGAAAATCAAGGGATCATGCACGTGTGGTCTTCATTGCACGCTGAGTTCTTACCTTCACCCAAGTAATGTTGGAACTGGGTAACGGGGCTATGCCGGCATCTGTGAGATTCACAAACAGTTCCACTGCTTCATTTTCCACTCCAGTTACTGCATTGTTGGGTGCATGTGCTTCAGGTGGAGAGCGGTTGCCTGAGGAACAAAGGAAAAGTAGTTAGTTAGAGCACTCTGACTTTGAGCTTTGAGGCATTAATAACAAGTGTATTGTTCGCTGCTTCAACCGGTAGGTCCGAGCTCCACTGATGAGATGTGAAAATGTTGAACTACTTGGTTGTCCAGAAAATGTATTCAATGCAAAGGTGCTATGCAGCACAAGTTGAAACAGAATAGAGATATGCGGCAAGCTATTTTTTAATTTTTTATGATCCTGTAACTTCTATAATGGGGTGTGGGTCGAGCATTAAGAGCCCAACAGAGAGAAACATTAGACATTGAGCTTGCTATGTCGGAATGGGACATTGAGACACATACGACTGACCTATAGCCAAGGTTCTCGCCTGAACCGGATCACTGTCAGCACTGCACATTGTAGTCGAGAGCACACACACTTGGAATGTGTAGAACGTTAGTGCGTCCAAGCCTGACAGCACATATGAAAGGCTTTGGTTTGACACTTCCACAGATGAAAAGTTGGATGCCTGTAGAAACAAGATGGAAAAAGGATAATATCATACACGTTCCCAAGGGAACTCATGACGGCTGCTAGCACCCAGCTAGCACCCAGTAAATCCTGTGGCAGATGCCCTACCCTCTATCAAATCTATTATCTATATGGGATTGCTAAGACTCTTCACCAGACCTTTTCACCTACTACCGTAAACCCTAAAACCTTTGTGTCGGTTTCTGTTTGCGATCTTCGAGCACAGACAAATTTGCATCTGGAAATGTTTGCGATCGGAGTCAATTTCCTCAGTTTTTTTCCACAGCTCTACATTTTGTGCCTGCTTCAATTTGGCAATTTCACACCTATCGCAAAAACTGCAAAGGATTCTGGATTGCAAAGGTTTCCAGGTTTTCAGTATCTGCATCAATAAGCATACTTCGTGCAGCAAAACTCTCCACACTGTTGATTATAAGCTATTGGTGGAAGGCACGCAACAATCATCAATTACAACACTACATGTCAGGTTTTGCTTGCTGTCCTGCAATATTGCCTTGCCAATACTATGTTGACACTCAGCGGCTTCAGGGGCTTGAATGCATGAAAACGTATATGGTCAATGATGTACTCCACTGGCAGCTAGAGTAGATTTCCAGCCGGGCTGCTCCTACATACCAATAGGTCCTTGTACAACACACGGTATCCCTGCGTCTGTGCTGTTTGCTCTGTACAGTTGATGTCTGACCAGGAGATGTTGACAGACTCAAAGCTGATCACTTCTACCTTGACACTGGCTGGGGCAGGCAGTGGTTCTGCAAAGGGTCAAGGAAAACAATCACCAAAAATCTTCTTCATTTGTCATTTTTGAATGCCATTGCAATGTTGATACCGAACTCCACCCTGTGTTGAGTAGGTGTCCAACATACTAGTAATCCGCTGACTTCATAATTATTTAATCACTAGTAATTCATTCCTCTGCACTGGGTTTACAGTAAAGTCGCGGATAAAAGCCGGGCGTATAAGCACATAAGCCGCTTTCTGCATCAGGCTTCAATGCAAACTAGGCTTGTATGCAAACCATGCTTATATGCACCACTGGTATTTTTGCTAGGCTTGTATGCACGTCGGCCGATCCGGGCTTGCATAGAAGCCAGGCTTCTACGAGCGACACGCGTGGATCTACCACTGACTACCGGTATGACGGCAGTTTTACTATGCACTGTACATAGCGTATGCACTCTTGACCTACCCGATCCGCGCTTGCATAGAAGCCAGGCTTCTACGCGTGACAGGCTGATATGCATTTGACCCGTTTGATTTCCAGGCTTCTATCCGCGATGCGCTTGTATGCAAACCCGGCTTTTATCCGCGACTTTACGGTATGCACACATCAGGACCATCGATTGCAATTCATGGGTTCATATACTAGAATTGGTTTCAATTCTCGTCATCGCAAACACCGGGAAGTTTGATGTACATGGAGAAGGAAAAATGGAATACATTGTGAGCTCCTTAAAACCTGTAGATGTTTTCTTTGCAAGCAAATCACACAGGTCCTTACCAATTTCATGTGAGTGAACAGACAACTGGGGGCTGAAGCTCCCTGTTCCAATTCTATTGCTGGCTTGGACACGGAACTCGTACTGCCGATTTGGCAACACACTGAATGTTGCCAACCGCACTCCAGCAGATGTGTTGTGAAACATTTCCACCTTGTTTCCTTGACAGTCCAAAGACGTTATCCTGTATATCAAAAAAAACAGTACTGAAGGATCAACTAGGAGGCCTTGGATTGTGAGAAAAATTGAAATAATATTATTAATTGAAGTTTCCATAGTAGTCGACTTTCACTTCTCAATCTGTACTGAATACCCGGGAATAAAATGTGCTATGCACATGTCCTGCATATGATGGACGATTGCAGAAAAAGAAAAACTTCGCTCAATGACAATGTTGACAAGACAGTTTCTGATTCGGTCTGTTCTGTATTTTGGTCTGTTCAGATAGGCCCAGAGCATGCACTTTCAGACTATGTAGCCCAGAATCGGAGTACTTGCTACATTCACAACGCGTAAATCAGTGTTTTTCAACTTACTCAATCCTGTAGCTTAAAATGGGAGCATTATTGCCTTGTGGCTCTGTCCATTCAATAGTGATGCTGTAGGGTATATTCCGCACCACTATAGCCGGCCGGGGAGAATCAGGTATCTCTGTAACAAAAATGAAACCAGAAACACCACAAGCAACATTAGCGTCCAGCATTCTTTAATTAAGTGGACGGCCCTACAAGAGATTGGTTGCCAACTTCAAAGAAGACCTTAATTCCCGTAGCTATGCAGAAGACGTTACTTCAGTAACGTCTGGCGCTAGCCAGGGTCCACACAGCTTTAATTCCCGTAGCTATGCAGAAGACGTTACTTCAGTAACGTCTGGCGCTAGCCAGGGTCCACACAGCTTTAATTTGGTGTTTGTTTGTTTGTTTGTGTCACGCCTGGCGCTATCCCGTATCTGTCCCGTACCGTATCGCACAGCTGGCCATTTGCTGGCTCCCGTATCTGTCCCGTACCGTGCCGTACCATCAAACACAGCTGGCTACAAACAGCTGGCCACAATATTATGTACATGTATACGACTCCCTGTGTGTTGCAACTGTGCTTGAAGGGGACGGTTGCACTTTTTGTAGCTCCGTTTTATCTGAGTTTTCAGTCGTTCCTCTTACTAGTCTTGCCAAGGGGGTGGCTCTGAGTCCACCAGAGTTGCCCCTGGCGTATTTCTGAATTTGCTGGGGCGAGGGTTCCGCGACGTGGTCGCCAAGGCAGTGTCTTTTCAGTCACGACCGTTGTCGTCCTCGTCTCTCCATTCGCGGTGGTGTAGCTGACCCCCGAATGGTTTCAAACTGCGAAGCTCGGAGGAGTACAGTGGTGGCAGAGGCATGAGCTGTGAGTGGAGACGGTTGCTGGAGATGAATGGTGATGCAGGGAGAAGAGTTACGCTGCCTGACGCCGCGTGGGAAATTGTTTGAACCTGCAATTTCAGTTCGAGCGCGGTGGACTTCTAGACGATGTGTCCTCATGGCTGTTTTTCAACGCTTGGCCTATCGCTGATATCCCTGCGTGGGATGTTCTTCCAGTGGAGTCCAGGTGGGACTTCGGGTGCCCACACTCCATCACCTGGTTGATTGTTTCGGAACTGCAAAAATAATTATTGTTTCCTATTTTGTGCGCATCTCTTGTCAACTCTCTTTTCTATACGTCGCACACCAGATGTACTACTATCGCCGTCTTTCTCTTGCTTTCTCTACCTGCTTGCTGTTTTTTTTGTTTCTGTTGCCACTGTCCCTCATCATACCCATGCTTGGGTGGTGGGCGGCGTGACCCGTTAGGGCAGCTGCCAATACAGTACGACTCCCTGATGTATAGAGAGACTTTCTGGAAAGAAATAGGGAGACCAGGAGGAAATGAAATTAGAATGGATGTTAGTTGCCGAATAGGTGATAGGATGCGTCAGCAAAACATACTTTGGAAGAGAGATCCCGTCGTCTCCAAAATAGGCGTGAACGGGCGAGTCAGCGCCGGTCACAGGAAACGTCGGCAGAGTGGTCCCGTCGACTCCAGAACGCGCGTGCTCGGCAGAGTCAGCGTCTTCCCAGGAAACATTTCCATCAGTTCCCACAACATGCACGATGAGCTAAGTAACAAAGCATAGCGTAGGGCCCTGAGCTTCCAAGCTCTCTCGTTTGGTATTTGTGTGTTTGTGTGTTTGTTTGTTTGTGTCACGCCTGGCGCTATCCCGTATCTGTCCCGTACTGTACCGTACCAGCAAAGACAGCTGGCCACAATATTTTTGTTTGTTTGTGCCATAGACATGCCTGTCGCTATCCCGTACCTGTCCCGTACCATCAAGAGTACGGTACCAACAAGAGAATGAGTATATATGCGAAGTGTATCGGGGGAATGCATTCAGTCCAGTAACATTTTGTGTGGATTTGTGTGCGAGGCCGAGATCCCACTAGCAGGCTGGCTGGGCCGCCTGTCGACCAGCCCGGGAATCGCATGTAGGCGGATAGCATAATAATTATAACGTTTATACAGTCATGTAGATGTATAGCAGGGAGTCATATTATGTAAACGACTCCCTGCTGTATGGGGAGATTTTCTGGAAAGAAATACGAAGTAGGGAGACGAGTAAATGCAATCAGAATGGATGTTAGTTGCCGTCAGTATAATAAGAAGAAGAAGATAAACTCCCGTGATCGGCAGAGTCAGCGCCGGTCCCAGGAAACGTCAGGACAGACATCCCGTCGAGTCCAGAACGCCTGTGATCGGCAGAGTCAGCGCCGGTCCCATAGCTATGCAGAAGACTTTACTTCAGTATCTCATTGAAACGTTTTTGCAATACAATGATGTAGCTAATCAAAGGAAAAAGCATTTCCATCAGTTCTAACAACATGCACGAGGAGCTAGGCAACAAAACATAGCGCAGGGCCCTGAGCTTCCAAGCTCTCTCGTTAAGCCTCTGAATGTGCCTATTCAGGAATTCCTCAACCTCGCTACCAACAAGCAACTCGGGTTAACGATCATTGACAGATGCATGACCCCATATGATTTGTTTATGCGGGCAATATGCGACCTTTTCTTATTGTTATATTATTCTTTAATCACATGCATCAAATCGGTTCCACACTTTCCGAGGGCTGGTGATCAGTAATTGTCGACCTGATTTGTCGCAATTTGTCTTGTACTTGGCACAGGATCAGATCAATACAGTGTAGCAATTGGTCAGGATTATATCCAGTAAACACACTGGTAATTTACACATTCTACTGACCGTAAACAGTAACGGATGTGTCCTGAGTTGCGTTTCCAGCTGGTGTCATTGCTGTACACGTGTAAGTACCATTGTCTGAACGCCTTGCTGCTGCTAGATGTAGTGTTGCCCGACGCCAAGGCATGCCACTGGAATATACTCCTGGTTGTATGTAGAAATACAGCAAGTGATAGACAACATGGGTAAGGATTTCTCAAGTACAGTAACACCTTCGGAAAGAGTCGGAAGAAGCTGATAACCCTTTCACAGTCGCACTTTATGAAAATCAATCACTTTATTTGCTTCATTTTAAAACTATCGTAACCTAGTCAATTTCTGGCCAAATGCAAACATCTAAAATATCTAGGTTTTAATTACAGAAAAGTCCAGGCTATCCGTAGGAAGATTTTTCAAAGCCATAGAGTGAATGGCTGCCAAGTGACTGGCGCTCGCGATCTGCATCATGGCTCATTGGCGATTCGAGTAGACGAGCTGGGTCTGGTTCCTGCTCGGAAGAACAAGGATTACAAAATATCCCATGTCATGACACGGTACTGACAGTATGGAAATTACCGCTACAAGTGTGCACCTACACTTGCTTTGTGTACATGGTTTCCACTGTGGCCTTGCACTGTTTGCTGTTGTGAGCTATAGGGCTTGAAAGTGATGACGTCAAAACGGCCAGGGAGTAGTAAGTTGACATCAGATTTCTATTTTTGGATCCACTAAGGTGTGACTTTGCTATTGCCTAAGTATGTGGGTGCATAGCAGCCCACTCATGTCGCATGCAGGTGTGACTTTTATTTCGCCACCAGTTGTAACCCCGCCCCCAGTAGCCAAATCAGTCAGTTTCACTGGCTACATCACCATGCTGTGGGTAAGACCGCTTGAAATGTGCTTGGATCCATACAAAAACTGGATCCAAGTGGATCCAGTTTTAGAATTTTTGAAATTGTTGCTATGCTGTGACGTAGCACTTTCAAGCCCTAACGAGCTATGCAGAATCCTGACTTCTGTGTAATGGGTAGACATAGAAGTCAGTTGAACATACTCCTGGGGGACCAATGGTGGTCACTCTCGTGCATTTCAAGTACAGTAAACCTTGTGACTAGCGACCACCCCTTGGGGCCAGAGAAAGTGGTCTTTAGTGGCAGGCGGTCGTTAGTGAGAGGTTTGCATCGCACAACCATAATTTAATGTGAAACAGTCTGTGCCTGGCAAAGTAGTCTGTAGTACCAGGCTGGTCGCTAGTCACGGTGGTCTTTAGTTACAAGTTTTCAAGACAGCACAATGCACTGATGGTGGCTCAATTGAATCGGAAGGAGTCGGTTGAAGCTGTTTACCCTTTCACAGTTGCACTTTTTGAAAATCAATCCCCGGTGCTCGATTTTAGAACTGTCATAACCTAGTCAATTTCTGGCCAAATGCAAACATCTAAAATATCTAGGTTTTAAAGAAAAGTCCAGGCTATCCGTAGGACGATTTGTCAAAGCCATGGAGTGAATGGCTGCCACGCTACTGGCACTCGCGATCTGCATCATGGCTCATTGGCGATTCGAGTAGACGAGCTGGGTCTGGTTCCTGCTCGGAAGAACAAGGATTACAAAATATCCCATGTCATGACACAGTACTGACAGTATGGAAATTACCGCTACAAGTGTGCACCTACACTTGCTTTGTGTACATGGTTTCCACTGTGGCCTTGCACTGTTTGCTGTTGTGAGCTATTGAGCTATGCAGAATCCTGACTTCTGTTTAATGGGTAGACATAGAAGTCAGTTGAACATACTCCTGGGGGACCAATGGTGGTCACTCTCGTGTATTTCAAGTACAGTAAACCTTGTGACTAGCGACCATCCCTTGGGGCCAGAGAAAGTGGTCTTTAGTGGCAGGTGGTCGTTAGTGAGAGGTTTGCATCGCACAACCATAATTGAATGTGAGACAGTCTGTGCCTGGCAAAGTGGTCTGTAGTACTGTAGCGTATCCCCGTACGTTAGCATATCCCCGTACGTTACTGTATTCCCGTACGTTAGCATATCCCCGTACTGTATCCCCATACGTTAGCGTATCCCCGTACATTAGCGTACGGAGTCTGCCTTTGCATAAAAGCTGCTGCTCACGATTCTTTTATTGCCAGTCAGTTAATTTAGTAGCCAGTTAGTTAATTTAGTTGCCAGTCAGTTAATTTCGTTGCCAGTACATTTCAATTGCCAATTACAGTGTGCATTTGCCTCCGAGAGAGACTGCGGCCCGCTACAGTACCAGGCTGGTCGCTAGTCAGGGTGGTCTTTAGTTACAGGTTTTACTGTAGTACCAGGCTGGTCGCTAGTCAGGGTGGTCTTTAGTTACAGGTTTTACTGTACTGCACAATGAACTGATGGTGGCTCAATTTCATTTATACATGTTGCCAGCCCCTCATGATGACCATGCAGCTGTGGATCCACATAGATAACATGGCCCAAGCTTTTTGAAAGCAGCATAGGTGCAATCTTTCTAGGCAGCATGAAACATCATATAATTTTACCTTGAACAGTGTGTAGCAATCCCAGTGATAAAATCTGACTTTGAGTGTAGCCAGGAGCAGAAATTATAACAGTTGGAGGAGGGTTGCTTGAGAAAGTGCAGGTGATGTTGATCTGCTCAGGAGGTTCTATGTGTAAGGCGCTGGACAAGAACTGGAGTTGTGGCTCCGCTGCATATGCAAAAGCATCATCCACAATGCAAAATGGCCGGCAATAGTCTTGTTTTCTACAACATCCATATATCTCCAGGAACGTGCATGAACGTGCATGACGTGCATGGTGAAACAAATATATATCCCATGGCAAACGTGAATGGGCTAATTGTCCAGGGTGTAAATAATTTACATACATGCAACAGGCATACTTGTACAGGTTCACAAAGGAGACAAGCACATCGACAGACCAGTTAGATAGCATGCCTTACAAAGATACACGGACATAACAAGGTATCAGTCTTAAATCGCTGTTGCCCTGCCACTCCAGGCGCGTAGCACCGACCTTGGACGCAGTCCGGTTGGAGGGTGTCTGGGGGTGTCCCATGGGGAAATATTTGAAATTAGGGTGCAAAATCCTGCAGTCTGGGCACTTCTGGGCCTGGCCGGACGGGCTGCTACTACCAGTTCATAACACTATAATATTGCTCAACGTATCCCTGCATCACATAATTTTTCTACTAGAGAGGTACTTACTGTAAACTGTCAAGATGCCTTCACTGCTAGCCACATCTCTCATTCTCTCCACGTCCCGGGAACCCGTGGCATTGATTTTGGCCACGCATCTGTAAGCACCGCGTTTCCCAAACCCAACGCTGTCCAGACTCAAGCTGCTCGTGATGTAGGTTGGCTCCACTGGACCTACAGCAATACTGATATTTGAGTATGACGGCAGATCAGTACCATTATACTGCCAATGTATGCTTGGAGCTGGGTGCCCAGTTGCCCTACAGGTTAAAGTGACATTCTCACCCTCGACAATTGTGATATTGTCTGGTGCTTCGGATATTATTGGCGAAACTGCAGAGGGACAACAATGTGAAGAAGAGGTTGGTGGGACTTCGGCGATAGTAGGGGACGACATGGGAGATCACGGTTTTCCTGCCGACTTGAATTCTCACTTGACTGACTCACGACTGCTATCCAGAGCACACGAGAAGTCCATCGAACCGTCCACTCGGCAAACCTGCAAGAAAGCACCACTTCCTGCTCGATACACAGTGTTTCGGGGAATTCACCCCTCATCAGTTGAGCTGGACTAGGCTGAGGAAGATTGTGCCCGAAGAGCACCACTTATATTGTGCTCTCCAGGCACAAATATCACCAGGGACACAAACTTACAGAGACGCTCCCTTTCCAGTGCGACTAAGGCCTCGTGAACACCAGATAGCAGCGTGAGGTAGTGTCGCTCATTCAAGTCGGCAGGAAAACCGGGAGCTACACACTCGTCCACTGCAGAGGGAATCGGCGATAATCATCCATATAGCAATGCTGATCATTAGTACAATATGGCAATGTACAAAATTACAATTAATTCTTTTTTCCAACCGTTAACACTGGGAATTTTGTAAGCATCAAGAGCTTACGGCACACGGGCAAAGCTGATCAGGTTTCTCAGGAAAGAACATGTGTAGCCCTGACTATTCGAGAACACTCCAAGACTCCCCCCCCCCCCCCGCCCACCCCTCCACCCCCCCCCCCCTTCCATGGCCGCCGCACCTCCAAAGTCAGTGCGACGGGCCTGACATATACTGAGATGCCAGAGAGACTGGCTCTTGCAAGAATTGAGAAATGTGGACTTGTACAAGTACTTCTATAGCTCTCAATTCGCTCACGCTAAACCTTTCGTTTACAAGCCATTAACTAGTGGTCAGGGGCGTACATTGTCAACTCACCATACACACTGAGAGTGACGTCTGTGCCATTAACAGACCCACCAAGAGTTCCGCTGCTATCTGTGTTACTGGCTGTGCATTGATAGACGCCGCGATCACGGAATTCAACCGTGCTGATGGTCAGATTATGATCGGACTGCGTAAGTTGAATACGACCAGCCGAATAGGCATGACTTGATGATATCTCCTGTAAGCCAGCAACATTAGAAGGACCAAGTGAACAATATTTTCAGATGTTCTTTCAAGGCATGTGTTTGGAAAGATATCAATGGTTTGAGGGAAAGACGCAAACGGGAAAAGTCTGAAGAAAAAATGACTGCCAATATGTAGAGATTTTTCACACTAGCCGTAAATGAGCAGAATCTCTAGTTCTCAGGTGGACGACTTAATTCTCACTGTCCACAGCCACGATGTATTCTAAGTACAAGACTCATGCACAGGATTGTATTCTTGGCCACTGCACTAGGATCAAGGTTAGAAATACCAAGTAAGCAAACAGCCCCTCTTACCACATTGTTGAAGAACCAGGTTATCGCTGGTGGTGGTACCGCATGTACATTGCAAGTCATGAGAACCGTGGAGCCTTCTGCCACTGCTAGATCTGATGCGGCAATGATCTCCGTTGGCTGAACTGCAAGCAACAGCCAGCACAATATCACGTACCATAAAATCCTGCACATGTCCTCCCCTCCCCTCTGTGCCTACTCCTCCCCACTTTTTGGTGCACTGAAGTGTCGCTGAAGCCGAGACCTCAGGTCGGCGGAGATGCTCCTGTTTCACCACCACAATTGCGTCTACAGCCACCTCTATCATGCAGTATTCTGTTCTCGAGGTTCGTGGTTTCTCGTAAAAAATGTCCAGACACTTTTGCTATACAACTATGTTGATGAACATAACCTGCAAACAACGGATTTCATGTGCTGGATCACACTGCTATGTAGCATATATGAACGCACCGACTGGCATGTGCAAGTATACACATTCCCAGCGGGGGGGATACAGTAGGCTGCATCTCCGCTACCTTACTCCCGGTGGAAAGTGGGCTGTCGCTCTGAGTTATGTTCATCCCATGCAAAGCGTTTATCAAAATAGGAATGATCATGGCACTAAATGCTACCTTGCACGGTTTTAAAGAGAACCTGCAATGTTCCGCTCTGCCTTACTAAGACACGAAATCATCAGAAAAATGTTGAGACTTGAGTGAAAGAAGTGTAACTTTCAGTATCATTTGAGGCCGGATTGTAAACCTGGCCAAACAGTTCCAAACCTACTCACCATAAATGTTCAAAGTCGAATTTCGGCTGATGGCAGAAGACACGATGTTAGATGCTTCACACTCATAATCGCCTTGATGCTCCGGATACGTGATGTTCGATATCGCCAATGTTGACAAAACACACTCGCTATGATCACATGCAAAGCTGGCGTTGTACGTCGCTTCCGTGATTGTAGTGATTGCTGATCCGTTCAGGACAATTCCATTGTGCAGCCACTTGATGCTTGGTCTCGGCACACCACTGGCAATGCATTCAAGCTGTACACTGGCGCCTTCGTTACGTGTTTCTACGACTGGCTGTGAGATGAACCTTGGCGGCTCTGAAACGGATAGGGCAGAAACATAACAAGGATCTAGAAGAGAAAAAAGTACCTGTCTGATGGTCTAAATGATCCAATGTTAAAATGGAATCCTTTCAAACGTCGTCAATGCCAGATAATAACTGTCAGCCTTCTTTATTCATCTGGCTTTCCACTCTAACGGCATGCACAGTCTCCACTCACCTCTGTACTCCAGGGTGAAGTTTACAGTTGCAGCACCAGCTGGATTTGAGAGCCGTGCACTGTACAAGCCAGCATCGGTGTAATTCATGTGTGCTATGCTGAGGTTCAGTCGGCTTTGTGATAGGAATGACGTTGGAATTGGCACTTCGGGTGACGCATTGACAAACTGCATAAGGGAACAAGTGGAATGAAAATACGATTTTACAGCTAACTCCATTCGTTGATGAGGGCTGAATTCCCCGAAACACTGTGTACTGAGCAGGGAGCAGTGCTTTCTCGCAGGTTTGCCGAGTGGACGGTTCGATGGGCTTCTCATGTGCTCTGGATGGCAGGCATGAGTCAGCCAAGTGAGAATTCAAGTTGGCATGAAGAGTGCGAGCTCCCACGTAGGGAGCAACACATAACTCCAGTCAGAGGTTTATTTTTAGCAGCAGGTGGCTCCCCAATATTTTGGAAGCAGGCTTGAAGTTCAAGTCTGACAGCAATGGCAATAGTCACAAAAAAACAAGAATGTTTGTACAATTGGCTGACCTTTGTCCAAGTGATGTTAGCCACAGGAACACCCGGATCGCCAGCAAAGTCCAGTAGAACTATTAGTGAAGCAACCATATCTTGAACACCGTGGACAAGTGTCGACACGGCACTAGCTCGGGGAGGAACTGAGAGGAAAAGCAACGGGGAAAGTAACCAATAATTATATATAATCAGTCAATACCGAGAACGGCACACCGAAATTGATGATCACTGTTTCTTGCTAGAGAACGAGCAGCAAGTTGCCTGTGAACTTCATCTATTTTAGGTAGAGCTCTACGTATGGTTGGAATCATGACCAGTCTATATTAATTTGTTGGTTCTTGTCAGCTGCTTCCATTACAATCAATTATCATTGGTGCTTTTCAAAGAGTACTTGGACATTAACAGATCCTATAAATTCAAACAGGCGGAGAAAATAGTGGACAAAGAAAGCGAAATATTTTGACAGTGCTGCCGGAAAACCGACAGGCCTAGTACTAGGCTCACCTTGCACTCGGAGGAACAGATCCTGAGAAGCATTCCCTGCATCGTTCCGGAACAAACATGAGTAATTTCCGTCGTCCGACTTTCTCACACTGGGTAAGGCATGTGCACTAGTGTACACATTAGGAAATGTGCTGTTTCGTTCAACGACTGTAAATAAAGGGTTCGTAGCATTCGATGCATGTTGCCAGAAACTGGTTGGCGCGGGCAGTCCACGGTAAGTGCAACTCAGTGTAACGTATTGGTGTTCATTGCACGTTACGTATATTCCAGTTCTTGAGCTGATGTACGCTGGTGGGACTGCAAATAGACACGCACATCCACACGTGGACATGAATGCAAACAGGCAAGAACATGCAAATACACATGTACATAAACACTCACACACAGGTACTCAGGCACACACACACACACACACACACACACACACACACACACACACACACACACACACACACACACACACACACACATGCACACACACAAAGCACACAACCGTGAGCTCGATATGAGCAAGGAGAGTGGAATGGCGGGTGAAAGATCAGTTTCTTTGAAATGAGCGACTGCGGCATGACTTTGGGACAGATCCACTTACGAGAACGGGCCCAACAACATAACGGCGAATATGGAAGGAAAGAAGAAAAGGAGGAAAGGAAATAAATGACTTGAAGACATAAGAAATCACAAAGCACAATATTCCAGGCTCCAGAAGTGCTCAGGAACTGACAGAAACTGGTCACATATGCACACATGCACACATGCCCTCATGTGAGAAGGAAAGGTAATGTGCAGTGTTACTTTTTGACAATTCTAGACTTGACTTACTTTGCACTATGACAGTGAATGTAGTGCTGGCTGTGGCAATGGAGTTGTTCACGTTGCAAGTCAGTGTGTAGTTGTTCAACAATCCGTCCACAGCAGCATTGCTCATACTATACGTAGAAGTATGGTATGGCAAGACTGTGACGTCACTAGCCAGGCCAGTCATCGCAGCGGGAAATCCCGGTGATACAGTCCAGACAAACAATGGCCGTGGATTGGCGAATGCGATGCATTCGACGTCAAGCATTTCACCTTCGAGAACTGTGTATTCACGTTGAGACTGGTTGAACCTTGGACCGGCTGAACACAAAGCAGTGAAACATCATTGGTAACACAATATGGATTCCGACTAGCGCAGTATACTGACAGGAATTTGCAGTTCTGTAAACAGTCTCTCAAAGCTAATATTTGGCTTGATGCAGACTATCAAAAGATCATCTACGCCATACTTGTAAATCCTCCAAATAAGTAGCAGATCATATTTCCGGGACAGAGGTGCTTGACAGTAATTTGAAGATCCATTGGTGTTGTACGATGTCTGTCTGTGTGTTGCCTGCCTAATTGCAGGATAAAATTATGCTGATGAACAATCTCTATGTAGGGGTAATGGGTACTTCTATGAATTTGAAGCACTGCATCATTTCCATGACTTGCCTTGGGCAGACAATGCAACTAAAGTGCATATCTGGTTTGGCAGGTCCGTTCATGCCCATGGCCATTACTTCACATTTTCTCAGAAAGCACATTCGGCATAATGGCAAATACAATTAACCCTACCTTGCACATCTATGTCCACTTCAACAGCAGTGAAATGTGAGCCAGTGTCGTCGACTATCGCAATTTCGCAACGGTATCTGCCGCTGTTGTAGAATGTAGCGTCGGAAATCACCAGAATATTCGCCGTCAGGTAGAGTTGCTGTGTTGCATCTATGTCCCAGAAAAGACAGTGTGCATATACATGTTGTCAGTTTTCTATTGGTCGCATTTTTTTGCCATGAATTTTTGGTGGGGGAATTCAAAATAAATAAACTGCACTGCATTTTAGTAGTTCATTCTGCACTATGTGTTGCATTCAGCATGCATTATTGTCGGAATGGGAACAACTTTCCCAAAAACCTTGGTTCTACCCGTGTGTGTGAATCCCCTATTAGAGCCGGGCTAAAATGATTTTGTTCCGTCGGCTTCTTTGCTATTGGATGGATCAGTAACCCCGCGCTCGGCTGGCAAGATCTAACAAGATCGAGACAACTAACTGCCCAGATAACATTTTCACTGAACCGGGCGAACGAGACTCTTTGCTGTTTAGTGAAGACACAGCAAAACTACTGCTTAATTTTTTAAGAAAGTCTTTGTGACCCATGGCATTTGATAGCAATAATACTATTGCTTATGTGTCCAACTTGGCAATCGACATAGCATGTTATGTCCTTATAGGAGAATTAATAATTCACTGCACAGGACCGGCGGAACCAGTTTTTTATAGATCTGGTCATACCCAAGCATTCCATACGTTAAGAATGATGTGAAGGGTACACACACATGACCTCTTCAGCAATAAACACACATTGATGGCTAAAACATTGACCCGGTCATGGCCTGACTAACCGGACCAGTTCCACCGGGCCTGCAGTGCAAGGACGAGTTATGCTGAATTGATGGTTATTGTCGAAGAACATTCTCGAATACCTGGGTGTTGCACGAATTTTGATTGTGCTCACTTCCGTTAATCGCTTTTCTTTGTAATTTTCCACTCATTTTTGCATTAATTAAGATTTGCTTTTGTTTTTCTAGCTTACTATTGCCGTGGCTGGCTCAAGGCCCTTGTCTCAGGGGATTCTGTCCCTGCATTAGCTATGCTTGTCACATGCTATGAGATTGTGTCTAATAATAATATTGATACAAGACACGTGGAGAACTAGCTCACCGTAACTTGAGAGCGATGTGGCATACACTTGACCAGTGTGATTGACACGTCCTACGCCCACTTTCTCCCAGGTGGGTCTTGCTTGCGGATAGGCAGTGGCATTGCAAGGCAGGGACAGTGCCGAGCCTTCCGCCATTGTGTACTTCTGATCTCTGTCAGGAGAAGTTATGACAGGCCGCACTGGAAGAGTACAAAGCACATTACATAAATCAGACACCAGCAAGTATATTATGGCAGCATTTCCGAACAATAAAAACTAATGATGCTTTTCAAAATAGAGAATATAGCCACTTAGGCATTATGTCGGTGAAGTGACATCAGGTTAAAACGTAGGATCACAGGCACTCTTTTTCTGTGGTGAACTCTAGACAGGACAAATGCATGGGCATTGTCTATCACATACACAGTACAACTAACCCCATGGACGCTATCAGGGTTCTATGTCCCTAGCGAGTATTGTCACCACTATCTTGCCAAGTGGAGCAATACAAAAAGCACGAATGCAAAATTTGGGTCAGGATATCCTTCATCACAGGGCCTTTCTGCACCAATGACAAAATACCCTTACCAACAACAGAGAGAAGGAAGGCTGCAGTGGCATTGCCATGGATGTGAGTGGTGTGTGCTGTGTACATCCCGGAATCCAATCTCTGAAGTCGGTCGATAGTCAGGCTCTGTCGATCAGCTGAAAACACCACTGTGCTGCCGCCGGAGAGGATATTTCCATCTGGTGACGTCCATGTGATCTGTGTATCATGTTTCATAGATGCACATATCAGCACACAACAACAAATGAGAGTCCTCCGGCTCGGTAAAGTGCTGAATATTCGTTCGAATAGAGCCACCGTACACATGACACAGAGCACCAAGCATCGTTCGTTGAAACTAATAGTTTCATGCCCATAGGAAATCATCAGATACTGTATAGCAGGAAATTTTCGGACTTAAATATTTTCGGACAAAGCCGAATTTCGACATTTCATACGGATTTTATTTTCGTACAGTGTTGCATGCTAAATGCACTTGTTTGCTTGCGGTACGCATGTGTAGTGTACATAACTTCACGGGAACAAATTTGAGTACGGAATTACGAAGTACGAATTAATTTTAGTACAAAAGAGGGCGTGTACGAAATCGTACGAAAATAAATTCCGTCCGAAAATTTCCTGCTATACAGTAACTATTTTTGTCTGATGATAGTTAGTTGTCTGGTGGTTGCCTATGGGCATGTAACTATTACTTACAACGAACAATGCATATCAGCAAACAGCAAGATACTATAGTCGGCTTAACCCACGTAAATAAGTGTAACTGTGATACCTGGGTTGTCGACGGTTGCGCCAGATAAGACCAGTGAAATTAGACTTCACGAATGAAATAAACCTGGTTCAGGTGCTAAAAGCCTTGCACAGAAGAGCTGTATCCATTGGGTTTTGGGGAATGAGGCCGTGCAACGCATGTCACTATTGCCTGCATAAGGAAAGATCTCAGTGGCCAGGAATTTACAGCTATTGTGGATTACACACTTGAGAGTTATGAAAAGCGTTTCTGCTGTAACTCTGAGTTTCACGGTTTTAACCGACCATCAGATGGCAACTATTGTGGATTAAATACACATGCTATGAGTTTCCCGAAGGTGTACTGGTGCTGAGAATTATTTCAGTTAGGTGCACTATTGGTGAGAATTAATGCCTTGTGGAAATGTTGCCAGGTGAATTGTCCAGCCAGCTAGCTCAGAGCTGTGTGCAATGTGTTTTCTTTGCCCATGCCCCTGTTGGAAGAAGATACAACACATGAACTGTGTTTGGTTGCAGAAAAGAAATGCAATAAAACTGCTTCTACTGCTTTACTGATGCCTAGATGCCTTTTCCATTTCTTCACAATGCCTTTATTTCGTATTTAACTTCCACATCAATGTTCTCCCGTCATTGACTATGGGACATTTCGAATGGCCTGCACTATTTAGAGCACGGAATAGTAGTGAAAGACTGCCCATCCATACCTGGTCCGGTGTTATCGGCGGGCTGCCAGGGAAATCCAGATTGAAAGATAGCGTAACACTTTGTGCCTCAAGTCGTGTGAAGTTTGATTTGGCGACAGAGAACACTGGTTTTACTGTGCAACAACAGAAATCAGTGAGAACAACGTCAGAACTCTAGAGGTTACATAATGGAATTCAATAATGACCACGGCAGAGCGGTACCATTGCAAGGTCATCCCTATTTACTTGGTAGAGATTACTTGTACAATGAACCTGTCTAAGACGCAATTGTATCCAGACCTAGAAATTTGCACTCCACTCTGACTACAGTATATCACTGAAATGGTACAGTCTCAAAACACATAGGTCTATTCGCTAGCCGTCATCAGGGAACAAACAAAGCACATCACATTCCAACTCACCAACGACAACGATGCTTATCGTCACAGTATTGGAAAGCACACCGATGGGGGTTGAAACTTGCATTTGACATGTGTATTGGCCATTGTGAGCGAGACTAGAGTTCCTGAAAACAAGAGCCTGGCTTGATTGGTAGAGTTTGGTGTCACTGGTGAATGCTGAATCGAACGAAGACACAAAAATAAATAATAAATAAAAATATGAAAATTAAGCCTTGGCTAATGTTATTATTTTAGAAATACATTAAAATTGCGTCATTCCTTTCCTTTCTACACAGTTAAAGTTAATCCCTCTCTCTCTCGTTTGCTTCAAAATAACTTGCCGCACAATATTGACATTATTCAGTTTTACAATGATTGTCATTTCTGCTTTCTTCTCAACCATCACAATTGAGACTGTAGTACACAAATGGAAGAATTTGTGTTGAATTGAGTAAACGGGATTGTCAGGCAAAACATGGCAAAACACTTACTGGGCATTGTCGATGGCATAAACACCGATGACGAGTTGACTTCTCGTCCATTGCTGTCAACCCATGTGGGTAACACCGGTGGATAGGAGGTGGCATTGCAGAACACTGTTCGGTCAGCCGACGGCTTGATCATGAACACCTCACCAGATCCAGGAGAGGAAATGGATGGTGGAACTGAGGGAGAGAGATTTAAATTGATCGTTATTAGTATAGCTATGGTCCAGAGCCCTCATGTGGCACGACCACAATTATGGTCAGAAATGAGCAAGGTTACATTTAAAAAACAATTTTAAGCATTCTTCGAGACTGCATTCTTTGGAAATGTGGCCCAGCAAACACATTGTCAAGCATATAGTCTACATTTAGACCACCATTTGCAGTAAAACCTGGTTAATGAGGACCTCTGCTAATCCCCTACCTGCCTTCAGCAAATAACGCAGAGACAAGTCATCACAAAAAGTGTAAATGCTGCTGGTCAAAAGTGACGGGTTGCTGTGGATCTCATGGATATACAATCAACCTTTTGACTAACAACAATTGGCTTAGTCAATACCTGACTGCATAACTTCACTGAATTCTCACCTCTACCCAAAACACTCCATGACCAACTGAGGTACATACAGCAGAGTGACGCACATCTCTCCCTTTCTGTATCTCCCTCTCTGAGACTTAACCCGCTCACTGGCGCTCCACAAACTAAGTCTTATCAGCCATCGTAAACTGCCATAATCTTCTCTCACAAAGCCTTCAAAATACATTTCCACCACCACTCCTCCTTGCCATAAAGCTGCCCCTTGGCCAAAACCCGCTGCAAACCCAAAGTACGCTGTCCGCAACACGCACAAGGCGGCTAAGAGATTTCCCCCAATCTATGCTTCCCCTGATCCCTTCAGCAACATGGTACCAGCGTCCCATACAAACTGGGGCAAATCAACCCCAGACATGATCTAAAAGCAACCTTCCTACTTATCATTGACTCTTCAGTACTGAGGTTTTCAGATTGCTCAACATATCAACTGTGTCCTGCTACGACTCACTCCTGGTCCAGTTACAAGTGTTAAAAGTGTTAAAAGTGTTAAAAGTGTTACAAGTGTTACGAGTGTTACAAGTGGAGCATTAACAACACAGTTATTGTATCTTCCCTACTCTAGTAGATACAGTCAACTTTGCTTACACCGACACTCGGTGGGGCATCAGAAAAAGTGTCCTTATTCGCGAAGTGTCGTTATACCCGAAGTCTCATTATATGTATTACAGTTAGATGTGACTTTGCTCTGGGCATGGAAATTCTGTCGTTATTCGCGAATTGTCGTTATATCCGCAGTCGTTATTAGCCAAGTTGACAGTAAGTATAATGTATACAATGTAGGTCTGAAGTATTCGGTATGCTCGGGCCTGGTTTAAATCTGGCTTTGGAAATTATATTTTTCATTGCTTTCAGGTTCGGCCTCATGTCCTCTGTGCTGTGCCGATGAGTCCACAAAGGACGAAACAGTTCTGTCCGCACATTGAGAACTTCGCTCTTCTTGTAGCAGTTGAGCACTTTTGTGTGGGGTAGTGCCTTCGCTGTTTGCGTTGTGCAGAGCTCACTGACTTGTCAGTTTGAGTACTCTGGCAAGGTACATTCGGGCCTGGTTTAAATCTGGCTTTGAAAATTATATCTTCCATTGCCATCAAGTTCGGCCTCATTTCCTGGGCTGTGCTGATGAGTCCACAAAGGACGAAACAGTTCTGTCCGCACATTGAGTAGGTCTGAAGTATTCAATATTTCATTTACAGATTCGTGGAACATTTTTCTGTCTTCTGATTGCCCCTGTCAATCAGTAAAGGAACTCATCACCATACCAGCTGAAGTCCTATTGCCCCCTTTAGCACAACTATGGTCAGTTGGACCACCGGGAACACATAGAATTTCAACAGCAAAGACAACAAATGCCACATTCTTACCATAGACTTCAAGCGTGAGTGATAGAGATGTGCTACCAGCAGCATTGTGGACTGTAAGAACATATGTGCCAGCATCACTTCGGGACACGTTGAATATTGTGATGGCCATCCTGGACATTAAAATGCCAAAAATCATATTTAAAGGTCAATTTTTACAAAGTCAAGGCACCTTTTTGCTCCGCAACAGTTCCAAAAGGCAGTCAGCATCCTGGCATGAAGGTGCTCTTTCGATCTGCGCCGTAGCCAAGTGGCACTTGATGTATAGATGCATTCAATGCAATGGATCTGGTCTATTGCCGGACAAGTGAACATAAAGAACCAGCTCCTTCTCTGGATCATAGCCATGCGAAAAAAAATTGAGGTGCGGGTGAAGCAATGGCCAAGCTACACATACAATGCACCTGGAAAATGGGGGCAAAATTATGCAGACTGGAGAGTACGGGTTTCACTTCCTTGAGAACACACAAAAACCTAACTTCAGAATCCACATAGAACTTACTTATCATTGCCAAACTCATATCTTGAGGCTTGACTCGGTAGGCTCCAATCCACTGTTGCCATGGGATACGCAGGATAGTCGTAAGTGAAGCTGAATGTAGTGTTTTCACCAGCCAGTCTATCCCGGTGCATGGGCCCTGAGATAATAGTGATGGATGGAGCCACTGTGCATGAACAAAGAACAGTGGCAGTTAGAGCTGGTCCCATTCTCGTTGCTTTACCTCCTCCTCACTAACCTTGGATGGTCAAAGTCGTGTTGACTCGCCTTCGATAGTATCCCATACTGGTATTCATTGTGGCCAAGCAGTAGTAGTGACCTGCGTTGCTTTCATGAACACTAGCAATAGTCATGGTGTTGGTGGTGGTGAAGACACGTGATGAAGTGCCTGAGGAACACACAACGACAAGAACCACAGCAGATTCTTTCACAAATACATCAGCTTCTGCTTGGTTGTATGATTCACCTACTGCAAGTAAAAACTATTCTCTGGGAAAGGAAAGCATGCACGTTTTTTTACAGTAAAGAAAAAAGGACCAAAAAACCACAAGTTACGCTATAATGTCCACTAACACCACCAGCTACTAAACAATCAGCTCATGCGATAAACATTGCACGGCACTGACCGACGGTGCTGACGTTCTACTGGTGGGAATATTTTACCCCGCCAAATATACAACTTGACCTCAACTTGATTCCTAGGGGTGGTTACCTTATAGATATTCCCAATCAAACCTATGGCAATGAGTGAGCAGCACATTGATTCAGGATGGTTGGAAATTTGACAATGCTGTTGTTATGATCACAACTGGTCACCATAAGGGACCTGGTAGTAAGCATTTTTTTCCCTTCTGTTTTTTCAAATTCTTTTTTTACAAATTCTTTTTTGAAACTCGGAGTTACTCTTAACTCGTATCCATATGTCCTTTTCTCTTCTACATAAATTCTTTTTTGCAATTCTTTTAAAAAAATATTTTTTTACAAAATTAATTGTGATACAGAATGCCAAACCCAGCGGAATAAAAATAATCACCAAAATCGAGAAAAAAATACCCGGTATTTCCTTTTCATAGATACAATCTTCTCCTTCTTTTACCATGGTTGGCTATCACCCACATGTTCCCGTTTTGGCTGCCATCGGAAGCCACAAGATTTTGAATAAATAAAATAAATATAGATCACGGACCCAGTACTGACCATAGGAAGAGTTCAAGGTGGATGCGACCTGGCCAATCGGATTTATTTGTATTGCCGAGTCGTTACCATGGTACCAGACAACGCTTGCACGCGGATACGATGTCACAATACACTGCACGTCCAGTGGATCAGATTTGTTCATCACAATGCTCTCGCCACTGCTGGGTGACAAAATACTCAGCGGCACTGGAGGCAGGGGAGCAAGACAGAGAAAGCCACAGGACCCCACGTTACAATCAACAGAGCAACAACATTGATACCAATAGTCACATACCTTGCTCGCTATACGAGTGGAGAATATCGAGCTCTGAGCAAGGCCAAATAGCTCAACAACAAAGAGCCAGACCTTGAGCACATTAGTTCGCAGAACAGTGAACAGGAGTGTCTGGGTCAGAGGTGTGAGCAATAATACCTGACATTAGACACTAGGTGCTTAGCAAGCGCTGGATGAAAAATCTGTTTTTTTTCAAATTTGTCAACACTGCATAATACACAGCATGCAGACTAGTCCTGAAGTGTATTTGGAAGGAGATGCCAGTGATGGTCACAATTGTCTCAAAAAGCAATGTGAAACTTGTTCATCAGATATCATTATCTGCTTACTTTCAATGACAGCAGTTCCACAATGCTCAAGCCCTAAGGATCATTTCGCTCACCTTCCACGGTCAGAAAAGCCTTTGATCCCTCCAGCCGTCCACCGTAACCAGCGGTGATGTTCCCGTTCGCCGCAACGCAATGAAAGCTGCCGCTGTCACTGCGTTCAGCGGTGGAGATTGTCAGGTTTGCATCGCCATTGGACAATTGCCATCTTGGACTTGTCAGGTTCGTGATCATCTGCAGAGCAAAATCAAGAAAGAGAGCAGCATCTTTGGCAGGAGTGGATCCAGGAGGGGTTCCAGGGTGTTCCAGGGGGTTCCAGGGGGTTCCAGGGGTTCCGCAAAACCATATGCGTGTTCATGTACATGTATCAGCTATTCAGTTCGGACTATACTGGGGGGGGGGGGGGGGAGATGGCTGGATCTGCCGCTGTTTGGCCTTGAAATCAGCGAAGCCTGGAATAGCCCTCCGCTTGTAAAGCATGATGTACCATGACCCGCATTCAGCAACCTTACAGGGAAACGAGTGTGAAGTATTTTACAGGGAAACGAGTGTGAAGTATTTTACAGGGAAACGAGTGTGAAGTATTTTACAGGGAAATGAGTGTGAAGTATTTTACAGGGAAATGAGTGTGAAGTATTTTACAGGGAAATGAGTGTGAAGTATTTTACAGGGAAATGAGTGTGAAGTATTTTACAGGGAAATGAGTGTGAAGTATTTTACAGGGAAATGAGTGTGAAGTATTTTACAGGGAAATGAGTGTGAAGTATTTTACAGGGAAATGAGTGTGAAGTATTTTACAGGGAAATGAGTGTGAAGTATTTTACAGGGAAATGAGTGTGAAGTATTTTACAGGGAAATGAGTGTGAAGTATTTTACAGGGAAATGAGTGTGAAGTATTTTACAGGGAAATGAGTGTGAAGTATTTTACAAGGAAACGAGTGTGAAGTATTTTACAAGGAAATGAGTGTGAAGTATTTTACAAGGAAATGAGTGTGAAGTATTTTACAGGGAAACGAGTGTGAAGTATTTTGCTGGAAAGATTGGCACGTATACACAAAGACCAGTGCCAGCACATGAAAGTTCCCACAGCCTTGCATACGCACGCATGCATGCATAAAATGTGTGTGCATACACATGCATACACACACATGCCCATGTACATGTACACACACACACACATATTGGACAGAATGGGACACACACACGCACACACGCACACACATACTCATACTCATACTCATGCCCATTGCTGAAGCAATGATAGGGAACGGGCTATATTAGACATAGCAACTTGTGCTGGGCTTACACCATTCGAACAGTTTGCAAGGCTGTTGAATTGACCGCCACTAATTTTAGCCTGGTCTACACCAAACGGCTGGTTGAATGGCATGCGCACACCTCAGACCTCAGACCTGCCCATCGCGGAAGCGATGATAGCGAACAGCTAGACATAGCAACTTGTGCTGGGATTACACCATTCAACAGCTTGCAAGGCTGATGCGCGCACGCACACACACACACACACACACACACACACACACACACACACCTTGGTCCTTGGTAACACTGCCATCAAATGGTCACGTGTCCCCTGTGCAGGGGTCGACAGCACTGAGTTCAGCATTGGACCCAGAAACGCCGCTCTACTTCCTGGACAGGAAATTAGCACAGCTATGCAGGTCGAAACCACGGGATGACTTGCAGCAGCGACCGCAGCCGAGACAATGCGCTCTGCAGCAGGGCAGGGCAACCCGCTGTTTCCGGACCGAGTCTGCCGATGCCACAGCCGAGACCGGCGCCACTTCAGCAGCCGAGTTGGAGAGACACTTATGCGAAGCTAGCCCGCCAGCACTCAAGAACCATCTCCCGCACGCATTACATAGTCGGCTGCCGGACTGCTCAGATATGGGCTTCCTCCTCTCGGCCAGGCACTTGTGGCGATTCTTGTATTTCTGGTGGGCGAAAGTACGCTGGCAAACATCGCAGAGCACAGAAGTGTCACGCTGAGCCGATCGCGGTACTGGTTGAGCGGAATACGCACTGCGCCATTTCCCACGCTCCTGGGCGAGGTCGTACCATTCCGTGTGGTCGATGTTCACTGCGGAGAGGTCAGCTCTGACAGAGTCTCGCCACCGTTTCCGAGGACCGCAAGCCGGCCTCGGCGGAAGGAGCGCACCAAACAGGAGCTGGCGCGGAGTTCTATCGCCGTCCATCCTAGCTAGATGGCCTAGCCACTCCAGACGGCGGCGAAGAACACATGTGGTAATATCCACTGGATCTCGACGATTCCAGGCCTCCAGAATGGTCTTCCTGTTGATGTGGAAGTCCCAGGTGTCTCTTCTACCGAGGGCTAAGATTGCGGAAATGCAGCGAAGATGGAAGGCGGACAGCGCCGCAAGCTCGCTTTTCAGTGGTACCCAACACTCCGCTCCGTAAAGGAGAAGAGAAGCCACACATGCATCATACACCATTCGCTTCGTTGCCAGTGAAAGATCGCCATCATCAAAGACAGATCGACGCAATGCTCCGAATGCCCTAGACGCTGACGCTATTCGGGACCGAGTGTCCACTGCGGTGCGGCCACCAGTATGGATGATGGAGCCTAGGTAGCGAAAGTCATGCACACTCTCGACAATTTCCCCGCCAACCACCAATGGACGACGATCCTCCGGAGAAATGCCGAAGCCGACCGCCATTACTTTGGTTTTTGATAGGTTGATGGTGAGGCCGAAGCGAGTTGCGACGTCCATGAACCGGCTGAGCGCAAGTGTGGCACCATGGTGAGTTGTAGCAATAAGTGCCGAATCGTCTGCGAATTGACAGTCACGATGGATGTTGATTGTGTCAGTCTTCTGGCGTTTGAAAAGGAGAGACGGTCCAGAGTTAGAGGAGACGGGAAGTCCAATCTCAAGTATGTCCGCAACCTCACGCTGCCACAGCTGGAATACTGCCCACATGAATATATTGAACAATACTGGGGCCATACAACAACCTTGTCGAAGGCCATTTTGCACCTCAATAGGCTCGGCCTCGATGCCCGGGATCGACAGGTTTGCAGACATAGAGGTATGAAATGAGCTGATAATGGTAACCAGCTTGTCAGGTACGCCCGCCTTCCGGAGAATTTCCCACATGCACTTACGGGTGACGGAATCATAGGCCTTCCGTAGATCAACAAAAACCATGAAACCAGAGCAGCGATGTTCATCTAGTTTCTCAGATATTTGTCTCACCGCGAAGATCATGTCCGCACAAGATCTGCCTTTGCGGAATCCACACTGCGTGTCTGGTAGGATGTCTTCCGCGAGCCGCTGCAATCTTGTCTGGACGAGGCCAGCAACAGCCTTTCCTACCACCTCCAGAAGAGCGATGCCCCTCCAATTGTCACAGCTGGATAGATTTCCTTTTTTTGGTATCGGGACAAGCTGGCAGTCCACCCACTCCTGGGGCACCCGCTCTGCATTCCACACTGTCTGGACAAGGTCTAGTAGTGCCATCATGAGGCCATCCCCACCAGCCTTCAGCAGTTTCGGTAAGATTCCAGAGCCTCCTGCTGCTTTTCCGTTCCGTAGTCGGCGCACAGCTTGCCTAAGCTCTTCCAGAGTAGGTGGATCGGCGAGGTCTTCACACACTTCCTGTTGCTCAATGGTGGCAACAGTTGCAGGTTCATACGAGGTTGGAACATTGTAAACCTTGGAGAAGTGACGGTGCCATGTGCGGCCCTGATCCGCCGGTGAATTACAGACATTTCCGTTCTCGTCCCGCACAGCGACTGCAGTTACACCCACAAGCCCTCGCCGAGCCGTCTGCATGGTCTTGATACCGGCCCAAATGCGCGCCGAGTCAAAGCGCCCCTTCTCAGTACGTTGTGCCATGACAGCAAACCAATCATTCTTCGCAGCTCGGGTGGCAGCGCGAGCCCTCGTGCGCGCAACACGGTAGCGCGAATACTCTTCCTGATTCCGGCCACTAGTGATCCATGTTCGATAGCATGCATTGCGCGCGTCCAGCAGTGGCCGCAGCCCGTCCTGGCTTTCCGTATACCAATCAGGCTGCCGTCTCCTCTGATGACCGAGAGTGTCCGCAGCTGCCGCCGTCACCACGTCCCGCATCGCATTCCATTTCTCGTCTACCGTTTCCGCGTCCGCCACTGCATCAATCTTGGCATTGATGTTTTCCTGGTAGTCGTCAACCTTCCTCCGGTGGTTTCCCTCAGCATCTGTCGAAACCACTGCGGGCAGATTATGCACTGCAAATCGTACTCTCTTTGTGGATTTCCGCGGTTTCCACAAGACCCTGCCGAGCCTAAACCTGGCGGCAACAAGACTATGGTCGCTCCCACATTCTGCCGAGCGAATAACCTGAGCATCAGTGCACCAGTGCCGGCTCCCTTGCGCTGTGATGATGAAGTCAATACAATGGACATGTTTAGTTCTGGGATGCTGCCAAGTGCCTTTCAATTCCTGCTTTTTCCTGAACCAGGTGTTCGCGATCCAGCATTGATGCATTGCCAGAAACTGAAGTAGCTCCTCTCCAGACGAATTCAGGCAGCCCAAGCCATGTGAGCCACGCACAGCGCTCCAATCATCACCTGGCTCTCCAGACCCCACTCTGGCATTGAAATCTCCAAGTAGAACAAATTTATCTGTGCACGGTATTGAGTTGAGTACTCCTTGCAGAGAGTCATAAAACGCATCCTTTTCACAGCGCTTACTTTTGAATGTTGGCGCATAAGCTGTAACCAGCGACATCCATTCAACCTCTCCACTCGCCAGATCAAACTTCAAGCGTATGGACAACAACCGAGCGGATACTGCGACGAGTTGACAACCCCCTTCGCGCCAGGCCCGAAGCGCATTTCCCCTCAGCACAAACGCAACGCCCTCACCTCGCCGTCTGGACGCTCCTTCCCCAGGCACAGGCCGACCCGAAGCAATGACCATTGCTCCGTGGACTTGATAGTTTTCCTGACCAAACCAGTGGGTCTCTTGAAGAGCAGCGGCGTCCATCTCCAAGCATTCCAGATGTTGTACAATTTGATAAATTTTTTTATCGTCGGCAACAATTCCACTCGCGGCAGCCGTCTGAATGTGGCCCTCACTCTCAACCAGAGAGCGTACGTTCCAAGAGCCTATGCTGAATACTCCATGCTGTCGTTTTCTTTATGCTGTAGATGTCACCACTCGCGGGCTCGCAACGCCTCGCGAAGGCATCCGAGAACGGGACGACGACAAGAGTGTCGACATCAAAAATCGTCGACCAAGTCCGCCGCCGATATTCCCGCCTCAGTATGTTATCCTGGACGGCTGGGGAGGCCCCAGGCCGCCCAGGCCTGTCTCACTATGTCCAGAAACAGTCAGGAGAGGAAGACTTACAGAGAGCAAAAAAAACTCAAACTGTCCCCACCCAAAGCAAGGACACACACACACACACACACACACACACACACACACACACACACACACACACACACACACGCATACACACACACATATACACACACATACATACATTCATACATACATACACAAAAATGCATACGTACACACACACACACACAAACACACATACACACATGCATACGTACACACACATGCATACGTACACACACACACACACACAGTCCATGTCGAATCCGAGACCGAAATCGTCGGAGGAGTGCACTGCGCCTGACCAGCACAGCTCTTGTAGTACCTACTACTCCTTTGTGTCTTTGTATTTTGTCTTTGTCTATTTTATTACTCCTATTATTTTGTAGGGATGTGCACATTGTATATGAAAAATTAAAGACACACACACACACACACACACACACACACACACACACATTCATTGACACCCATGGCCACTCACCACAGTGTCATTGTAATACCAGGTTAACTGTGGCTCGCCTACTCCATACATGTCACATACGAAGTGAGCAGATGATCCGATGACAATGTTACTATTCTCTGGTCCGGACAGCTCCAATGGTGGTACTATGGAAGCCAGAAGGAATCACAAAGAAAGAGAGAATTCAGCAAGTTAGCAACGAACTATTTATTACTTTCCTATTTCCATTCCCTTAACTAATGAATATGTTTCAATTAGGAATAGTTTCAGTACGATTTGTATAATAAATGACCCGTGTACTCTATGACATAGTTGTAGTGACCTCTGCGAAGATATTATAAGGAAATCGGTTGGACGTACATAGAGTGTCAAGTCAGGTCGGCAGGAAATTGGGGAGCTCAAGTGTGGGAACAAACAACTCCCTTGCGTTTTCTAGTCAACACAATATCATTACAGTCCATTTCAAAACTATAGACGTGTGAACTCATACGTACGAGCCGTACATACTGTAGCGCACGACAGCCGTGAGTTTTGCATGAGTGCTTTCTGGTTTTCAGATGTGTTTTCAGGTTTTTCTTCGTCGCCGCGGGAAATACAAAAGATGCAAAACACGCAAAGTCGCAAATGAAAAGGTGTGAGGAAAGTCTCAAAAGAAATGAAAGCCGCAAATGAATCTTCTTGCTTGCATTTTCTGAGTGCGTGACTGTAATGGCTTCCAAGGCCCGTAAGAATGTCAGTGATGCCGAGAAATATATGATTAGTCGGAGCAAACCCTTTCTTACAAATCATCGCCGAAGTCACAACCACTACTTCGTAGTGTTCATTGTTTCTTCGAACAAGAGCTGGATTTTGATTGACGCTTGAGTATCCGAAATCCTCGTCGTCGAACTCACCTACCTTGCAACTAGCGTGAGTGAAACCACTGCCACTCGTTGTGCCAGGCGAAGGGAACAGAGAGGCTCAAATCAAATCAAAAAGAGAAAATATAATTATCATCTCTACTGTATGTCACCCAACAAGATCCAAACATGCAGAAAAGAAGAGAAAAAAGGCAGGAGGCGTGATGGGATTCGAATGCCCCACACTTGTACTGGAAGTCACGGATCGAAACCACGAGGCTACCAGGACCCGTACAAAAATGGAAAAAATTGCAAAAATGCACCCGCGATGGTCTGGGCGCAGCACTGTCTCAGCAGGATCAAAAATCCGAAACAAACTGGTCAAACCCTTAAAACAAACTGGTCAAACCCTTCAAAACAGAAATTTCATGTAAAACCGGAAAACCTGGCCTAAAAATAAACTTCAATTGTAGCGAAAACAAAGTATATAGCCAGAATTGTGAAGCGATGCAGAGACGGAATCTGGAGAAAAACTAAAAATATTTAAATAAATCCCATCGAATTTTGCAAAACTCTACGCGTCTATAGTTTTTGAAATGGACTGTAGATGCTCATAGCTTTGTCTGGGTGGCTGTCAAGCGTGCACATTGCCACGAAACACACGATGCATTGTGGGCGTACATCAAGCCAAAGAGGACGTACCGTAAATGTTGACGGTTGCCGATGCCGACGCGCTCGGCAGATGTTTGTTCTCAGCCGTGCACGTGTAGGTGCCATTGCTGCTTGCGATGGTCGCACCATGCAGAACGAGAGTAGATTTGATCGCCATGCTGCCTTCATCAGTAATACTGGCCTCGCTGTGGGGTCCAAAAATGGACATGCTCCCAGGCAGAGCGGTGCCGTTGTACAACCAGGCAAGGGATGGTGCCGGATTGCCGCGTGCAATGCATGCAAGCGTCACGTTGACACCCGTATTGACATGTTGACCGTCAGGTCCACTGACTACATGGGCAGGCTCTGTACACAAAGAGATGAGCACATTCCGTAAATACATTCGAAATGCGGCCGGTTTCTATCCGAACGACAATACTGAATCACAGGTACTCCAATACACACACAAACACACACACAACATATGCGATGGAAATTAAGAGGAAAATTAGTCCATATCTCTCAGGCTGGTAAACCTGCAGGAGCACTGCCTGGAACAAGTTCAGCAGGAGTTTAAAAACCATTGGATTACCACAGCCTGCCATGCTCGCTCACCTTCATAGAGTACAGTGTAATTGATTTCGAGCACGGCTGCAGAATGTCTCAGATAGACGATGTACATTCCAGCGTCTGTGTAGTGCATCCTATGAATGTTCAGTGTCAGGCCATCCGAGGAGATGCTGGAGTTAACAGCGGTCTCACTGGTAAGGTTCCCAGACCTATCAATCTGTAGATTACAGTTGAAGAAGAAGAAATCTGTTGATCCCCGAGCTGCAGAGAGTGCTTAATGTCAGAGACAGAACTTAGTACATAGCAGACTCAGCGGAGGACGTTCAGGTTGGTTGTCCTGAGAAGAACTATGGGCGTGCTCAAAATCATGTTCCTTCCGTCATCTTTTCCTGCACTCCCAGCCAATCTAAATTCTATCGTATTCTGCCCTGCACAAGTCAATTTCATTGATTGGACAGAAAACCAAGTACAATGCAGTAACATCAAACGTGGACGCTTTACAAAGCCATGTCCCTACTTAAAACCTGAACCCCCAGCCCTTTCCCAATTCCTGTTCGGGATTTTGTAAAACAAAACAACTCCGATAGCAAGCACTATGGTGCAGTGGCATGGGTTACTAATACATTGTCGATATGATCCAATGTCATCATTGTTCTGATATAGGGACATCAGTTACATCATGGCTCTGATGTAGTAAGTATGTATTACTGCACAAGGACCAGTGCAATACCGGCTGATATCTGCACGAACGGCGAAGCCGTAAGTGCAGATATCGACGCCGGTATTGCACGCGTCCGAGTGCAGTAATACATGTATCGCACCCCTGCCACCACACAGTCTGTCACCACACACTTGACACAGTCTGGTGCATGCAACCCTGTAGCATGCTGCATGCAATCCTGCTATCATTTCACAGTCATACAACACAGCACAACCAGTCGCGTTCATTTTTAGAGGAACACTTCTTTCAAGTAGCTGCTGTCTATCACGGTTTGATCCTGGAAGTAGCGGGACAGCTTGCTCATGTCGTCGTCGTTGATGGGGTGTTTGTGCTCCACCGCTTTGACTTCTCCCGCTTTCTTTGGCTTCATGAATCATGAGGAAGGCCTTCAATGCAATGTTCGCGCCCTTGAACGCTGGGTCGCTGTGGACGTTCATGGGCCGCTTCAACTCGACTAGCTTGCGATGTATTGCGGAACGGAAACCGAGCAAGCTTGATGCAGAGTAGAACTTCACTCCAGCTTTCTTCGGACGCAATTCGACTTATGCATGTCGCAGAATGTAAGCTAGGTCGCTTGCCGTAACCGCACTCAGGTCACAGCGACGTCCTGTGTCTTTACTACTCGTCGAATAAGCGGAGCCATTTGTCAGTTGCCTGCTCTGTGTTTTTGTTTTTCTGCTCAGTAACGAGGCTGTTCGATGGCGGCGTCGGACAGTTTCTCAAATCGGCTGTCGACAGTCTTCTCCAATACTTGGGCGTCCGCTGTCTCGACTCTCACGGAGCTTGTGAAGTAGTTGACTTGGCGGACGCAAGCCGGGTCCACATTCGCTTCCGTGACATCGACAGCGTCCTCGACCAATTATTTTGGTGTGCTGCAGCAAGTCAGCAGCGACTCCCTGGCCTGGCGGAGCGACTCGCAATATTCCCAGTACTCGTACACCGCCAGCCAATGACTATGTTGATGCACTGCAGTGCGATATTGCACTCCGGCGAGTGAGCGTGCAAATAACCTATATCTGCACGCTCACTTCGAAGTGAGCGTGCAAATATAGGTTATTTGCACGCTCACTCGCCGGGGTGCAATATCGCACTGCAGTGCATCCACATTGGCTGGCGGTGTACTGGGGAATATTGCACGCTCAGTAAGGCCGCTGATTGGCTCAAACCATGGAAACACTCACGTGGGGTGCGATAACATCGATTACACCACACTTATAACTCAACAGATGAGCACTCACCTTATTCCAAGTGATATTACTAGTAGATAGCGGTGGCAGGCCAGGAAAGGTCAGGTTGATTGAGAGAAGTACATCTTGGTTTTCCACTCCGATCAGTCTACTCTGGGCTGCATGGGCTTCCGGCGGCAGCCAGTTACCTTTGCAAGGCATGAGAATACACACACACACACACACACACACACAGACACACTACTACTACTACTATGATACAGCTACCCTAAACGGGTCACGCCGCCCTCCACTCAAGCATGAGCACTATGAGGGGCAGTGGCAAATAAATAGAATCAGCTAGCAGAACTGGCAAAACAGATGAAACAATGGAGCAGAACGGACGACTGCTGTACTGTAACAACAACCTGACAGCTACAGTGACAACGACTGCAAATGAACAGGAAGGAAAAAAAAATTCAAAATTCCACGTCACGAAAAAACACTGTCCACGAAAGAATCCACCAAGCAAAAGGAGTGTGGGCATCCGAAATCCCACCAGGACTCCACTAGCAGTTCTTCCACGTTGACGATGTAAGCGGCAGGGCAAGGCCTCACAAATCCGACAGACTTCCACAACGCTTGACCAGTGCACTCATGACGACGAAAGATTGAAGTTTCAATTCCCACCATTCCGCCATTGGGACCTTCCTCTCCGCACTCGCTCGTCCACTCCACTGAAAACAACGAGTTGTTCCAGCACTCCACCAGCCAATCCGCAATTCCCACCACTGCATTCTTCACAGACACACACACACACTGTCCTGTCCTGAACATTGCCGTAAAACGATCACATGTCCCCTCATACGAGGGGCCGACAGACATGGGGTAGGTCGTTGAATACGGTGCGCAGCACGCTCCGCAGGCTAGCGGCCAACGAGAGTTCGGGTATACTTTGCGCAGCGGTGGAGTTGAAAACCCCTCTTTGATTGGCAGCATCTGCCACATGCGCTGCAATAAGCCTGGCAGCAGGGTAGTGTTAGCTGAGTCCTCGCCGGCACTGGTACTGCCGCAACCGAGTTGGCACCACACACACACACGCGCACGCATGCATGAATGCACACACGAGCACACACACACACACACACAGGCACATCTCTGTTTATCTGCTGTGGTTGGCTAACACCCATTCTCTCTATACATTGGCCTTATACTCACTGCAATAAATTATAAAACTTTAAATGAGGCTATTTACTCCTTAGAAAGATCTGAGCTATGTTGAGACATATAACACCCAAACTGAGGTAGTCACGTGAAGCTGCAGGTGCAGAACTAGGTCAGATGGGAGTGAATGAGGTCTACAAGACAGGCCATGACCGAGGATCTAAGTCTGAAAGTTACCCAACCCATTTCACATCAATTGTTCAAGTGATTGTCTCAAGCAAAGGTTTCGAAACGTACTCAAAGGCTCTAGAGCAGCGGCGAGGACATTGCCTCCCAAATCTACATGGCTCCTTCTTCACAGGATAGCAAACTCACCGATCGTAAGAGTTCTTGCCTGGATTGGGGCACTAAATGGCCCTCTACCTGCATTATTCTCTGCTGCCACTTCAAATTCGTACATTGTGAATGCATCCAGGCCAGACACAACTGTGAGTGATGTGTTTCCAGAGGCATAAGAAACGTCATCGGTGTTGTTCTGCTCAAACAGAATAGTGTCGCATTTTGTCACACAAAAACACACACACATACACACACACACATACACAAACACACACACACACACACATACACACATACACACACATACACACAGACACACAGTGTGTAAGAGAAGTTCACAGAAGGAAGAAGCACAGAAGCAGCCGGTTTCCCGTGTGCTACTGCAAGAAGTAATGATACGCACGGAGGAATTGGGCAATGGTCTCAATTGCCTGTAATTGTGTTGTGTCGAATCTGACTCTAATCAAGTTGTCTGTCTGCATCCAGCCAACCAAAACCCAGGCTTGCTATGGATTCATGGCGCTAATGGTGTATAGGTTATGGACATGATGTCATGGTGATGAACTAGCGGAACCACTTTATGGGTGCTACGTATATAGGGCGAGTCAGCAAAGCTGCTACTGGGCGCGATGCATACGGCGGGAGTTGATAGTGCATCGCCGTGCCGTGACTTTGCTAAAGCATCTCAACTCCTGATGTAATCGCATTACCTCTATGGCTCGAAACAGCATTTGTATTCGTATTTATGGATTCTCCACAGGCCTTATCCTAAATCGAGGGAGTCTCCACCAATGACTTCCCGCCGCTCAGCTCCGCCAGTGAAATGACTGAGAAGAGCACGAGTAAGCGGTTGAGTAAGTGCGTACCTCAATATTCTTGTACAGAATGATGAATGTGTGGATGATTCCTCTCTCGCTGTGGCAATCCAGCTCTGCCCATGAGATATTGACTGAGTCAAAGCTGATAACATCAACCGATATGTTTGACGGCGCTGCAGTGGGCCCTGTTGCAGAAAATAGAACAGGATTCGAACAGCACAGCAATGACAGGATGCAGGGGGAGGGGGTGGGGCGGGGGCAGAAAACTAGATCTCATGCAAACAAATACAAATATGTAGAATACTGCATTCTGACCAATGGTGCTCAACAAGTCTTTTTTTTCTACAAAAATCCACATACCTCCAGACGCTGGGGTGAATAGTGGCCCATTAAGCTCAGCCGACCAGAGGTCTCGGCTTCATAGCTCCATGGTCTGCGTCTGATCAGGATTCACCTAATGTTATGATGATCACACTGTAGTTACAGGTCTCGCCTGGTGTGGGCGAGCTTCTGGGAATTCCCCTTCTTTCTGCACTGCACTTACTTGCTTCGGGAGATAGCAAACTTTGCGGCGGACTGAACAAACCAGTGCCAATGCGGTTAGTTGCTTGGACTAGGAACTCGTACTCCCGATACGGCAGAAGATCAAACGTTGCAATCTGCTGGCTGCCCAGAGTGGTCGTGAAATTTGCAGTCCGGTTTCCATAGCAATCAGTGTACACAAACCTACAAGAGATCAGGGACATAAAAGGCAGCAGTTCAGCAAGCAGGCTTATCCGTTGGGCACAGATTTAGCAGCGGTTCAATCCCATCATAAACAAGGTAGGTGGATAGGCAACCACCGACTGTAAGTCAACAAATTTTCCGCCCATTCAAATTTCAGCCTCCCAGGGCTAAAACACATTTAGGCCACGCTGAATTTTCGGCCTGTACCGCTGCTGCCTGTATACACTGTCACACTGAACCGTGCAAAACGAAATTTCGGACGCAACAAATTCTCGGCCAGATAACACCATGCCGAAAATAGTCGTAAATATATATGCGCTGAATATTAGTTGACTCCGGTACAAGCTACACAGTTACGAGAGGAGATAAAGGTATGTTTAAACTTAGCAGAATACTTTTGCGATTAGGCAGTTGACCTCCCTATCTTTAGCAGCTGAGAGCTAACTTTTACTCGTACGTATCATTTAACCAAAGTGCCCATGAGCAAAGGCAGAGAGATCCTCACTCTATTCCATAGCTTGTGATGGGAGCGTTATTTGCTGCTGGTTCATCCCACTCAAGATGGGAGGTGTGCGCTTGGAGTGCATCTAGAACAATTGTCACGTTGGTGGGAGCATCGGGCACCTCTAAAAGCGTGCACAGAAAAACATAGGCAAATAAGGAACAAGAATTCACACAGATTGATACTGTAAGTATACAAATGTTCGTCCCATTCAAATTTCGGCCTCCCAGGGCTAAAATTCATTTCGGCTCCATAGAATGTCGGCCTGTACTCCTGCCGCCTGTATACACTGCCACACTGAACATTGGAAAACAAAATTTGGGCCGCAACAAATTTTCGGCCAAACATGACCAGGCCGAAAATAGCCGAAAATACATATGCACCGAATGTTTGTTGACTTACAGCAGCCAAAGATAAATTTATAGAGGAGTAAAGGACCAAGGAACAACAAGTTACGCTCTAATGTCCACTAACACTTCCAGTTACTTGGTATTGCGTAACTTGTAATTGCTTGGTCCTTTACTGTTCTATAAAAGGGAACACAGTTGAGACCCCCCGTGTTTGCGCAAACGTTTGAACTTAGAGCTAACAACCAAAACTCTTACTGACTTTGGGGGAAAGGGTGTATCATGGTAAGTGGCGCAACTTCACCTTGGTTTCGAGTCGGTGTCGGCATATGCATGGGGTCAGCAGCAACACCATAAAAAAAGTTTATACGCAAGTCTGCTAAAGATGACCAAGTAGAAACAATTGGGGGGGGGGGGGGGACGGCTATTGACTTTTGTGTCCTGCTCAAGGCAGATCAACTCTTTGAAAGATGAGAATGAATAGATCAGTGAAACGCAATGGCTTTAAAGGGAAGCAGGCTTCAAAGGCGGCTTGAAAGGTGACATGTGAATGTGCTAACGTTATGCGCAAGGCGCGAGAGCTCCAGTAATGCAGAGTGCAACCGTTCATGAAAGCAGGTGTGAACAGTAGCAGCCTAAGTGACAAGACCTATGCAGGGAAGGGTGCTATAATATCACCACATTGACATACGATACTACATCATCCAATTGTGGCAAGCTATTTCGACATGACCAGCAATCACAGCCGAAGTGCCCAGTATTGAAATCCATGTGTCTTTGATGTTTTGTGCTACACTTGGAAAGATCTGTACATAACATGAAGTAGACCCGGCTGCTGAATTGTTCAGCATAGAAACACAACCCACCATTACACTGGTCTTATGCTGCTTCTGGGCCATTAGAAAATACGCATTAAAAAGAAAGGCTTGCTGCGAATTACTGAAACGGGAACAGCTAAGGACAGCTTACCGTAGACGGTAACAGACGTGTCGTGAGTTTTGTTTCCAGCTGGTGTCACTGCTGTACACGTATATGAACCATTGTCTGACCGTCTGGCTCCCAATATAAGTAGTGTTGCCTGACGCCAAGGCATACCGGTGGACAACGTGCCTATAGAGGGTAAATGGAAAAGACCGAATCAATGCATGGGCAGGCAGAGACAAGAGCATGTAAATGCAACTGAGCACTTCAAACTGTGGATGCAAACAAACCCAAAAATCACTTACACACCTACACATTCACAAACACACACACATGCACATGCACATGCACTCGGAGTTTGAAAACTCAGTCTAGCCGAGTCTCATGGAAAACGAGACATTTTGTTTCATGCTTAATCTTACCTTGATTGACCTCCACCATGGAAAGGTTGTAGATCTCACTCGGTGAATATCCTGGAGCAGAAACCGTGATGTCGGGCGCAGGGAAGCCGCTAAAAGAACAGCTGACATTGATGCTGCCGTTGATCATCACATCCAGAGCTGGTGTGATGGCCTGCAGCTGCGGCACAGCTGTGTGCAGCAAACACGGAGCAGCATTACCAAGACACACCATACTGTCAGCTCTGGCTGTTTTGTAATTGTATTTGTATTTGTATGTATTCAACATTCCCTGGCTAGTCAAACGACTGCCAATAACAATTGAGTGTGACTTGAAGGGTGGTAAACTATTCAGCTCATCAGAACCATACTGCAATAATATCGTGGATCACGGATACGGTACTGACAACTCAAAGCTAGCTGATATTAGCAAGACAGGAAGGTCGAGGACACCGCAATGCACACCAACTCATTCCCAGGGGCTAACACCGGTGATGATCTCTAACCCAGTCCGGACAACATCAGCGCTCACTCACTTACTTTGCACTGTTAGATACCCACTGGAGGTGACGGCGCCACTCAAGCTGTCCGCGTCCATGAATCCGATCTTGCTGACTTCACTCACGCACTCGTATGCCCCTCGCTGAGCAAATGTAATGGACGATACTGATAGCATGCTGGTCGCAACTGCAGGTTGAGACATTGACTCGGTGGTGGTGAAAACCTGTTGGGAGTCAGGTGACGGCAGTAGTATTCCGTCAAACCACCAGCTTATGTTAGGCATTGGGTATCCGTAGGACGAGCAGGTGAGGTTGGCATCGTTGCCTTCATTCACGGTCAGATTACCGGGACTGTCGATGATTACCGGGGACACTGGGCATATGGAAATTACAAGCACAAATCACATTGAATCATGTCCAAATACCCCATAGGGCTGCCTATATACACAAACATGTATGCATGCACTTGTCCACAATGTGCACACACAACCTCTGGAAACAAACATTTAGTGTCATTTTGCTCCCACTCCAAGACAAGACATGTTAGGTGGAGTGGAACAAAAGCACTTCAAAAAAACTGGGTGGATATGCTCTGAGAAGTATGTACACTATTGAAAAAAAAACTGGCACCATTTTCAGTCACATTCGGAGTCACCATCGCTCAATTCCTGAGACCTCAAATTACAAGAGCTGACAGGCCGATCGAAGTCACGAAGCGTTTTTGGTTCCCAGAGTTCACTGGACAACTGTCAGAGTATGGGAATCGGTGCAGGTGTACTTCAATCTCTGTATGTATTACTTTGAGCTGTGCGAGTACAGAGAACTGAAATGAGCAAGTCATGAATCAGAATGTGTCGCAAACCTGCTGCACAAAATGATACCGATAACGGACATCAGACAGATTCAAAATGAATTTTCAGGATTTTCTGACATTTGGAGCTGACACTTTCTTCATACTTGAGATGTGCGAGTACATAAAAACTGAACTGAGCAAGTCGTTAATCAAAACATTTCGCAAACCGGCTGCACAAAATGCGGACGCGATTCGTATACAGGGTTGAAGTTTCAGGATTTTCTGACGTTTTGAGCAGACACTTTCTTCTCATCATCATCATCCTCTCAAATGTGTGAAAAATCTGACAAATTACTATAAAAAGCTTTTCATAGGATGCACGTCGCTCGTGGTAGTTAAGTCTTGATATTTTGGCCTGGATATAAAAAATAAGTAAAAACTCTCATTCTTCTACCTTTTATGTCGTACTCACCATACACACTGAGTTTGATTTCCGTGCCGTTGGCAGACCCACCAAGAGCGCCACTGCTGTCCGTGTTATCGCCAACACACTGGTACATACCCCGGTCAGAAAACCGAACGTCGCTCAGCGTCATATTACGACCGGTGTCTAACAGTTGGATACGACCTTGGAAATAAGCAATTGTGCTGAAAATATGCTGCAGCATCCATGACAAGGGAGATAGTACACAGACACAGTACACAGTTCAAAGTAAAAAAACTTGACATTGTTAACACATGGTTTTGTACTGTACTGTTGTGGGCATTGGAATCCGTTGAGAAGTCAAGCGGCCACCGAGCACAGGCCTGCTGCGGGCGTGTGCTCGGTGGCTGGTCAATCTTTTTCAGCGTGTACAGGAATGAACTACAGTGCGTGAACGCGCTAAGGCAGTAGGGTCACTGGCCCCGGTCGTTCCATCGGATTTTAATGTCCCAGACAGTAGATACATGCAGCAGGAGCGGCGGAATCAGTTTTTTACTGGCCCCGATTATACCGTAGCCTATTTCACTGTGCGTGGTACGGTGGGTATACATGGCCAACTTAGCAGTAGACATTTGTAAAATAAAAAAACAAAGTTCCCATATTCTCGCTACTATCTGCTATACAATTGTAGAAATAGGTGACGGTGGCCAAAAGGTTGATACGACTATGGCCTAACCTTGCCAGACCGGTTCCACAATCCATGTGCATAGCAAGGAAGCGCCCACTACACGAACACCCGTCCCTCAACTAGGGCTTAGGGACTACAGGTCCTAGGATGGGTTAAGGTTACAGGTACGACCAAGCTACAGCTCGCAAACGTCGCATCCAGTACAAGACGTGTGCTGCATTGATGGGCCATTTACACGACCATAGAGGACGTGCAAAACACACCACATAGTATGTTTGCTAATCAAATTCTTCCCGTACGCATTGAACTTCAAAATAGGCATTTTACCACTCAGCTAGCTTCCATATAAGGTGGATTTGACTTCATTGCATATCCTCTATCGGTACAAGGAAAATATGTCTATTGACGGACTGAAGGGAGGTAAAGTGTAACACTGATATGTTTGGTAGGGAGGCACAGGAATAATGGAAATGGGTAAGAGCGACACTCAGTCTTCTGAAGGACACTCAGTCTTCTGAATGACACTCAGTCTTTGAAGGGAAACAAGACATGAACAAGCAGCGGACACAAGGCACTATCTTACCTGTCCATCGAAGAGCCAGGTTAGTCTAGGTGAGGGAATACCAACAATCCCACACACTAGCGTAACACTAGCCCCTTCGGCAGTGGCTACATTGGCTTGCGGATTCTCTTCGTCTGGCGGAACTGCAGGCAAGAGCAACCCAGACATTGGCAAGAACATGATTTCAAATGACTTGAACAATGCCTTATTAGACACGTCAACGCGATATTCAATCACCAATCCTGTTGATGCAAAATAACTCATCCCTGCTGCTCAACTTAATCTGCACATACACAAGCCATGCTCACCCGTACGCCTTGTTCATCCACGGATTATCATACAAAGTCCTTAGTCAAGCATTCCAAACCCTCCATAAGATGTAGATCGCATTATTTTTTCTCTTATTGGCCTCAGGCCATGGGGAGAATAAAGATTGGAAACCATGCCACTACAGCTGACCACAGCAGTGCAGAACTATTCGGCATGCAAAATCCTCCACTACACATAGAACATACCGTGAATTATCAAAGATGCCATTTGGCTGTTGGATTTGCCTATTATATTGGATGCTACACAAGTATAATTGCCTTGATGCCCATTGTACGTGATATCTGAAATGACCAGGGTAGAAGACAGTCCAAAGCTTTCTGGCCGCAGCAAGGCACCATTGTACTCCGTTGATGCGATGGAGATGTCCGATGATGTGGTAATGTTAACTCCATCCAGCTGCCATGTGATGGTTGGTCTGGGCACACCAGTGGCTGTGCAGGTGAATGTCGCCGTTTCTCCTTCATTCAGTGTGATGCTCGACGGCTGGGAGAGGATCAACGCTGGTTCTAAGAGGAGAGCAGATATACATGGATATTTTTGAGGCGCATTGTGAAAGTCCAACAGCCGCTTACCCCTCCCTTCATTTGAAGAATAAGCCCTAAAAAAGATTAGGTATTGAAATGTCTCATTGTGTTTTCCTTGGCATGAACAACTGCAACAGGAAAGTAAAAGTGAAAAAGGATATGTATAAAAAGAACACATGCGACAGTGCTCAATACAGGCATTGAACAATACCCTTTGCATGAAGCTGGTGTGATGGTCCTGCCACTTCCCTTCTACCCGTCTTCTCTGCCGCCGCCTCAAACAACACATTCATTCATTCACATTCATTTTGCATCTTTCCCTCAAACCAATGAACATTTTAAAGGAGTCATCATAGCTCAGTAGTAACTCAGCCTGGGGTCCTCCTTGCCCTGGAAATTTGACACAACATGTGACAACACATTCGGACCTCTGCAGGCTGAATGAAAATTTGTAGGTGCTTCGCATTGTGTTTGTCATTGCAGGACTGCATTTATGCTTACCTGTGTAGGTGACATTGAAGATGATGCTCACACCGCCTGCTGTGTTATGCAGCTGAACTCTATACAAACCAGCATCCGAGTAGTTTGTGCTGGTGATGGTGTAATTAAGACGATCTGGAGTCTGATTGGCAACGGGCAGGCTCACCCATGAGCCGTTGATGTCCTGTTAGCATGGAGATAAGACCATTCCAGACTGTTACTGGTTAGTTACATCATTGTATGAGTACAGCAAAGTGCAGTTCTGGCCAAAGAGGTTCGACCTCTTGATTATGGCAGCACCGCATTCGAGTGCTAGGGCTGCATATTGCCAGACACATATTTTTATTGGGGTTGAATTCCATAGCAAATGGTTGCTTCCCACACTGGAGCTCGCCCCTTTCCGCCGACTTGACGTGACGCTAGGCTGACTCGCGACTGCCGTCCAGAGCACACAAGAAGTCCATCAAACCTTCGACTCGGCAAACCTGCCAGAAAGCGCCAATCCCTGCTCAATGCGCAGTGTTTTGGAGGATCCCCCCCCCCATCATTTGAAATTAGTTTGAATTCTCTGACCAGTACCACACGGCACCCCAAATGCTTACCCTTGTCCATGTTATGTTGGTGGAGGGTACTGCAGGATCACCGGCATACTGCATATTGACTATCAGTGACGCAGCTGTGTTTTGAACACCATCGACATGGGGACTTTGAGCACTGGCCCTTGGAAGCGCTGTTTACGTGAATATGAAGCAGAGAGAAAGTTGAAGGCAACGAAATACCAGAAAACAAGTTTATTCAAAAATAATTTATTGTATAGAACTGATTCTTCGCAGATCTGCACTTCATATTGCATCCTGATGGTGGCAATTTGCCGAATGACCTAGCAACCTGAGGTTTGAATTTGAAGTATCCGGGGAAAGAGCATGTGTGCTTACCATGGAGGATTGCATGACACTCTCGCAAATCCAGCTGAATAGCAGGAGAATGTAGTCAACAAGGTCAATACACAAACGTATGGATTTCTGACTGACCAATCAGGGGCGTCGGAAGGTATTTTAGTGTGGTACGGTCAGCCATGTGAAATACAATTTACTCGAGGGGGAGGGGGTGCTAGGCTGAACATTTTGGAAATTTAGAGCCCAGATCAGTGTATTTTTTAGTTACAGACTACCTGGGGGCAAAACGTGGCATGGTCGATACCGTAGTGACCGTACCGTGTCCGACGCCCCTGTCAATATACCTGCTCACGTGAATAGTGTGAGGGTCTTGTATGAAACTCCGAGGGGAATACCATATGGGAACAATGCAATGACTCTCTGTTCCTTCTCCTGTCATGGTATTTACAATGATTAGCATTCCGCGCACGCAGACGGCATGCAGGCAGGCATACATCATTAGCATTCCGCGCACACAGACGGCATGCAGACAGGCATACACCACACGAATAAGGCTAGGTTGTGTTGGGTAAGTACTGGTGACGAGGAACTGGTTGGTCTTTGCCGCAAGGTAGGCACGAGCCCGTGAGGCTGCGAGTGCCGCAGAAAGGCAGAAGCCCGGAGGCTGTGATTGCCGCAGGAAGGCAGAAGCCCGGAGGCTGTGATTGCCGCAATGGAAAGGCAGGACCATAAGGCCATAATGCCGCAATAGAAAGGCAGACCAGTTATGAGTGACTCGCCACCAGGTTTATTGTACTTGAAGTAGGAATGATGCAATGTAGTATTAATGGTTAGTGGTGGGATGGTGGGTCAGCAAAAGACAAAGGCAGCAGGATGCAAGTCGGGCATGAGCCAAAGCAGAGAAGACTCAAAACTGAGAATGGCAAGGAGATGTGCCACGTTGCGGACTCGGACCCGATCAAAACTAAATTAATTATTGTGATGGCGCACGCATAAATTAATGTGATGCACAGCAGGCGGTCTTGCCGGTCGCGGCAAGGCGCGCTAAACAAGTGCCGCGGCCAGAACCGTAGAGGGCGCTGTAGCGCAGCAGATACGTAGTTGCGAGATGTGCGCCTACGCTAAACTGAATTCATTACATGAATACATCATTAGCATTCCGCGCACGCAGACGGCATGCAGGCAGGCATACATCATTAGCATTCCGCGCACACAGACGGCATGCAGACAGGCATACACCACACGAATAAGGCTAGGTTGTGTTGGGTAAGTACTGGTGACGAGGAACTGGTTGGTCTTTGCCGCAAGGTAGGCACGAGCCCGTGAGGCTGCGAGTGCCGCAGAAAGGCAGAAGCCCGGAGGCTGTGATTGCCGCAGGAAGGCAGAAGCCCGGAGGCTGTGATTGCCGCAATGGAAAGGCAGGACCATAAGGCCATAATGCCGCAATAGAAAGGCAGACCAGTTATGAGTGACTCGCCATACCGCCAGTACATACCCATACACAACAGTATTGCAGTGCAGCATAGCATAGTTCATTATGAGGGAATTGTGTGAATTGAGAAACATCGGTGTCAGGGAGATGATCTTACTGAGGATAGTTTGCTGGCCAGCGTTCGGGCCGATGACGGTGGTGTCCGGATGTAGCGTAGGCATGCATCACTGCGCCACCGTCCCGCGGAGCGGATCTGGTGGTCGGGGACGCCAGCAAGGGCAGCAGTGGTAGCGGCCCCGATACGGAAGCTGTGGCCTGCATAGTCCTGCCAGTTTGCCACGCCGCTGGTGCTAAGCAGCGTGCGTACGTGGGCTGTAAAAGTGCTGCGGTTGAGGCGTTGCCCGTTGGCCAGGATGAACACAGCACTGCCTGGACGAGCAGAGGCGGTTGCAGTGAGGTAGGTGAGCATGGCTCTCACAGCGCAGTATGGCGGCACCGCTGGCCCGATCAGCACCGTCGTACCTTCCCCGGACGGGTCTGTCTTCGAGCGTGGTAGGTGCACATGGAGCATCCCTGACTCGAATGTCAAACAGCCGCGCGTGGTAGGTGCTTCTAGCAGTTCACCGCATCTGAAGAAACCAAAGAACACGGCAAGCATAGCGGCATGCAGGCAGCGCTTGTCGTGAGGGCACATGGCTGGAGCAGCTAGGCAGGTGTCAACCAGACTGCAGAGAATAGGAAACGTGATTGGCAGCCGGGGGCGGACAGCGGCTACTCCATGGCAACGGCAAATACCGCGTACCACTCGCTTGAGGAAGTGCGCGCCCTCGGTCGGGTCGACATAACCGAGCTCCAGGTGCAGGTTCTTGATAGCACTGAGGTAAACCTTAATAGTCACTGGTCTGACCGACTGGGTTAGGGAGGCAGCAAAACTACTCAGCATTAGGTCTGAAGCGGGAAACGGGGACCATCTTTGAAGTTGGCAGAACTTGAGATACTTAGATTCGCCGGCGGAATACGTTCGTCTGGTGTTGTCGGATAGAGCGTGAGCAGCATATCGTGCTGCTAATTCGTCCGCGGCAGTTAGAATGACTGGAACAGGTCGGCTGTCGCCCGAGCTCCCGGAACCGCCTCGCGAAACGCCTGCATGTTAAAACGAGACAGAGCATCAGCGGCTTTGTTAGTGCATCCTGGAATATGCTTTGCTGACAGAATGAAGCCAAAGTTAGCGCACATGAAGAATAGCCGTCGTATCAGGTCCATGACTGGGGGGGAGCGGCTACAACCATTGGACAGGCATGCCACTACGGCTTCGTTATCGCAGTACACGAGTATGCGGAGCTTGCGCCATTCAAGGCCCCAGGAGGAGCAAGCTGCGGCAATGGCGAACATCTCCTTCCACTCGATGGAGTAGTCGGCTTGTTCCGGCAACCACTGTCCCTGGATCCAGCGATGGCCATAACATGCGCCCCAGCCGATCGAACCGCTGGCATCGGTAAACAATTGGATGTCGGGAGACGGGGTCCAATTTGGCATATGAAAGAAGGACTTTCCGTTCCATTGCGAGAGGAGGCGTTGCCACCACTTCAGGTCTTCCAGGGCCTCGACTGAGAGTTTGATCTTATAGTGTGGCTGACTGTAGCGGTGACAAATATCCCAGAGTCGGCGCATGAATGTCCGACCAGGTATAATTACCCGAGCTGCGAAGGAGAGTTTTCCCAATAGTGAGTCGAGTTCGCGTTGGGTCATGTCGCCACGGTTGACATACTGGTCGAGCAAGGTGCGGAGATCTTGCAACTTGGTGTCTGGTAGCCGGGCCTCCAGTCTGCCACAGTCCAGCTCGATGCCCAGGAACGACAGCACTTGAGCTGGACCTTCCACTTTGTCAGGTGCCAAGGGGACTTGGACATAGTTAAAACAGCGAAGCAGGATTGAAGCACGTTGGTTCGCCACCAGCTCCGATGGAGAAATGCAAAGGAAATCATCTAGATAATGGAGCAGGTCAGTAATAGAAAACTCATAGCGAGCAATCCATTCAAGGCAGTCGGCAATAGAGTTAAAAATGGCAGGGCTGGAGCGTAAGCCAAAGGGGAGCACAGTGTCGAAATAATATTGGTTTTGCCAGTGAATACCTAGCAGAGGCCAGTCTTCCTGCCGCACAGGTACAATGCGGAAAGCACTCCGAATGTCAAGTTTGAAAAGATAAGCAGAACGACCGTACTGCATAATGGCATCGATCGCGTGATCAATAGTGATGTAATGCAAGCTGAAATCTTCACGTGAAATTCCATCGTTTACACTTTGACCCTCTGGGCTAGAGAGATGGTGGATTAAACGAAAGCGGCCGTTCTTTTTCGGAACGCAGCCAACACCGGAGCAATGAAAAAAAGGAAAAAGCGAGGAGGAAAAAGGACCTAGCAGTTCAAAGCGGGAGCAACATTCTTGCAGGTATTTGGTAATAAAATCGGGATGCATCCTCGCAGAAGGTAAGTTAGGGGAGAACATGCTGGTTTGGCGTGGGCCATTGAAGCCGATGTCAAAACCATACGTAAGGCCATGAAGTACATATTTAACAAAAGCTTGATCGGGGTGTGCACGCAGTAAGGAACGGAGGCGATTAACGTGAATAGGTGTGCGGCAAGTGTGAAAGAATGTAGGGTGTGTCCGGAGAATGCTACTATCGAGATGCAGTTCATTAAGCTTTGTTCTGCCGCTGGTTGCCAGTGGAGAAGCGACGCGGGCAGGAGGGGCGGGCATGTGCGCCCTCACATTGGGAGCAGACGTGGGCAAATTTACAGTCGGTGTTGGAGCATCGACCTTGCTGGAAATTCCGGCAGATCTCTTTGCCAGACTTGGTGTAGGCAGACCGTGGTGCAAACTGCTGGTTTGGTACTCGGGAGGCACGAAAAGGGCACTGGCTACCCGATGGAGGGTGAGTGATCCGGCATGTGCTACACTGCGGGCGTGAGCGGCCTGTCATTTTCAGTTGCCAGAGATTGCCGTCAATGGCGTCCCAACGCTTACTGGGGTCAAGAGAGATTGCCAGACGGAACTCCCGGTCATATTCGAGCCAGGCCTCCGGATAGTATGAGGAGTTGGCCGATACAATGGTGGCCTGATATGCCATCAGTTCGGAGAAACGGCTGGGTGCGTGCGAGCATAGTACGAACATATATCTGGACCAGGCTTCTAGCCATGTAACCAGGTCGTGAACATGCCTACGAACTTTCTCGACATGCCCGCCAGAGCTGGGATCCAGCAGCTCAACAGTCCTGGACCCACTGAAATTCAACTGAATCGTGTCACGCTTTGGTGCCCCAAGAGCTTCCGGTAACAGTGTATTCAAATCAACACACTCACCTCGCAAAATCCTCTCTCTCACGTGAGACGGCACGTTCAGTGGATGAGATAGAGAGCCAGCACCCGGACCAGTTGGCGCAGCATTTCCGGTGGGTACGGCCATGGCGGGGGAAGGCTGCGAGGATCCGATGGTGGCAAGCAGTGGGGAGACCGTTTCTGCCAGGGCGGCGGTGACGGCTTTCTGGACTTCGTCAGATATAAATTGCTTGAATTGTCCGCCGTCGAGTGGTGAGGCAGCGTTACTCGGCAGCTCGGGGTCCGCAGCCGAAGAAACAGGTGGGTCAAAACTGAGAATGGCAAGGAGATGTGCCACGTTGCGGACTCGGACCCGATCAAAACTAAATTAATTATTGTGATGGCGTACGCATAAATTAATGTGATGCACAGCAGGCGGTCTTGCCGGTCGCGGCAAGGCGCGCTAAACAAGTGCCGCGGCCAGAACCGTAGAGGGCGCTGTAGCGCAGCAGATACGTAGTTGCGAGATGTGCGCCTACGCTAAACTGAATTCATTACATGAATACATCAATAAAGTGTTGAACAGTCGCTGCCTGGATGACGTTAACAAAGCTTAGTGGTAGAGCATCGTGAGTGTCCCTGGCTCGAGTCCTGTTGGTGAAGGTCAATTTTTCTTCAAGCTTTTCCCTTTTTGATCCTCCCACAAACTATAGAACAAAATAGGGTCTGAGAGATATCATATTGGTTTTGCAAGGGGTAAAGAAATTCAATAACAGAGTGACCACTTTGCTGGAATAGGGACAGCACAACAGTCGGCTAGGAATCCTTATTCTAGCTGCTTCAGAATAACGCCAGCCAGCAAACAGCAGAGAACACAAGACACCGTACATGTACATACAGCCGTGGCGAGGAGCACTAGAAAGAGTCTGATTACCTTGCACTCTCAAGTACAGCCTGTAGCCGTCGGTTCCGTACTCGTTGCGACCAGTGCAGTTATAGTTTCCTTCGTCGGACTTGACCACAGTTGGGATCTGCAATGTGCTCGTATACGTGTATGGAACTGTGTCGTTGGGCTGCTGCACAACAATTCCCGATGTGTTCACAAGCATGCCATGGGTCCAGGTGATGTTTGGCTCTGGCAATGCACGATACGTGCAGCCCAGGGTAACATTGGCTTCGTGCTCATTGCTCGTGACATATATCCCAGTCATAGAGCCGGTGTACTGGGGAGCAGCTGTCACAATGCACACAGTGAAATTAGACAATTTATCAACTGAAAACAATTTAAACTCGGATACTGAGCCAGTAGTAAATGTGTTTCATCCCTTTTTTACATTGAAAACAATTTGGTCATTAATCGGAATGAGGATAGCATGGATGCAACTAAGAAAGTTTTACTCCCTCCACCACAACACCCGCCCCACTTGTCAGGCACTGGTTGCGAGATTGAAAATGTCAACCTCGACGCTGGGTGCTGCATCTGTCACTGGAGTACCTCAGAGATTTCCAGGCACTTTAGTGGCCCGACACTAGTCGGAGTGAGGGTGTCATGGCTGCAGCTAATGAGGTTTCACTCGACCCCAACCCCGATAACAGGCACTGATTTTGAGACTGAATACATCACCATAGCTGCTGCATCTGCAGCCATGGTATCTGACGGTATTTCAGAAACTTTGGTGGGTACCATTAGCCAAACTCCTAAGCAAGGTATGTTTCTCACAGCAGTTTCATAGCTGGTTGTAATGTGAGCGTACTAACAGGCACAGAAATGACTGCTTTCATTAACAATCAGGATGTTCCACAAAAATGGTAGATTAGAAAATCGAACCAAGCTCACCATGAACTATTAGCGAGATGGTTGTGCTGTTACTTGACACGGAGTTGTTGACAGCGCAGGTTAGATTGTAGGCGTGTGTGTAACCTTGGATTGGAGCGTTGGTGACACGATACTTGGATGTGTGAAACGGACCAGAGCTTGACTCACTTACGTACTCTGTCATTGTAGCTGGGAATTCTGGTGATACTGTCCAGTTGTAGGATGGCTTGGGATTAGCAAAGGTGATGCAGTCAATGTCGAATGTATCACCTTCCAATACAGTGTACTCGGTTTGCGAGTGATTGAATTTGGGACCAACTGCAGGTGGAAAAATTGGTCAGAGGCATGTGATAGACAGGCAGGCAGGCAGGCAGGCAGGCAGGCAGGCAGGCAGGCAGGCAGGCAGGCAGGCAGGCAGGCAGGTAGGCAGGCAGGCAGCAGACAAAAAGACAGAAAGACAGACAGACTGTTTCACGCAATTTATCTAGGGCACAACCCCTCATCAATGATCCACACCAACACACTAATCATCATCAAAATGCAATCTCCTCTCTCCTCTCACCTTGCACATCAATGTCCACATTCACAGCATTTGTGTGCGCGCCTGTCGGGTCTGATATTGTGATCTGGCACCGGTAAGTCCCTTTTATGCCATAGTCGGCTCTTGGAATGCTAAGCACATTCGACATCACGAATACTTGCCTCGCCAAATCTGTGCAAACATACGCCAACAATACATGTTAGGCAAAGTAGCCTACAGAAACTGCTAGCACCGTCATGACAATCACAGCCTGTACAGAGTACCTCAATCTAGGATGAAAATCGCACTGTACCACTGTAATAGTGCTATAGACTCAACTGTGAATTCAAATAATTATGTGTCGGGCGATCGAATTCTTTTCTAAACCATGGTGCACACTACACTCCCAAGCAGAGAGAGCATGATCTCTTTTTTTTTGGAACGGACATTTATGGTGATAACTTTACGAATGACTTCTGTAGCGGTTCGGATTTTATCACTTGGCCAAGCCATACCCCCCCCCCCTTCTCTCTCTCTCTCTCTCTCTCTATTATATATATTTATCGCCTTCTTAGTATTTGACCCCACTAATTTCCCTGATACCTAAGCGGTCAAACATATCGCGTATTTGACTGCTTAGTCAAATACGCGATATATTTGACTACTTATATTTGAGGGAAAGAGACAAACGGGAAAAGTCTGAAGAAAAAATTGACTGTCACCACCAGGATTCGAACCAGGGACCCTCGCTTGTAGCCAGCGATGCTCTAACCACTGAGCTATGGTGTAGAGAGTTGTCTAAAGTCCCTAGGCTGCTTACAGTGCTCAATGTCCACTGGCGTGAGTGATTCCCACAACACAATCCCCATCAACATTTTTACCACCCTAGGTCACAATTTGATATGTAACAATGCAGCACAAATCTGTATTGATGTGTTCCCAGAAAGTCGCGCTGTTTCTCTACCCTGGCTATGCTCTATACTCTCAACATCTTTTTCCTCTTATAATCACGCTGATTTTGTCATCCCTTTTCCTCGCGCTACTGAAATGTACCTCCATCACTTTTGCCCCCTTCTCCCCTTCTCCGTATACATATTCTAGTGATTGTTAGTCTTGGTCATATGCTGTCTGATGAAGTGTTCTGACACGAAACTCGGAGTTACAGCGGAATGAGACTTTTTTGATTCATTGCTGTGTAATATTTGTATATATATATATATATATACTCAATCTGCGGACAGAACTGTTTCGTCCTTTGTGGACTCGTCAGCGCAGCACAGAGGAAATGAGGCCAAACCTGATAGCAATGGAAATAAAAATTTCCAATCAGGCCCGAACGTACCTTGCCAGAGTGCTCAAACTGACAAGTCAGTGAGCTCTGCATAACGCACACAGCAAAGGCACTACCCCACGCAAGAGTGCTCAACTGCTATATATATATATACTCAATATACTCAATATATATATATATATATACTCAACTGCTATATATATATATATATATATATATGTAGGACTCAGTGAGCAGTCACGTCTCGATGACCGATCACGATCCCCGTGACCAATCAAGCAGTCACAAATCCCCGAAGAGCAGTCATAAAGTCACACACCAGTTTGAATCCCGGTGACCAGTCAGAAACAGCCGCGACTTTCTCTGTGAACGGTCACAGGATCCACGTCAAAATATTACGACTCAACTGTAGGCATTCACGCGTTCAGCATATTTTTTCCTTCACAGGTTTCAGAAGTGAGCAAGAAAGATTTCGATCAACTCTCGATCTCCGCGTCGTTTACTTGTAGCTCGAGTCTGGTGTGTGTGGGCTCCTCTCCAAAACGAAGGGTGGTCGAAAATCCTGCAGGCTTCAGATAGAATCTCTTTTGAGAGGACGTTCTGGCTAGTAGGTTGTGCTATTCATCATATTTGAAGAACAAACTTCGTCGTTCAGAAAAGCTATTTCGGAATATTTTCAGTCGTGTAATTTTTGCATGCCGATCTTGCTAGAGCAGAGACTGACTTCAACTGATCCAGCATGCAAGCAGCACTCGATTTGTGTTTTTGGAGAGGATGGGTGACAAGATTACGGAGTCAGAAGTGGACATCGTCGACGATGCAGAGACGAAAATATAATGAAGATGGAAATGAAAATATGTTCATTTCCAAGAAGGTACTGAGTACATCAAGCACCTTCGTGTGTGTAGCTCTGTCTTTCTTGTGGAAGACTCCACAGAAAAACAATGTCCAGCTTGTTGAAACTGAAACTGCCTCTCAGTTGAAGTCGTTCAGGAAGACATCTATTCAAGACATCATTGATCCATTCTCAAGAACCATCGTAAGAAATTAAATCAAGTCATGTTTATCGATAAGAATGGCGAACTAGACCAGAGAAGTGTGAGTGTCTTGTTTTGACTGCAGGAAAATGTATTTCAATATTCTGGCTCAACGTAGTGCTTACGCAGTTTACTGTTTCGAACACATCTTCATTTCTACTCCCAAAATAACTCTGTAAAATTTATTGATGCAACATTATGCATCATGGTCTTTCTCGTTGTGCTGCTATAACGTGTATAAGTACATGCATACAAGTACTGTGTTACGTGTGTACCGTTTACTGTCTCCTTGTCAGTGTTTTTGGGCGATCCTCCACACCCTCATTTGTCTTCCGATTATTAATTTTATAGAAATATTCACTCACTTCAACTTCTTTTGATTGCTGGTGCGAATGTAGCCTGCGATGCCTGCTTGTTAGTGAGAGTGCACCAGACGTCATGTATCGATATGACTGTATGTCTGACGAGATGTTCTTGAACTGGCATGCTGCTTTGCTTAGATAAGGTTTAGAATTGGGTGCTCAATGGCCTGGAGGAATTAATCATGTTTGCGATCAGTATCACCAAGAGTACGGTTCTTCTGTCTACGCATCTCTTCTTGGCTTGTGGATTGGTTGAAAAGAGATAAAATAATAATACAGAAGTACTTGTGTCCAAGTGTCGTCATGAAAACAAGTTCTACCTCCGTAACTTTGTCCGCAACGTCACGTGAATCTAGCTGGTAGTCCCGCTGCCTATTTGTGTGTGTGTGTGTGTGTGTGTGTGTGTGTGTGTGAGTAAGTGTGCGCGCGCATGTGTGAGTGTGTGTGTGTGTGCATGCGTGAGAAAGAGAGTGTGTGTGTGTGAGAGAGAGAGAGAATGTGTGTGTAAGATTTAGAGAATGTGTGTGTGTGTGTTTGTGTGTGCGTGGATGTGTGTGTGTGTGTGTGTGTGTGTGTGTGTGTGTGTGGATGTGTGTGTGTTTGTGTGTGTGTGTGGATGTGTGGATGTGTGTGTGTGTGTGGATGTGTGTGTGTGTGTCTCAAACTCTCTCTTCTACTCTCCCCCTGTCTCGGGGGCGGCGTGGCCAAGCATTTGGCAGCTGTACACCAGGCCAGGTGTGTGTGTGTGTGTGTGTGTGTGTGTGTGTGTGTGTGTGTGTGTGTGTGTGTGTGTGTGTGTGGATGTGTGTGTGTGTCTCAAACTCTCTCTTCTACTCTCCCCCTGTCTCGGGGACGGCGTGGCTAAGCATTTGGCAGCTGTACACCAGGCCAGGTGTGTGTGTGTGTGTGTGTGTGATGTAGAGAATGAATGACATATGTGCGTGTGTGTGAGAGAGATTTAGAGAATGAGTGTGTGTGTGTGTGTGTGCGCGTGTGAGTGTATGTGAGAAAAGGGAGAGAGTGTGGGTGTATGTGTGTGTAATGGTGTGGGCATGTGCGGTCCCCAGCTCTATTCTATGTCATTCACGCTGGAACTGCTGCTGCATAGCCCCAAGTCTGAAGACTTGGCAACTTCATGCCTGCACCTGACTCTTGCACTATAATACCCGTCGCCTATGATACCCCTCAGAATTTCCCACCTTGCTCCCCCTTATGTTCAGGCTGCCCGTTTAGGAGCCATCAGTTGCCTGACGATCGTAGTAATACGTGAAACTCAGAGTTCTGACAAAGCCTCCAATCTCTCTTGTAATACAGAAATACCTATATTCTGCCTGTGACTACTCACAGAGAAAGAGTGATCACAACTGTACATTCCGCATGTAACTGTTCGCATGGAATTATAGTGGTCACAACTGTATTCTGTGACCGCTCATAGGGAATTATAGTTTCCACAACAAATCCTGCAGTACGAAGCACCCTGCGAGCAGTCACGAACTGTGTACTTTACACATGTACATGTATGGTGATTTGTGACTGGTCATGGGGCATTGTGACTGGTAAACTAATTTGTGACTGGTCATGGGGGGTTTGTGACTGTTTGACTGGTCACGGGGACCGTGATTGGTCACGGGGCCTTGACTGGTCACTGAGTCCTACATATATATACACACAACAACAAGGTTGTAAGTTTCATAACACTAAAAGCTTTTCACCCATTTTCATCGTGCGGCGTTGCGCCCCGCTCTATCAAGAAGCGGGTGCAGAGAGTTAAGGCCAAGAAGCCATGGAGAATAAATTCTGGCTTCGTTTTCGTTCTTGCTCATTCCCATGTACCTACTGATGAAAATGGGTGAAAAGCTTTTAGTGTTATGAAACTTATAACCTTGTTGTTGTGTGTATATAAATTTTGTTTGCCTACCTCTCTATTTATATATATATATATACACACAACAACAAGGTTGTAAGTTTCATAACACTAAAAGCTTTTCACCCATTTTCATCAGTAGGTACATGGGAATGAGCAAGAACGAAAACGAAGCCAGAATTTATACTGGGGGTAGAGAATCAGCAAGAATATGCTTACGCGCCTCAAGTTCACACTACACTACCATAAGAATGTATGGAGCAGTGGAAAAATGCGGGAAACAACACATGAAGGGAATGCAGTACCAGAACAAACACGTGATAAAGTTGTCAGTCCGGTTGCATCACGTGTTTGTTCTGGTACTGCATTCCCTTCATGTGTTGTTTCCCGCATTTTTCCACTGCTCCATACATTCTTATGGTAGTGTGGTGTGAACTTGAGGCGCGTAAGAATATTCTTGCTGATTCTCTACCCCCAGTATAAATTCTGGCTTCGTTTTCGTTCTTGCTCATTCCCATGTACCTACTGATGAAAATGGGTGAAAAGCTTTTAGTGTTATGAAACTTACAACCTTGTTGTTGTGTGTATATAAATTTTGTTCGCCTACCTCTCTATTTAAATATATATATATATATATATATATATACACTCAGACACTTCTTAGGACATTGAGCACTTTTTGCCGACGCAAGAAATACTTCTATTGTTCTATATAATATATATATATATATATATATATACTCAATCTGCGGACAGAACTGTTTCGTCCTTTGTGGACTCGTCAGCGCAGCACAGAGGAAATGAGGCCGAACCTGAGTGATAGCAATGGAAATAAAAATTTCCAATCAGGCCCGAACGTACCTTGCCAGAGTGCTCAAACTGACAAGTCAGTGAGCTCTGCATAACGCAAACAGCAAAGGCACTAAACTCAGAGTAGCAACACTGAGAAACTTGGAGATCCTTTGTGTCTGAGTGTATAACCCTGCTCTGTCTTAGGACATTGAGCACTTTTTTGCCGACGCAATAAATACTTCTATTGTTCTATATGTATCTATTATTGCACGATTAAAGAGGTCAATATATTTCATATATTGACCGATTATGAGGGCAATAATAGATTTATCACGACATAGCATACCTAAAACTGTTTTTGCTTTGCTATAGGAAGAAAGTATGAGTATTCAACTCAAATTCGTGTTCCGTCAGCGTCAGTATCAGCAAGTACAGTCATGTAGTACAATTTGTTCCCAAAATAACTTCGGGACAGTCTGTTCATGGTTTTCATTTGTATTGGACTCGTTCTCTACACTTGCGATAATTTAGCGGCAATTCTAACGTTGTAGCGTTGTTCTCTTGTAATTTAGTGGAACCTGTATTGAGTAACTGAGTTTTATGTTTCGTTACATTGTCGTCAGATCTCCTGTGTACCGGTTTTGTGGCACAATGATTATAGCCATTATATTTGGTCGTCTCCATTCTTGTGCAATCATGCGTACATGTATGTAGGTTGGTTCTCTTCATGTTATTGTGACCAATTTCATAGATGTTTGTTGCCTTGTTGCTTTCTCTCCCCTCTCCTCTCACCCAAGCCATTCTGCATAAGCGAAGCTGTGGACGCAGCATACTGCTGCTACAATTCAACGCGGGAATGCGTATAATAATAATAATAATAATAATAATAATAATACTAATAATAGGAAGAAAGGAATACTATTGTAATAGTATAATAGTATGTACATATGCCGTTTACATTGGACATTACTTCTGTGTAAACCGAAGTTTTCAGTTGTCTCTTGTAGTATGTTCCCCAAGTTCTTTGACTGAGAATCTGAAAGTTTGGGTTCAAATCCCAGCATTTGGCTTCAGATTTTTCTTCTTTCAGTTCTGATTTTTTTCTAAGGTGAGGAAAAAGTTCTAAGTCCTCGGGCTAAGTGGTCAATAATAAGTGGTCAATATAAGCGGTCAATATGTATGATTTACTGCACGAGTACAAACGAGTACAAGGGCAATACTGTAGCGGATTCTCGGTCACATGACCTGATTTACTTCGGTTTCAATGAAATTCTCATATTATTGGCTTCATGAAATTCTCCGGTCTCGCGGTCACACTTATATGTATTACGACCGCTTTACCGTATCAGCATGCGCCGTTCACTTCCGCACCGTATTATCCTTATTTGCATGCGTACTACAGCTGTGTACAACTAGATTCCAGAGCGCCGCTGGCCTTCCCTTTTGGTATAGTTGTACCGTACACCGTATTCAGCAGGTGAGCAGAAGTCGCCGCTCCTTGCCTTTTGCCTTGCTTCCATTAGCTCTCTCTCTCTCTGATTGTTCCGCCGGTTGCTGCTGCTGCCCCACCCCCTGCACGTGCTGTTCGCTTTGCTACCTGATCGGCTGGGCTCCTCCGTTCTTGGTCGCCGTGGGCTTTATGTCGGACCTTTTCTGGTTGCCGTGCGGTTTTCATTTTTTTCCTTCCTTTATACGCTTCTTCTTCTTCTACGTTGCGGTTGCCGTTTCTCTCCTTTCCAAAGTTATCGTTTCCTGCCTCCGGCTTGTACACTGGCAGGGGAGTAATGTAGCGGATTCTCGGTCACATGACCTGATTTACTTCGGTTTCAATGAAATTCTCATATTATTGGCTTCATGAAATTCTCCGGTCTCGCGGTCACACTTATATGTATTACGACCGCTTTACCGTATCAGCATGCGCCGTTCACTTCCGCACCGTATTATCCTTATTTGCATGCGTACTACAGCTGTGTACAACTAGATTCCAGTGCGCCGCTGGCCTTCCCTTTTGGTATAGTTGTACCGTACACCGTATTCAGCAGGCGAGCAGAAGTCGCCGCTCCTTGCCTTTTGCCTTGCTTCCATTAGCTCTCTCTCTCTGGTTGTGAGCCGAACAGTAATGTTTCTGTCCTCTCTGTAATCTAAAGTAACATTAATTATGACACCAGATTCAATCGTTCGAAGTTAGTTCTAAATTCACGAATCCAGACTTTTGTATAGAATTACGTAGCGCACTGCTACAATACCGGCTGATACATGACCGAACGGCGCCAGCCGCGAGGTCATGTATCAAGCCGGTATTGCCCGTGTACGAGTGCGTACGAGGCGCAGTAAATCATTTATTGCATGCTTGACCCAAACTTTCCAGAAAATGGAGAGAAACCTTTCCGACTTTCTCAGTCTCCCGACACACTTGTTCAGTGGTAAACGTCGTTTGTGGTTTTGAAATTCTCTATTTCTTTACGATATCGATGGTGTTGTTGTTCGTGATTGAGCACTGCGTGTAGGAACCGGAACTGAAAGTGGGATGGGCTCCACAACTTCGTCTCGAACGCATTCAGTTCGTCTAGTTCGTCGGCTGCTCATCAACGCATCGATATCGATGTCAAGGTTGCATTCACCTTCTGAGGCGGCTGGTTCAGCTGGCTGGAACAAGTAAGTTATTGTCCGCTCAGTTACATGCGCGCGTGTGTGGTCTGTCATTCTCGTGCTTTGTAGTTTGTAGTCAGATCAAGTTGCTGTTTGTGTTTCAAATTTGAAACTCCGTACACTTGATCTGATCACGAACCACAAAGTACAAGAATGACAGTCCGCATGCGCGTACATGTAACTGAGCGGGCAATAACTTGCCGGGCAATACCTAGAAATACAGACCGCTGAGCAAGAGCGCTCATTGGCTGTAGTACAGGCAACCCTCACGTGACATGCAATAAATGCGGATATTTGACCGCTTAGAGATCACAAGTTTCTGTGGGGGTCAATAATAAGCGAGTGATAAATATATATATAGAAGTCTGAAGAAAATGTTGAACGGCCTCTGCTGGGATGACGACTACACCATAGCTCAGTGGTTAGAGCATCGCTGGCTACAAGCGAGGGTCCCTGGTTCGAGTCCTGGTGGTGACAGTCAATTTTTTCTTCAGACTTTTCCCGTTTGTCTCTTTCCCTCAAACCAGTTAATATATATATATATATCTATTTATCTCTCTATCTCTTGTCTTTGTGCATTGCACAAGGAAAAGTCTAGAAATAATGTCCTCCGGAGATCTTGCCAACTCATTTTGGACACCATGACAATGATGTCCTTGTGACTGAAGCTGATAAGCCACGGTATGTCTATAGCAGTCGAAAAGGCCAAAAGTCAATATTCAACTAACCATAAGTTGACATTTCTGTAGCATATACGTCACCAGTCGTGCCCACCAAGCCATTTCCGACATATTCCCATGTGGGCTCGGCCTTAGGAAAGGCAGTGGCATTGCAGGAAATCGAGAGAGCCGAGCCCTCTTCGATAACATACCGCTGGTCCTTCAGAGGCCATGTGATGAAGGGTCGCACTGTTGGGAAGCAAGAGATCAGAAGAGCATGACCAGGGCAAACAGGTCAGAGGAGAGAATTCTCACTATGCACAGTTTGTAGTCAAGTCACGTGCTTCACTGTCCGAAGAGTGCTCAATACGAACATAGGGCAGAGCCTTGTACACAAGAGAGATTGGAAGCTGTATCGCAACCAGGCAACCTGTTGTGACACAGCTTCCAATCTCTCTTGTATATGCACAGTATGTCAAGATGACAAATGAACTCCCACATTGTCCAACAAAGGGACATAGTGTCAACCAACAGGTTCACTTCCATAATAGTGACATGTTCAATTAATTAAACTGATGAAGTATTTACCAATGACGTGTTTGAAATACATCAATTTTCCCCTTACTGACTAACATACTTCGAAGTACATTCCCCAGTTGAATCATTGCATGCTTTCACAAACATTGATCACACTGTGACAGACCCCAAGTAGGTTCCTCGGTGGTGTGAAATCAACAACAATCAAACCCGAGCATGCGCCTACATGCTATGAAAGCAAGCATTGTAGTAGAAATATAACGACCTGCAGACAACAATACAGTAAAACCTGGTATAAATGACCTCTGGGTTTTGCGACCACCTGCTCTTAACGACCGTCTTTCCATGCACAGACAGTTCTACACGGACACTATGGGACCTGGCTCTAAAGACCACCTGGCTTTAACGATCGCTTTGCTTGCACCGTGGGGTGGTCACTTAAACCAGGTTTTACTGTATCTTTGCATGAAGGGAACAGAACTAATGATGGCATTCGTACGGCTCACCATTCACCACCAAGTAGAAATCAGCCACGGCCATGCCATTCTCATGTCCAGCATGTGCTGTGTACAGGCCAGAGTCAAGCCTCTGCAGGCGGTTCAGAGTCAGACTCTGGCGATCCACAGAGAATTCATGTGCAGTGCCAACAGGACCTACCACACCACGCGGTGCAGTCCAGATAATCTACAGGCCGGGGATTGTGAGCAGAAAAAAAAACATGGCAGTCGTCGGCAAGAGTCATAACATAATACTTCTAAAAATGCATGTGGTTCTTTCTAGCGAGATTGGTCTATTTTCATTTTATTCCAAGCAATACATGGCTGGGGTAGCCAATGACCACTTTGCGTGGCGATTGCAGGGTTTTTATGGCCAACCACGGCTAACAAGGAAGAGAGTAGGAAGTCTGACATCATAAAATAACAAGCTGTACTTTCCGTTCGAAAAATGAAGCAAGAAATCTTGCTCTGGCCTGTATATCACCCGGAGAAAAGGCACCATAGATTACTTTTGAAACACATTTCAGATGTTGTTGAAGAACTTGAAGTTTGTGCTCCTAGTATTTGGTAGAAATTCTCCTGTGGCTTAGGGGCTATCCGGCAATATCGATAATTTTCACGAAACGAAAAAGTTTAGTTACGACCCTCCCCCCCCCCCCCCCACCCGAACAAAAAATAGATTGACTTGACGGCAAGAATGCCTTGGTGTCTCAGAGATCAATATTTTTCAAAACGCAACTCCCCTTGACCCACACATCCATGAATGAAACTTTTTCTCTTCGTGTAAAAGATCGATAATTATGGATGGTCCCTTACACTGCGAGTTTTGTTAGAGAACTAACATGATAGTGCTCCATAAAATGAAACTGTACATACTGGAGTACATTCTCCGGTGGAATTCCGGGTTAAACCTGCCAGAGATACACATTGTATGTAGTTTGTGCAAGGTTTTTTTGGGGGGGGGGCTAAGTCGGCTCAGGAAGTCTTATATTAAACTGGCTCTGCCGATGCAATAGGTTCAAAATTTATGTTTGTCATATTTGGGATATTTCGGAACACTTCTGCACTGTTCAATAAGAAAGTTAACCCTGAAGAAAGAAAGCCCTGCAAGGATAAGCTGCCAAAAAAGTGCTGCATTTCGTAGCAGTCGGTAGGTAGGCACAAGCTGTGGCACTAATATTTTGCAAACTTCAATGCCAATACAAGGAAGTTGAAGTGGATGCAGATAACTCGGTCTCTAGCTGAGTCTGACGTGAACCGTGACATTTTGTTTTTTGTTTTTGTTTTTTTTGTTTTAAGTGGAGAAAACATAGGAATGAAGAAAATTCTAAGGTTTCACTCACATCATTAGGCACAATAGGAAGGTTTCCTGGAAAGTCCACAAGGAAAGAAAATTCTACGGTCCGAGCCTCGAGACGAGTGTAGTTGGATATAGTCACTGAGAATGTTGGTTTCACTGCACAGAAAGAGATCAGGGCAGAAAAATATTAATTAAGGAGCAATGGAGGCTGTGGCGGAATTGAGATTCGCCAATACTCCCTCCCCACATTGGTCTGGGCCATTGAGACTACCACTTCAACTATGCTGTATCGATGTGTATATGCTTGTGTGTTTAAGCGTGCATACGGTCAAACTATGTGCACATGTATGCAGTAGCACCTGGGGGGGGGACCTCACCTCACATCCCAACACATAAATTTTGATGTGTAAGTACCGCATACTTGCAATTCAGACCCTATTAACCAATCCTATAAAAGCTGGGTAGGCTTAGGGGAAAAATTTTGGTGCTTTCCACAGGATTGTGTACAATGCTGGGTAGGGAACGAAAACACAATCATTCATTAATTTTATTATTTTCACTGAATGTTCATCTATATTCTTTGTTCCCTGCATGTTAATAGTGACAATGTTGTATATTCGTACCTAAGACAAGGAGAGCGGCCCGGACTTCACTCGTGTACACACCGCGTGGAGTGTGTATGTCCGCCTGACACGTGTAGTTCCCGTTGTGGGCCAGCGACGCGTTCCGTATGACCAGGGTGAGGCTGACGGTGGACGTCCGGGCTCCAACGCCCAGGGCTGTTCAGGCACAGAAGTGAATCACGGAAATAGCCATGGAAATGTTTACACAGACAAAGGAACTCAAAAGTATCTACCACTGTTTCCAGTATTTCCCATCAAATATTCTGCACACACCAGGCTTCTAACACCTAGGGTGTGTTTGGGTGGTACGATCTAGAACAGGATCGAACAGCTGATGCACATGGAGCAGCCTCACGCCAACCAAACGATACTCCAAAACAGAGCACATTTTTGTGAAAAAAATGTGCTAAACTCGGTGCATTCTTCCAAATGTGTATGAGTCACCATGGTCACTTTGTACGGTATAGCGAGTCCAACCCAGAAGCGTATGTTCGTGATCATTTGGGACCAAAATCGATGTTCCCGCCAGGTTTCACGGTGAAAAAGTGAAACTGCTTGGCCTGCTCCGGCCTCGAGGCCCACCGAACACGCCCTAGAGAAAGTTCAAGCAGCGGACCTTGTCCCTAAATGCCACTAGAGATGAGAGAAATAGGTTCACACCAGAATTAATGACGTCTCAAATCCTCTGAGAGGTGGAGCAATTCATAAAAATAAGCTAGCAGCAACGCATTACTGGATGATAGTCCCACATATCAGACTTCCCAATGTTCGAGGCCAGCACATTGCCTCAACAAGCTGCTTCTTTACATTCTGTTCAACTTGTTCAGGCCTACTAATCAGGGAAGTTTGGTCACTCAGGATACTCAGTGTTACATGCTCCCATGTTGTAATACTGATGGAATGCTGTCAGTAGCAGCTCACTTATGGTCACCATTAATGGGAGTGAATTTACGAAAAACATGTGTTCAAGTGGGTTCAGCTGGAGTAGTTGCCGAACTACACTCTCAAACGTGGCTGATTGTTCTATGCACACAATTCACTGCATGCATTTTGCAGTTGGGACAGCAATGGGACTGCATTTTAAACGTGTTGAGCCCTTTTCGGCAAGGAGAGCACTGTGAATGAACATAGAGTCCAGCAACACGATCTTGTCCACCTCCCCGCAATGTGTAATTGAAATTCCCTGTTTTGTATAACTAGTGAACTTACGGAGTGATTGCAGTAGCGTGGTTGTAGAACCGTTTTGTAGGGTAGCATTCTCGCTGTCCACCCAGGAGAGCAGTGCAACCGGGTAGGAACTGGATGTGCAGGTCAGCTCTATGCTGTCGGTGTTGTTGACCCGATACAACTGCCCACTGTATGGGCTTGTAATCACTGGAAGGACTGAAAGGGGCATGCATCGTACACACAGGAAATTGAGTCAATTTTGAGCGATTGAGTTGTTTATCAGCGATATTGCGTTGATTATCAGCGATATTGAGTTGATTATCAGCGATATTGAGTTGATTATCAGCGCCATGATATTGAGTCGATTATCAGCGATATTAGGTTGATTATCACCGATATTGAGTCCATTATCCGGGACATTGAGGAATGCAGAGGGGGGGGGGGGGGGGTAGTGCTTGTTCGAATCCCATGTTATGTCTTAAAATAAACAGTAGAAATGAAAATAAAGCAAATTACACGAAGGTTTTATTGAGATGTCACGAACTAATTCTAGCATAGTCAGTTTTTTAGTCATTTTTTTGGCGCTAGTAATTTTCAGTCTGTGTTTTCGTTCAGCATATCTTCGTTCAGCATCGAGATGTCTTCAGGTACTCCTTCCGGTTCTGAGGGAGCTGATCTTATGCTAGGAGCGGCCAACGAGGTGAGTATAGCGGCGGCAGATATCGGTTACACGTAAAGTGTTAGTAGCAAATCGGCCCGCAAATCGGTCAGTAGACCCAGATTTGTTTTTCGGTAGAGTGTTTCAATAAGCTGAAGGCATCAGTAGGCTAGACGTTTTCTTCCATGGAGAGCTTTATGTCCAGATTCGATCAGGCGTCTGGGAGTTTGTCCAGCAAACCGATCCGTGGATATCGATTTTCGAGGGCGAATTGGAGTCAGGCCGGGACGAGACGCAGTCTCTGGAAGATTGTGCGACTCGCACCCTTAGCCTCTGAGGAGAAGTGAGCTGATCCACCTGATCCATTCATCAACTTCTCAAGCTTCTAGCCCTTGCTTGGCTACAAAAATTTGAAGCAAAGTCTTCCGTATGGTCATCACGCATGAAGAGGGATGAGATGCTTAGGACAATATACTCTAATTTCAGAATTTTTCGGTGCTTGGTATTTCCGGTATGAGGGCAAAAGGCCAGGTTAGGTGAACAGAAACCTTAGGTACAGAGAAGCAGTTCCCGATTGGATTATGTGCGTTAGTGTTTGTTCGGTGTATTGAAATATTAGGTATGAAACAGACGCACCGAAAGTACGGAAAATGAAAGTACACCGAAAATTTGTGGAAAATGTCACTTTCATCGCACTAACCTGGAACATCCACATAGATAGATGCCATGCCATAGCCAGCAGCATTGACCACTACTGCGGTGTAGTTGCCGGTGTCGTTACGCGACAGCCCCGACAAGGTCATGTTCTGCCTATCGTCAGAGAACGTGAATTGGAGCTTTGATGAGATTGACGCGTCTATCACTCCGTGTGGGCCATACCAAGTCACCTGCGGGTCATGAGGACAGGGGCACGCACATGCATGCAAGCACGCACGCACACACACACACACACACACACACACACACACACACACACACACATACACGAACGCACACACACACACACACACACACACACACACACACACACACACACATGCACACACACACACACATTTCCACATGCTTAGGAACACCCAAAACTCTCAAGGCTCAAGGCGAAGATGCCCTCCTACTTCAGAAGGAGGTGGGTAGATCGAGCCCGAACATGCCATTGCCATCATTAGTAGTTTCCATGTACCAGACTGTAGGCCATTCGGATTACCTGAGGATCACAGTAGGGTGAGAAATGCTTCCATATTAGATCAATGACATTTACTCACATTGTCCGGGTGGATGTCTGGATTTACAGGATCTGTGATGGTCAATTGCAGAGTAACGTTCTCTCCTTCGAAAACTGTGAAGTTTGTCACTGGAATTTGAAGAGTTGGTTTCACTGCAGGGGGGATGAAGAAAGAACATGAATGTCACAGTATTCTAACATGACTACACCACTTGTGAAGTGGAGAGTGTGGAACAACCGCCCTGAAATTAGGGCCGATTCACAATACATGTACCACTCATTGTAACGCTATACGCGACATACACCAGTTGCGACAAGAAAATGACTGTCGCGTGCTGTCGCCAGCAGTCGCAAGGTACATGACGCAGAAGTTGAAGAAAGCTCAACTTTTGCGACATGCAACACGCAACGGAAATATATGGAGTATAGTTTCTACTCTGGCTGCCCCTGCAGTGCACGTGCATAGTACTACTAGTGAAACGGGTTGTCGCAAACACCAATAAGATAGTGAACCGTGTGTCGCGGTCGCAGCTCGTCGCAGGTGTTGTTGCGGCTGTGTTCCCAACTGGTGCGTGGACGCGGTATGCTTACGGTTCATGCATACCCAAACGCGCGCTCAGGCTTTCACAAAAAAAAACAGCAAAGCGACTCGTATCTACGGCATATGACGCCTTCGAGTACTAATTGTTTGACCCCGCCAGTCAAATTGACTGGCATGTACGCTGGTACGCGCCTGATACACACTGAAAATTCCAACATGTTAGAATTTCCATTTCGGCACCTTTCCGTACGCATGGCGCCACAAAATCCAGCAAAACTACTCACAAATGAGTGGTTTTATGAGTACCCACGCGGATGATACGTAGGCATAGTGATAACATTGCTTAGCCGGGTCTGGTGATGAGCAGGACTAACGACACCAGAGTCGTACTTTCACAAATAGATCATAACATGGTAACTATTAAATTCTGTTTGGCATGTCCCTGCATCATGCCTTTTCAGCATAGCCTTGGAGCTGTGGTATATTTCATGATCCACAGCATAAAGGCAGCATTGCCTGTACCTATGGTGAAGTAAAAATAAAGAATGATACCATGACATGCACGATCTTTGCTTACCTTGGACATCCAAGAACAGGCTGACACTGGTGTTCGCTGATCCTGGCGTGGCTATTTCCGAGTAGCATGTGTAGTGGCCACGCTGATCCCATGTTGCCCTGGTCACATGGAGAGTATGCTCGACCGCAGTCAGGAGGATCGAAGCCACGTAGGCTGCACAGCAAAGAGGGAAAGAGAGCTCCACAAGTCAATGTGTGTGCAGCACTGTGTGCACTAGTAGGAACATAGAACAAGCACAATGAGCTACCATTATGTATGCCTTATTTTCTGGAGTTATAAGCTGCACTGGAGTACAAGTCGCACCCAGATTTCGGCGCAAAATACAGTAAAACCTGGAACTAAAGATCACTGCGACTAAGCGACCAGCCGGGTACTAAAGACCACTTCGCCAGGCACGGACGATCTCCCATTCCTATGTGGTTGTGCTGTGCAAACCTCTAACTGAGGACCACCTGCCACTAAAGACTGCTTTCTCTGGCCCCAAGGGGTGGTCGTTAGTCACAGGTTTTACTATATACCTTATTTTCCGGAGTGATAAGCTGCACTGGAGGTCAAGCCGCATCCAGATTTTTTTGTCGCAAACTACAAACCTCTACCCTGTATTTCCCAGCTCATTTGACCATCGTAATAGTATTAGAAGCAACGACTTTTTCGGGTGAATGATGAGTGTCAAAAAGAGTGTGACTTATACTTCGGAAAATACGGTAAATGCATTTTGATATTCAACTGGGATGGAGGGCCAAAAAAAAAGAGAGGACCATAAGTTTACAAGTTATCCGTTTTGTCCAATACTAACGATTATGAATGTAAAAAATTTTAATGTTGAATGTCAGTATCACATCAGTCAGTTTTGGGCTAATTGCTGCACATTTCGACTCAACAGTGTGCTGCTTATGATCGCTAGCATGCTGATATGTGTGAGATTAGCACGGAAAACTCACAGCTGTTGTTGGTGGTGTGAGGATTTCCACTGACGCCTAACACACGTGTGCCATTGTTGTCCAGCCAGATTGTGGTTGGAGCTGGATACGACGTTGTCTGGCACACTACATCGATAGGTTCAGATTCGTTGACAACTATCACGGCGCCTGACTGCGGGCTAACTATGGTCGGTTCAACTACAGAAATAAGTGAAAACAGAGGAGAGGAAAAATTATAATTCTATTTATAGTGACGTATGCAGCGAAGAGACCGTATTTTGAACGTTTGAGTTGAGGTGCCTTTTAAGTGGTTGCAATGGAGTCCTAGAGTGCTTTGAAAAGGATGAGATAAATTAGAATAACTAGAGAAAATCTCTGGGAGCGAATAGGGGAGTTGCACAACAGGAGTGTGTTGATATTGAAGCACTTCACTGAGCTCAGCCAAAATTATGTCAGATGACACTTACCAGCTATGTGCAACTGGTCAAAAATATGGGGTGGTGCTGGAGTTCAATACACAGAAAATGTCATCTGACATTTCCGGCTCCAATCATGCAGGTGTTTCAATGCAAAAAATGCGTGCCTAGAGTGCCCTTCATAAAATGCACATCATGGCTGAAATCTGCGGGCAGGACTCAGGTCCGAAATTGGAGGGCATTTGTAGTCCTGTGCCATACACACCACACAAAACATTCGATCCGTCCATTCCACCTATCAACACACAATGCAGATCCGTAGCATAAATTAGAATGTCTAGAATGTCGTGCTGACAAATGAAACAATTCGACGGATATAATTGACAAATGTGCGGCCTTCTGCTGCGGCAGCCCAATGTCATACAGTGACTCGTGTTCCAACACAGGTACTTACCATGAACATCAAGAAGGAAACTTGTGTACCCTGTGCCGGCAGGATTGCTTGCCGATACATTGTACTCCCCGGCATCCTTGCGTCTGAGATCCGATATAGTCATCGCTCGCCGATCGTCATGGAGTATGTGCCGATCGCTTGTGGTGTTGGTGATTGTAGTACCATTTGTATCCAGCCATGTAATCTGAGCAATCATAAAACAAAGAAAATGGCATGGCATCTATACCCGTGTTGTCTAATAAGGCACGGAAGGGAGGTAGAATGGAGAGGATAATAATAATAATAGTGACAGTTCGCATATCACTCATTGCATGAGGTCAACGCATCTGTTAACAATTTTGAGCCAAGCAGCTCTATCAGAAGCAGATTGCACAGCATCCAGAAGCGACAGATTAATGCATTGTAAGTCTTTCTTGACAACGTCGATCCATCTCAGACGTGGTCGTCCTCGGGGTCGTCGTATGTCTGTTGCGTTGATTGACACTAGGAGGGCTGGGAAAGAGGACGATTCTTCACCTACCCTCACTACATGGCCGAACCACAGCAGTCTCCGTTGCCTGAAGACTTGGGATAGTGGGGTCTGCTCGGTTCTGGCATACAGCGCTGTGTTCGAGATTCGTTGTGGGTACATGATACCAAGAGAGGATAATGTAGTATAGATTAAGAAGCAGGAGTATGATCCAGATTTTTGGCACAATACAAAAAAGTAGTTTAGGCAACTAGGAGAATAAGGAGGTCTTGCGAGCGCAATGCATCACGCACTTGGATATCCTTGACCACCTCCCCACCAACACCCCCCCCCCCCTTCCCAATTACACACCACACACAGATGCATCAACCAGCACTTACATCCGCCGCTAGCAATGGCTGAGCGACTGAAAATTCAAACTGGACGCCTGAGCTCTCCATAAATGTGAAGTTGCTTTGATTCACCATGGGATGCGGCTTGACTGCAGTCAAAATGCATAAAGGAGACGACAAAATGAGCCTGGCAACCTAACAGTCGCTGGGCCTGTATCTGATTTTTCAGATTACTAAAGTTTGCACAACCTGAAGTTCTACTCTACCAGGGGTGTAACGGGTCACCCTTTTAGGGAGGTGTTGACCTGGCACTCCTGCAAACTACAGGTAAAACATCCAGCGGGCACTTTGGAGACTGGATGTACCTCCAAACTCAACATTGTTCTGGGTTCATATTATTATTATTATTACTTGCATGTACGCGTTGGAGTCAACCATGCAAGCATGATCCATATGCATCCATATGCATGATCCATATGCTGGGTTCATATGGAACAATGAATTATAAAAACAGAATATGGATCTCTCAGATAACTTTTTTGGCGACTAGAATCTACTTTATAATTCTTTTTCCTATGTTCCCATATGGGAACAATAGGAGGATAAAGGTTAAGTGATACCTGGTGTATGCATTGTTGGAAAGAGGACAGACTGAGCAAAGATACAAGATATGACAGGCACAAACTTACCTAGAATGTACACCTGGATGTGTCTCTGCACGGAGTACGTGTTTCCAAGGACGGCTATCTCTGCAGCGCATGTGTACAGGCCATCATCATCGGTGTCTTCAGAATCCTCTCTTTTGAAGAGTAGCGATCTCTGCCGGATCGGACCACCAGATGCTGTGCACACACACACACACACACACACACACACACACACACACACACACACACACACGCACAGGCATGCACGCAGGCCCGCACACATGCACACCATATGCCCGTCACAAGAGACACACGCAAATCTTCAAATGCACAGGGCGTGCACCCACAGATTTTCTCTTATGGTAACGACAGCGAGTTCTGGATGAAACACATTGAGACTAGCGCAAGATAGCTGTTTAATCTACACAACTGGCGGGACCATGTAAATCGACCCCCAATGCACACCTCACACACACATGCACATACACACACACACACGCACGCACACACACACACACACACACACACACACACACGCACACACACACACACACACAAACACATCCACAGACACATGCACAAAACACGCAAAATAGCTGGCATGCCAGCTCCTTCCCTGCCCACTACTTCACTGTTCAAAGAATACTTTTTGTCTCTCACCAACTCGCAGCACTTCCATTGAATCGTATGGTTTTGTTTTGCTTCTCTGACAGGCACAAGCAAATCATGCGGGTCGTGTCTCACCATGGCTGGCTTAGGTATAGAAGTACATATATAATTATATGCCCGCTCCTCTCCCTAACCCTCAGCCCCACTTTACAAGGAAGTAAAATAACATGATTTGAGCCTGCACCTGTGACAACTGGGATGACCGGCGCAGGTGCGAGAGTCACATCAGCTCACGTGTCAGACTTTTATCTCGTCTTGTGAATGGGGCGTAGACTACAGTAAAACCTGATGTAAGCGACCTCTTGTTTTAGCGACCACCTGCTCTTAACCACCGTTTTTCCATGCACCGACAGTTCTACACAGACACTGTGGGACCTGGTTCTAAAGACCACGTGGCTTTAACGACCGTTTTTGCTTGCACCGTGGGGTGGTCACTTAAACCAGGTTTTACTGTATAATTATAATGCTGCTATACAAGTTTGCTTGTGCATAGCCAGTAGCATACATGCGTGAAAGTGTTCAGTGAAACTCACATAGTCTTACCTGAATAATTGTCACTGCTCTCTTGGAAGCTGGTGCGGGCCGGCAAGACAGGCGAATCGTGAGTGAATGTTTTGTTCAGCGGGTCCATCCATGATACGAGTGGAGTTGGATAGGCTGTGGCCTCACAGGAAAACTGCAAAATGAACCGCAAAAAAATGTTCAGCTATCACACGTGACATAATTGTCCAAGCCAAGGAGTTCCTAGTGTTGTAAAATGGCTCGAGTTGATATAATCATGTCAATGCCCAATGGCTAGATCGTACATGGTGAGACACAAACGTGAAACATTGCACTCATATAATCATTGGCCATTTACATAGCTTTTTCACATACCCAGCACGCAAATCCAGCGTCTTTCCATCTAGAAGGACCGAAGTTTATCCGGAATGAAACTTATCAGGGGAGTGAATTTTAGCAACGGTACGTGCAGAAATTGTTCACTTTGTGCTCAAACATCGGATTTAAACATGAGCAGAGAGCGTCCTGTGTTCAAATCTGACATTTCAGAGCCATATCCAACACGAAATTTGGCCCTAGCAACGTCGGGCAAAATCGATCGAGTGCCTAAACCGGTAGCTTTCGTGTACAACAGCTTTTCTCAGCTTACATTGTAATCCACGCCTTCAATGATAGTGACATTGTAGTCAGTGTCCGGAACAGTGATGATGGGTAGCACTGCACACAGAAGATTAAAAACAACGTTATCGCTCAGCAATTAATGGAATTCGGGGGGCGGGGACACACCCATTCCCATAGCGCTGCATATCTGAACAAGTTCCGTTAATTTAAAACGTTTCGGCACTTTCATTAGGCCTTGTACGATCACGTCCAAAATTGGTGGACTGCTTCATTAGCCTCTTAGCAATAGTTTACAGTCCATTCATTGGAAACTGGCACCCTAACTTTTTGGTGTCTCTCTCACATAGTTGTAGATATCGTGAACACAACAGTACATCCTGAATTGTGTGACCCGTGCACTATGATTACTCCTTGCCACATTTGAGGCCAGAAAAGTCCAAGAACAGGGAAATAGAAATTCAGCCAGGTTTTGCAAAATTAGGACAGGTATGCCCTGGCAAAATGTATGGAGAAGCAGATCCAAAACCCAGATTTTTGAAATTTAAAGAGGGTGTTTGATCCTCAATTCGACCGAAATCCGACTTTCAAAAGCCAGCGGGACTATTTCCGATGAATGGACTGTAGAGTCAGGTTTTAGGTCAATGTTAGAACAGAGGCCGTGCAGCATGTCTGTGTAGGTCCTGCCAATAGGACCGAGGGCTATGCAAGCCATCCTTAACATCCTGGTGGTGACAGCCGATTTTTGTTTTCAGACTTTTCCCCTTTCCATTCCCTCAACTAATGAATACTCTTTAAACGAGATGCAAAATCATCAATTTTTAAAATAGACTCGTTTGCGTGTACACAAGTAAATGTCAGATTATCATTCTTTCTCATCGCTCAGGACCGAACAAAGAGAGAGAAAAAGTACAAGAATCGATTGCTGTCTAACGTTTCCTATTTTAACGACAGATTTTTCATAAGAAAGACATATACAACCTCGTTCCCATATTGAATTTATTGTGTAACGGCGTTTTTTTCAGTGCGGGTTACAGCACTTTGACCAGCACGACACGTTGGCGCATGCTTCACGCTCCGTGCGGCTGGCTGTATCCATACAGCTGCTCCTTTGCCTAGCTTGCACGTTGACCTGCTGATGGCGAATTGCCGAGTTGGAGTTATGGGGATGAGCTTGTCAGCTCGAATGCTTTTCTTCTAAATGAAAGTGCAAGAATCACGGTTCGCGTGAGACAAGGCTGGACGGTGAGTTTTCCGCATCCGTAGAAACGCCACCACCCTCTAGGATCAAGGCGCAGATGCAGCTCCCAGTCAATGGGATTTTCAGTCTTTGACAAATTTGCGGTGGGTCTGATCTACTCACCTCCCACCGCTTAGGAAAGTAAAAGAAGCCCCACCCTTACTTTTTGAGATCTCTTCATTTAAGTATAATAACACATATGATGGCTGTCACAGTGGACAGCACGGGGGATAGGACAAGGCCCTGTCACAGTGGACAGTACTGGAGATAGGACAAGGCCCTGTCACAGTGGACAGTACTGGAGATAGGACAAGGCCCTGTCACAGTGGACAGCACGGGAGATAGGACAAGGCCCTGTCACAGTGGACAGCACTGGAGATAGGACAAGGCCCTGTCACAGTGGACAGCACTGGAGATAGGACAAGGCCCTGTCACAGTGGACAGCACTGGAGATAGGACAAGGCCCTGTCACAGTGGACAGCACTGGAGATAGGACAAGGCCCTGTCACAGTGGACACCACTGGAGATAGGACAAGGCCCTGTCACAGTGGACAGCACTGGAGATAGGACAAGGCCCTGTCACAGTGGACAGCACTGGAGATAGGACAAGGCCCTGTCACAGTGGACAGTACTGGAGATAGGACAAGGCCCTGTCACAGTGGACAGCACTGGAGATAGGACAAGGCCCTGTCACAGTGGACAGCACTGGAGATAGGACAAGGCCCTGTCACAGTGGACAGCACTGGAGATAGGACAAGGCCCTGTCACAGTGGACAGCAGTGGAGATAGGACAAGGCCCTGTCACAGTGGACAGCACTGGAGATAGGACAAGGCCCTGTGACAGTGGACAGCACTGGAGATAGGACAAGGCCCTGTCACAGTGGACAGCACTGGAGATAGGACAAGGCCCTGTGACAGTGGACAGCACTGGAGATAGGACAAGGCCCTGTCACAGTGGACAGCACTGGAGATAGGACAAGGCCCTGTCACAGTGGACAGCACTGGAGATAGGACAAGGCCCTGTCACAGTGGACAGCACTGGAGATAGGACAAGGCCCTGTCACAGTGGACAGCACTGGAGATAGGACAAGGCCCTGTCACAGTGGACAGCACTGGAGATAGGACAAGGCCCTGTCACAGTGGACAGCACTGGAGATAGGACAAGGCCCTGTCACAGTGGACAGCACTGGAGATAGGACAAGGCCCTGTCACAGTGGACAGCACTGGAGATAGGACAAGGCCCTATCACAGTGGACAGCACTGGAGATAGGACAAGGCCCTGTCACAGTGGACAGCACTGGAGATAGGACAAGGCCCTGTCACAGTGGACAGCACTGGAGATAGGACAAGGCCCTGTCACAGTGGACAGCACTGGAGATAGGACAAGGCCCTGTCACAGTGGACAGCACTGGAGATAGGACAAGGCCCTGTCACAGTGGACAGCACTGGAGATAGGACAAGGCCCTGTCACAGTGGACAGCACTGGAGATAGGACAAGGCCCTGTCACAGTGGACAGCACTGGATATAGGACAAGGCCCTGTCACAGTGGACAGCACTGGAGATAGGACAAAGCCCTGTCACAGTGGACAGCACTGGAGATAGGACAAGGCCCTGTCACAGTGGACAGCACTGGAGATAGGACAAGGCCCTGTCACAGTGGACAGCACTGGAGATAGGACAAGGCCCTGTCACAGTGGACAGCACTGGAGATAGGACAAGGCCCTGTCACAGTGGACAGCACTGGAGATAGGACAAGGCCCTGTCACAGTGGACAGCACTGGAGATAGGACAAGGCCCTGTCACAGTGGACAGCACTGGAGATAGGACAAGGCCCTGTGACAGTGGACAGCACTGGAGATAGGACAAGGCCCTGTCACAGTGGACAGCACTGGAGATAGGACAAGGCCCTGTCACAGTGGACAGCACTGGAGATAGGACAAGGCCCTGTCACAGTGGACAGCACTGGAGATAGGACAAGGCCCTGTCACAGTGGACAGCACTGGAGATAGGACAAGGCCCTGTCACAGTGGACAGCACTGGAGATAGGACAAGGCCCTGTCACAGTGGACAGCACTGGAGATAGGACAAGGCCCTGTCACAGTGGACAGCACTGGAGATAGGACAAGGCCCTGTCACAGTGGACAGCACTGGAGATAGGACAAGGCCCTGTCACAGTGGACAGCACTGGAGATAGGACAAGGCCCTGTCACAGTGGACAGCACTGGAGATAGGACAAGGCCCTGTCACAGTGGACAGCACTGGAGATAGGACAAGGCCCTGTCACAGTGGACAGCACTGGAGATAGGACAAGGCCCTGTCACAGTGGACAGCACTGGAGATAGGACAAGGCCCTGTCACAGTGGACAGCACTGGAGATAGGACAAGGCCCTGTCACAGTGGACAGCACTGGAGATAGGACAAGGCCCTGTCACAGTGGACAGCACTGGAGATAGGAAAAGGCCCTGTCACAGTGGACAGTACTGGAGATAGGACAAAGCCCTGTCACAGTGGACAGCACTGGAGATAGGACAAGGCCCTGTCACAGTGGACAGCACTGGAGATAGGACAAGGCCCTGTCACAGTGGACAGCACTGGAGATAGGACAAGGCCCTGTCACAGTGGACAGCACTGGAGATAGGACAAGGCCCTGTCACAGTGGACAGCACTGGAGATAGGACAAAGCCCTGTCACAGTGGACAGCACTGGAGATAGGACAAGGCCCTGTGACAGTGGACAGCACTGGAGATAGGACAAAGCCCTGTCACAGTGGACAGCACTGGAGATAGGACAAGGCCCTGTCACAGTGGACAGCACTGGAGATAGGACAAAGCCCTGTCACAGTGGACAGCACTGGAGATAGGACAAGGCCCTGTGACAGTGGACAGCACTGGAGATAGGACAAAGCCCTGTCACAGTGGACAGCACTGGAGATAGGACAAGGCCCTGTCACAGTGGACAGCACTGGAGATAGGACAAAGCCCTGTCACAGTGGACAGCACTGGAGATAGGACAAGGCCCTGTCACAGTGGACAGCACTGGAGATAGGACAAAGCCCTGTCACAGTGGACAGCACTGGAGATAGGACAAGGCCCTGTCACAGTGGACAGCACTGGAGATAGGACAAGGCCCTGTCACAGTGGACAGCACTGGAGATAGGACAAGGCCCTGAAGTTAATCTTACCGTAAACAGACAGGGAAAAATTAAACTGTCCAGTGCCGGCTGCATTCGTGGCGACAACCGTGTATGTCCCAGCATGTTCCCGTCGTAGTTTAGTCACAGTCAGCGATGTTCTGTGTCATATGGAAAGGAGAAAGCAACATTGTTCAAATGTTCATATTCCAAAGGAAAAAACGATTTGGGGAACGCAATTCAAAATGCATCAACATGTCGATACCGTTTCTCAGTGCGTTTTTAGCTTACTGCACTAAACTTGAGTGCTCTTCTTCTAGCCATCCACACGTATATACAGTCAACTTCGCTAATAACGACTACGGATGTAACGACAATTCGCGAATTACGGCAGAATTTCCATGCCCAGAGCAAAGTCTCATCTAACTATAATACATACAAAGGGACTGCGGGTATAACAACACTTCGCGAATAAGGACACTTTTATGAAGCCCCACCGAGTGTCGTTATGTGCAAAGTTGACGATAGGTTAAACCACTTGAATGTAGAGCGGCTAGTTTTAGCCGGGGAACATTATTTAAAACGTTTTCTGAATCTGGACCAATTCGTGATGAAAGGTTTGAGCGATCCGAGTTTCAGAGTAAGAGTTTAAGAGAAAGAAGACCGATTAGTACTGTACTGTACATGCAAATTTTCGATTTGCACTGCAAAACTTTACGAAAACACTCCTTTTGCCAGAGTCGCTAAAATGTCACCGTCGTCAAAATTTGTCGTTTTGCAGTAGGTCCCAGCGTGTAGCTTGCTCACCCTGAGTCCGACGCAGGATAAGACGTTCCGTTGAAGTACCACTCGTACGTTGGATATGGAATAACAGGATCCTGGAAAGTGTAGTTAAACGTGACGTTTTCAAACTCCAATCGTTCCTCGACTGTGGAGCTCTGGCCAATGATTGTTGGAGGAACTGTAGGGTGTAGGCAAATGAAAACGGCAGAAGAAACGCACACATGCTCCAACCCACATGCACACGCACGCAAACACACACAAACACATGCGCATGCAAACACACCCACTCACACTCACGCACACACATGCACATGCACACGTATACACCCACACACACACACACACACAAGCACACACAAGCACACATACACAAACACACACACACACGAGCACACACGAGCACACACACACACACGTGCGAGCTCGCACGCACACACACACACACACACACACACACACACACACACACATGCATGCCCTCACAAACATACACACGCACAATATGATAATCATAGATGTCCGCACCCACACAAACATGCACAGGCACTCACACACGCACACACACACACATAATATTATGTAGGTGAGCACGGGGTGGCAGTTTCAGACATGAATATAATCATAATGGGAACAACAAGTATCACAACAAACAGGGTTTGCCATACTTTCTACTCCAGGCTTCTCAAAGATTCTACTTGGCAAGTATAGGTGGTATCAAGAATACATGAAAACCAGAGTGTGCAGCTTGGGGCTTTTTCTGCTATGGGTGTCTGTCACTGCGGAATTCCGTGATTACATCATAGTTGGTGCAGATCTGAGGCGGGAAGTGGCGTAGAGTGTACAACTGAGCTGCAGTTGTGCTGAAAGAGACCTGCTTGAATCCTGCTTGTACGCACCACATCACTAAAATGATGCGATCACGGAATTTCGCCGTGACAGCAACCCATCCGAGCTGCCTACTCTGGTTCTCATGTACTCTTGGTGGTAGACCAAGTTTCCACCTGGAACCTACACTTCCGCGTATGCACCATCGACTGGGATCATAAATATGTGATGGAGATCAAGCTAGTCAAAACTGCTCGGGTGTCTAGCCCATGAGGGGCAGACAGTGTGCATGGCATGTACATAACACAATTCATGTAAATGTACCTTGTACAGTGAGATAAACATCCACCGTGTCGTCATGGTAGTCAGTTGTTCCATTGATGTACGACCTGCATGAATAGTTGCCATGGTGATCGTACTGTGCATTGCTGATATTCAGCAGACTCGCTGTGTGCACTAGGCCATCTAGCTCGTCTGTGAGGAAATAAATACCACATGCACACACACACACACACACACACACACACACACACACACGCACGCACGCCAGCACGTACACACACACACACACACACACATGCACGTACACACACACACACACACACACATGCACGTACACACACATACACAGTCACACAAACACACACACACACACACGCACACACCAGAACATACACATACACCAGCACATGCACACACCGGAACACACACACAAACCAGCACATGGACACACAAACACACACGCACATACAAACACACACGCACAACAAACAAAGACATATGCACACAGACACAGACACAGACACATGCAGAGAGAGAGAGACACACACACACACACACACACACACACACACACACACACACACACACACACACACACACACACACATGCATGCACGTTGTGGCTATCAGTCTTGGCTGTCATTATCACGGTTAGTGCATGGTGACCGGCTAGAATAACCAGACATTAACACACAGCCCAACCCTCCTCCCCTCCCCCCTAACTTCCAGGCAAAATACCCATTCAGGATCCAGACCCAGATCTGCGCACCACAAGAAACAGTTGACATAGCCGTTGATTATTGGAAGTCAAACATGAGACCAACAGACATTCCAAAGCAGAATTCGTTGCAGCCATCACATTGTGTTCTAGTTTGTCCCCGTAGGTCATGGCTCTCGATTGTCCCTGCCCTTGTCATCGATCATACAGCGCAGCCGAGTATGACACAACAAGCAATGTCGTTGCGGATAGTACCTTTTCGTAAACGACAAGAATGCTGTTGCAAACAATGGTGACATTTGCGGGCCATGGTGAACTTACCGTACACGTAGGAGAAATCCGTAGACACTCCGGCCGGAAGACTCGCTGACTCGCCGAAACCATGCACCCAGGTAAGATTCGCAGATGGATACGAAGTGGAATTGCATGGGATCACCAGTGTGCTAGTCTCATTCACAATGAACCGATCTCCAGAGCTTGGGCTGACTATCCTCGGTTTTGCTGAGAATACGAGACAGAGAAAGACATTAGAATGTAAAACAAACGCCATTGGATTCAACTGCCATGCTGGGAACGGAAACAAGTGCTTTGTAAACCATTTCCATACTGGCCCTTTTTTCTCCACCTACCATATTTCCCCGATTATAAGTGGCACTCGATTATAACTAGCACCTCCACTTTCAGGTTTGAACCATGTAGTTTTGACAGATCGACATCAGTAGTAAGTCATGTTCAATTGTAAGTTGCGCCCTCTTTCTTACTCTTGATGCTTTGGGTAAAAAGGTCACAGTGCGACTTATATTCGGGGAAATGCGGTAACTGCCTTTCCAGCGCACTGACTGTCCGTACCCCATACATTCTCTATTATAAGCGCTGTGCTTTTATCTTTCAGCACACATCTACCCCGTGCTTATACTGGTCACCGCGCTTACATCGGAGACAGTTTTTTTCCAACCAATATTATCCTTATAGAGCAAGAAGAAATACATGCTGCTGTCGTGGACATGGAAATCCGGTCGCACGTCTAGCGGCCCCAGGGCACAGGCCGTGCAGCCTTGGGTAAGCGGTACACACATGCATGTTTGCGCTGCAGCGCGCTGGTCGCATTGGATCAACAGGTGCACTCAATCAGCCATCTGTACGCCCTGAGCCGAGGTCATTCGACTGGATTTCCATGTCCACGCCAGTAGATATCGTGCATGCAGCACTGAATTCCACTGAGACCGTGCCAGTAACGGAGAGTGTATGTACTGTACACGGATTATAGCGTTTAGAAAGGTGCTCACAGTGTGCTAGTATTAGAGACTGTGCTAGTAATGGAGACATGCGCTTATACTGCAGAGCATACGGTATGTGTTACCAACAGAGGAGGGAGGGTGAAGCAGGCAACACACAATGCTCACAGTATACACAGGAATTGCCAGGTCACCTTAGAATCATTCGCACACTCCACTGCACGTAGACCCTGTGTACTCTTCCATGCAGTTGGAGATGGGCATGGACACCATGCTTGCCCGCTTCACTTTGAACCGGCACGGCAAACCGTTGGTGAATCGGTGAGCTTCTCCAAAGCTTCAGACTACCGTGAATCCCGTCAAACCGTGAAAGGCGATAAACCGTGAAGGACATTCGCACTACCAATAAACTAACGTTACCTTTACGTTAGTTGTGCAGCTCTCACCGCGGCACTGAGAAGGGATTTTCTCTTATTCCTAGCCTGACTACCTTTTTTACTGCTGGAATGCTGTTTTCGCCGCAGCAGCAGCCGCGACAGTAACACTTTTCCGCCGGTAACGGGCAATATCGTCACGTGATCAAATCACCTTGGAAACTTTCCCAATCGGTCATTTTTTATCGGCAGTCTGAACGCGCCCTTACCGTGAACGGCCAAGTTGAAATCCACCTGCTTGGCTCCAGCATCATTCGTGGCATTGACACTGTAGACACCGGAGTGGTTGCGGGTTAGGTTGTAGACAGTCAGACTTGTGCTGCGGACATGGGCAGAGGGTAGCAGAGAAATTCAACACATCACCAGCGCTGGACCAAGATCAATAAAATAATACTACGCAATATTCAGCGAATTATAATCATCACCGTAGTGATTTTCGTAAGAAAGTGAGCCCCGGCGCTATTGAAGTTTTCCGGTGAAATCATACCCTCCAGCACAATGCTAGAGAAATAGCGTCGAGAGTGAGAAAAAGGCAACCCGTGAGAAGTAGCTGCTTGTACACGTGATGCGAGCCACAAGTGCCTATAATGAACAACTTGTCATATGTGCAGCTGCTCAAGCATGATCCATACACATGAGGAAGCAGATGATTTTTAAACGCGTAGTATATATTATTATTATGTTCCGCGCCTTCTGAGAAGCTGTACAATCTGCACGCGCATTCTGGGGTGACACGAAAGAATTGGTGGTACAGTATGCGAGCAGACACGGTAAATCCGCATCCCTGAGCTGCCGTGAAACTTCTGGGATCCCGGGAACGCACCAAAGCACGAGTGGTGCAAAATTACCGTGCGTGGTTCATCCAATTGGTGAATTTCGTTGAAAACCTGAAGAGCACAGTGAATTCATGTGGGTCGCAATCTGTGGGCACAACCTTTGAATTTCGTTGAAAACATGAAGAGCCGAGTGAATCCATGTGATGCGCAATTCGTGGATTTTGCTGAAAACCACAGTGAAGAGCACAGCTAATCCATGCGGGACGCAATCTGTGGATTTCGTTTAAATACTGAAGGGTGTTATCGAATCTGTGTGGGCAATCCCAAATTTCCCAGAATGCGCAAACAATCAATATCTGCACAATCTAAAAATTCCCAGAAGGTGCAAGCAACCTGCAGATTGCGCAGGCAAAATGAGAATTCTCGGTTTGAGCCGCACAATCGGCAGATCGCGCAAATTCTCATAACGCGCGGCACATACACACACACACACACACACACACACACACTTGGGGCTGACCGCTTTAAAGGGGAAGTTAAGGCAAAAATCAAAAATTCACCAGTTGTAGTCTTCGGGGTGCTGAGTCGAATGGTCTTGGTCCGAGAAAGCTGAGACGCTCCCTTCCTACTTGAATTCCAATCGAACTCGCGCACTTCCACCGAAACTGGGTGACTGCGCCCTACTAGATGAGATTTGTATGCAAAATGTCACTAAAAGCACGGATGACCGCGATTGGCCCATATTTTGTAGTCTTTTGGACGCTGAGTCGACTGGTTTTGGTCCGAAAAGGCTGCGATGCAGCGTTCCTCCTTTATTCCCAATCGAACATGGTTGAACAAGCGGTCACGTACTCCTGGGTGCCCAAATCACCTGGTCACCACGCCAGCAGGCGACAACTTTCACACCAAGGTTCAACTCGAGTGACAGGACTGCACCCAAAAAAGGCCAAACAGGCTAGTAAGTTGTACCCTGCAGGCATGGTGACCAGGTGACTGGTGTACGCAGGAGCACGTGACCGCTTGTTCAACCATGTTCGATTGGGAATAAAGGAGGAACGCTGCATCGCAGCCTTTTCGGACCAAAACCAGTCGACTCAGCGACCAAAAGACTACAACATATGGGCCAATCGCGGTCATCCGTGCTTTTATAAGAACGAAATGGTGCTTTTAGTGACATTTTGCATACAAATCCCCATCTAGTAGGGCGCAGTCACCCAGTTTTGGTGGAAGTGCGCGAGTTCGATTGGGATTCAAGTAGGAAGGGAGCGTCTTAGCTTTCTCGGACCAAGACCATTCGACTCAGCACCCCGAAGACTACAACTGGTGAAATTTTGATTTTTGCCTTAACTTCCCCTTTAATGCTCTTCCTGAATCCCTTTGCACTCATCATATCCCAAATTCATTTCGCCAGGAACTTAACACACTGATTCATCTTGGGCACTTTACGGCTTCCCAACAGACTCGGGAATTTCCAAGTACAATAATAAAATACAATACAAAATACAAATACACACACGTATGCGCAGGCGCACACACACACACACACACACACACACATCGGCGCACTACAGGCACTGCGCTCAGACAAAGCCAGACACACCACTATAGTGATGTCATACGCTTTTAGAATAACTGCAGAATAATCACCTGTTAGAATCCGCCACTGATATCATTGTGCCATTGAAGGACCAGAAGAAATCGGGATAAGGGTATACTGGCTGCTGAAACCGGAACTCAAATGTAGCGTTGCCAAACTCCACACTGGACTGGTTCAGTGGAGTCAGGTTGATGAAGATTGGCTTCACTGAGCATAGCAATCACCACACCAGGAATTATTCGCGTACAAAGTGTGCGTGCACACACAACACCCACGTACATACACGTGTTCATACACCAACACGTCCACACACACACATGCACACAAACATACACACACACACACACACACACACACACACAAACATGCGCACGCACACACGCACACATATAAGAAATGGCATTGGGACGACATTTAGAAGTATTTCTTTCACCACGAGGCCCGGCCTATGGCGATTCACTGCGCTCTGGAGTAGGCTTTGTGGCATCCATGGAGTTAAGCGTGGCCTCATTCTCTTGGCAGAGGAAAGAGCATCTCAAAGAGTGCTATTGTTTGTTGCCAGCACTTCATCTTCGATGAGTTATGCCTCTTTCAGGTTTCCTCCTATGGGACAAGCCACTGTGCTCTGTCCTCTTCTGCAGCCAATTAGTCTTCTACTGCATAATGAAGATTGCATTTTCGCCAAGCCAGTACCCCCCCCCCCCCCCACATAGACTATCGCCATGTAGCACCGTCTGAACGACGATGAGAATCACCATTCACGCGAGCGTGATGAATAACATTTTCGAAAGACAACACAGTTTCTACCCCAGGCGACAACTATGCGGAGGTCTTGGATGAGGAGAATTCCTCCCGTGCTAAGAAGCGAGATATCAATAGGTTTTCCGCGATCCGGTACATGTCCATGTATGTAGGTGAAACGAGCATGCGGAAACACAGCATACATTGTGCTACTGTTGCACAAGTTTGCGGAAGAAGTACAAGTTGGAAAAGCCATCAGCTCCAACAGCTATATGTAGGTCGGCAATGCGGCTCCAGCTTCACACTTCACCACTCAGGACTTGTAAATGTTTGAACTTCGTGAGGCAGCAGATCGAGAAGTAAGTTTAAATCGTAGCTATTGCGGTATGTCGGCGCTGGGTAGCATGTATTTGTACTGAGAGTCGATCGCCATACGAGTGTTCCTCTCCTCGCTGAGAGCCAGCTGGCCTCCAAACTCAGTCAGGGTCTGCCTGAGGTACCGGTAGTCCATTGACTAGCTGTTTGCAGGACTTCAAATCCTTTAGCTTCATCTCGACAAGTTAACATGTCTTTCTCCTCCATCATGAGCTAACACATACAAACAAAATACGGAATGATGCACATGAATCGAACTGGCTTGCATGCTCTCCCCCATTTCACGAACCCTGACAATCTTTTTAGGATTAGTCTAATATTATGAACTCGGGTCTCTTACTGTTCACATGAAGAATGATAGAAATGTTGGCTTGGTCCGCAGTGGAATCGACCGGCGCTTCCGCTACACACCAGTAAGTGCCGCGGGTTTTATACTCTGCGGCGGATATCGTCAGCGTCGCGGTCTGGTGAAAGAGAAGAGTCTGGTTGCCTGAGCATATTCAAGAAATCAGCACAGCGGGGAGTGATGATGGGTTACCATGGAAACACCGGGATAACGATAGTCGGAATAAGCGCACAACTGTGTGAGTTTGATGAATTTCGTTGCAGGTGGCATCTGGCACGACACACCACCTGCTTTTTACTTAAGAACATTCACCGAAACCATGCACCAGGTCCAAGTTTCCACACGCAACTCTTTTTTTACTAACTGAACTAAAAATCTCCTGAAGATAGTTTCTGCTCTGAAAGTCAGAGTTCGCTCTTCCCGTCAACTGACCTTACAATTGACGGACACTAACGACTGTGTTTGCTGCAGCACACAAGAAACACGTCAAACCTTCCACTCGGCAAACCGGCAAGAAAGCACCTCTTCCTCTTAGCTCGTGAAACTCTAGTCCCGTCAATGGTTCAGAATTTGTCCTTCGATCTTATCGATATCTGCATTCTAGCAGTATAAACTTTTTTTCTTTTTGGCATTTAGCAAACTCACTGTAAATAGGCTCCTCGGCGGACACCTGAACGAAGGATGGCAGAGCCTCGTCTCGCTGGAAAACATTACGCACCCATGTAGCATTGACTGCAGGATATGCGGACGCATGGCAAGTGATTTGTAGCGAGTCACCCTCGTTCACAGCAAACTGGTCGTCACTGCTGTTTGGGTATGAGATCACTGGCAAAACTGAAGGAAAAACAAAACAAATGTGGATCCAAGAGAATACAGCGGTGCTATTTTTTCATGACGCCGTTTCGCAATTCATCATTTTGTGATTTTACAATCAATGGCCAGTTTTCTATCTTCGTGGACATATTCGTGCATCTGCAGTGAAATTCTGTCCAAGATGACCTACTGTCCAAGAATCATAATTACATCGTGCCCTTGGCTATGATCAGAGGCAGTAGCACGGGCATGGGAATAACATATCGCCATACACGGGACAAAATCTTACCGTGAACATCGAGAAAGAAATCCAGAGAGTCGTTTCCCTCAATGTTCAATGCTTCAACGAAATATCTGCCAGCATCACGCCGCTCCACGCTAGCAAGCGTTATGGTACGGTGGCTTTTGGAGAATGTCACTGTTTCGTTGGTAATATTTCCCCGAGGTCCTGTCCACGTCACCTGCATTGAGTGGCAGCGGTGCCCAAGGGCCAGCAGCAATGGTGTGCACGACCCACGAACACAACCACAGATCTGTTTGAAGCGCACACCCGTCCTCAGTATGCACAGAAGACCAACACATGTACGCTTCGCATAATCCCACCCCTCCCACAGTGTGCACACGCATTGCGCATGTGTGGCATCATACAAACAAACACTGACAACACAAAACACACGACCACCCTCGGTATACACTCCTCACGGATACAAGTACCGGTACACTCCGCACTAATACCATTACCAGTACACTCCAAGCTGCAACACCATGTGCTCCTGCACTGTAGACCATATCCACCCCTCTCCCTCCCTCCATGCGCCCCCCCCCCCCCAAAAAAAACACCCTTGCTTCTCGAGGACCCAACACACCAACAACCAACCCGAATTTCTACCGCAGTGGTACAACATTGCCGGTAATGAACAAATTCACTTGACAAATAGAATTTATCACAATTTCATTGTTCGCGTGAGACTCGGCTGGAAGCCGAGTTTTCCGCATCCGTAGGAACGCCACCGCCCTCTAGGATCAATTCACCTGACAACATGCATGTAAATATCGGAGTACCCGCAGAGAACTGATCCACAACTGCATGTAGTGTTAGAGGACAGTGTATACATACGCAAACTGCTACCTACATCCAATTTTCCAGTCTATGGCCACTAATATGCATAGCCTCTTGTTGACAATGTTTGAAATAACCTTACGCCGTTTGGAGTAACATCAGGGTTGACCGGGGACTGGATGTGAAATGCCAGTGAAACATGATCCTGCTTGATTTTGGTGATGTTTCTCAGTGTGGTTCTTTCAATAGTAGGTTTTACTGCAAGGGAGCAGGATGAAGAAAGAGCGAGAACCAGAGGATTTACTGATTTTTGGGGGTCTGAAATGACCGGGTGACGAGTTTTGGAGAACGGATGATTTACCTTGCATTAAGAGCATAACAAACATACAGTAGAATAATATACTACGATGTAGCCCCAAAGGGCAGGAGGAAAATTTACCGAGTATTCGAGGTACTGAGTACTTCTTATCTCAACCAGCATGCATCCATCTGGATTAATGCACCCGTGCACTGCAAAATGTCCATACTAGTCAAGAATATCTCAGCAAGAATATGTTATGTCAAAGTCCATACTAGTTGAGTTCCACTGGAACAAGACTACCAAGTGTTGTGCGGCTTATACCAAGAGTACTTAACCCCCAAGAGTGTGCAACTACCTGCACATCCCGCATCCAGTGCTGTGATGGCAGAACTTCACATCGAGGGAGACAGGGTTCAAACTGTTACACTGGCAAGCACTGCAAAGTGATCGCCAGAGAGTGGATCCTGGAACAGAGCTGCGTACAGCTCTGCATCGATCATGCACTTGTTCAAATTGCGCATGTGGGCTTGTCACTCGGTGTGAATTTCTGCCGTCGCAAACCCCATAGCTCTTGGGGGTTGTGAATTCATGCTCGTACCAAATGTGTCGGAAGGTCGGGATTTTAAGTGTAACATTGTGGAGATCTGCATAAGTTACTTGAGGAGAGAATCAGCAAGCGCCCAATGTTCAGATGCATACGTGCACGTGTCACAAGTTGCATCCTCCCTTCTGCTCTGTTGTACTTTCACTTTTCGTTCGTCCCTCTTGATATCTGTAATTTGTACTGTTGAGGCAACAAACTGAAATAATAAAACCAAACCAAACAAGGGAGTGGGTGACATTTCAAGAGCTGCTTGTTACCTCACGGAATTGACTGGTCGCCTCAAAAACATCCTATAGCCGTAAGCGCTTTCCAGCATTATCAATGTTTTCCACAGAGCTATAAAAGTATATTTACGATCTACCTCCAGCTACTCATTCACATATCCTTTAAAATAGAACATGATATCGGTTGTAAACATGTACTTGGCTGACAGGTATCAGGCGCATGCCCTATATGGGTTCCTGGGTGCCCGGAAACCCTCCCCCTTTTCGCTCAAAATGCAGGATTTGCTTCATTTTTTTAAATTTTTCCCGGGGAGGCCCCCGGAAGCCCTCCCCCCCCCCCCCTTGACGGGCACCGGCGCACGCGCCTGGGAATATCAAAACGAAACTCTCAACCCACCACCCGTCAAGGACCATTTTTGGTTTTTGAAAATGCCACCTACAATAATGGATGGTCTTTCATCATTATCATCATCATACTCTTTGCCCTTTATATTATTTATTTTAATGTTCACTTGGGAATTGGCCAGAGATCGAGTTTTCTGCATCCATAGGAAAGCCACTACCCTCAAAGATCAAGGCGCAGCTGCATCTCCAAAAGCGGTGGGAGGGGAGTAGATCAAACCATCCACCACAGTGGTCAAATAACGAAAATCCCAATTCGCTGCATCCATGCTTCCATCATGCCAGGCCACAAGCGACCAATTAACTGTGGGTCACAGCATGGCTTGAAAAAATCTTTTTGCTCTCGCTTTTGCTACCAGGCAAGTTGGCCCATGTGATGGCATTAGTATTTTCGGGGAGCTAAGTTATGCAGGGTCTATTATTCGTTTCCACGCGCAACTATAGCGAAAATCAATTTCATTGGGAAGTATGGCTGCCATGGCGATTGTACGTGTATATGTGGCAAGAAGGAAACGGGTGTGTGTGATCCCTGTTAGCCTAATCGGTAGGGCACTGTCCCGGAAAGACAGGGGTGCTGGGTTCGAATCCCGTTCGTGGATCCTTCTTTTGCAACATATGTGTGTGTGTGTGTGTGTGTGTGTGTGTGTGTGTGTGTGTGTGTGTGTGTGTGTGTGTGTGTGTGTGTGTGTTGTCAGGCTGAGAGTGTGGCAGGATAAATCACGAACGTCCGCTGTAGAGTGGAACCAATAAAATTGGGATACAGGAACTGACGTCGGGCGACACGCCAAAGTACCATTCAACTCACCGAGGACGTTGAGCGCTAGGATTTCATTATACACAGCCGTGGCATTGTAGGATGAGCTCCCGAAACAGGTATAGTCACCGTCGTCCTTGTACTTGACAGGAGCTATTTCAAGAGTTGAGTGGATCTTCGGATATTGAAACAAATAGGCACAAACATAAACAAGAGATCACCCGTAATCTAGGATAATAGAATTCGGACAGAGGTTTAAAGCAGGGAGAAGGTTCGCACCATTACTTCTCAAATCACTACATGGGATAATGTGACGAAGCACAACGGTCTCAATTTCTACAGTATGTTGGCAGTGAAATGGTGATGAAGCCCAGAGATCGAGGAAAATCTACTGCGCAAGCTTCTATACCAGGCTGCAAGGCATGTAGAGTTCAGCTTCCACAACAAGATTTACAAGCATCCCAAGACGTCGCAAACAATATATACGTGTGTTTTTGTATTACGAAGCACATCGCTAATCTCTACTTCCTATCCGAAGGGACGACACACACACACACACACACACACACACACACACACACACACACAATTGAACCATGACCAAAAGCTCTAGTGGCCTACCATGGGCGTATGGCCGATTGCTGTGCCAGCAGTGAACGTCTGTCTGCCTCCCATCACCGGGTCGCCATTCAGCAGCCAAATCAGCGAGGGCGCTGGGTTGCCAATGACTGTACAAACCATCCTGAAGCTCTTCGTGTCTTGCGATATGTTATATGTCATGTTATTGATAGGCTCAATGGTGGCGGTGGGAAATCCTGCAGGAGGGAAACAACACGGGCACATCAGTATTCACACAATGGCATATTTTGATTTATAAGAAAAGAACAGATTTGAGAGAGAAGAACAGATTTGTGAACTAAAAGGTTTCGAAGTCTGAGGAAAATGTTGAACGATCTCCACTGGGATGATAGCTACACCATAGCTTACTGGTTAGAGCATCGCTAGCTACAAGGAAAGGTCCCTGGTTTCAGTCCTGCTGGTGACAGTGAATTTTCCTTCAGAATTTCTCCGTTTGCATCTTTTCCCCCAAAACAATGAAAAAAGTAGCTGCTCTCACTTTACTGATTTACACCTGGCTTTAGGATTATATGCAAAAATACATTGTACGGAGTTGGGAGAGGTGCGTTCTTGCAGGTTTGTTCACGTGTGCTTCAAGTGGTACTTGCGAGTCAATCAGTGTAAATCAGGTTCGCAGGAGCTTCACGTCGGGAGCAGTCAACTACTTAATTGAAGTCTTACACTCAGAATTTCTCTACTTCAAATTGGAACATCCAACTCAATTTGCACACTCATCCTTGCAGTCCCCAACACATCGCAGGTGCGGATGACCAGAAAGGGACACACACTCAACGTCAGTAATATCGCCTTGAACATGCTACCGATGAAGAAGAGTTATATTGTGCTTCCTACTAGGTTCAAGACATGAAACAAGCCAGCCTACGGTCGGCCTTCCAGTGAAAGATTTCTCCTTCAAGTGGAGGCAAATGCCGGGCTTACAGCTGCGTGTGACACGTTCCTGCTTGAAAAAACAACTCACGTAACACTTCAGCGCAGATGAATCCGAAAGTCATGTTGCAATTCCGTCCAGTCCATGCAGCGGTAACGGGATCGAATGCAACGCAGGAGTTGCTGCCGGTCGGCGGCGAGGAATCCCACATTGCGTAGTCCAATTCGGAGCCATCTGCCCACCTGCAGAACATCAGGAAAACCAGAACATCTTGGCACGTAGATACTAGGACGAATCTGGTCTGTGACGATTCATTTCTTGGATATCCTTTGGTATAGCCTATGCAGGCGCGTGCGCCGGTGCCCTTGAAGGGGGGGGGGGGGTCGGGGGCATCAATGTTTCAAAAAATGAAGCAAATTCCTGCATTTTGAGCGAAAAAAGGGGGGTTCCGGGCACCCAGGAACCCATATACGGGGCATGCGTCTGATAGGGATTCCGCGTGTGGTGGCAAGACAGCACGAACACACATTCAAGGACCCTGTGGTAGCGATCACTACAGCGTTGGGTAAGCCATCAACGGCTATGGCAGTACAAAAGAAAATTGTTAGGAAATTTTAGTATTCATATTTTATTTTTGTTGATTACTACGTCGTCCAATGTCGTCCAATGTCCGCTTCGCTGATTCTGCTGATTGCCATAATAATAGAACATAGGTCTAGTAATACGGGTAGTTACACCACCTTGGGCTAAAGGCCATGCAATGTATACACCGAGCTCTGGTCGAGATAAGAAGATGAAGATTTAAAATTATATATATATACATAGCCATAACTACAATCATCGGCTCGTTATGTGCATATACAGTGCTGCTCAAGGAAATCCAATCGTGGGGATCAAGCTGGGTAACTGCACTCGTTCACAGTTGCCCAGTGTTCTCAGCTGTAAGGCGGCACAGCGCCCCCCAACGTGGCATCCGCTTGCTTGATCGGATTGCATTGAGCAACACTGTAGTAGGTACGTGAACACACGTATCCGTCTCATAGTAAGCTGTGCACAGACAGTAAGACCTTTTTATTTATTTATTTTTTTACTATGTTTACATACCCAACTCATAAATAATACAGAAGACAATGGTACTGAGACAAGGACAAACGTGACAACTACTGAGAAGGGGCTGCACCGAGGTGCAGCAGTGATGGTGGGGCATTGATGGCTCTGCCGACCTGAGGTCTCGGCATCACGGCCAGAAACACGTACCAAAAACAAAAGATAGAGCTGTAAGGGTCAGCAAAAATATAAAAAGAAAGCAAGGGCAAGCAGCAGCTAGTACTATTGTGCAGCGCATTCGTAGACCTGTGACTAACGACCACCCCTTTGGGCCAGAGAAATCGGTCTTTAGTGGCAGGTGGTCCTTAGTTAGAGGTTTGCACCGCGCAACCATAATTATGGGAATGTGAGACCGTCCGTGCCTGCCGTAGTGGTCTGTAGCACCAGGCCGGTCGCTAGTCACGGTGGTCTTTAGTTACAGGTTTTTCTGTACTCGTACTGTCTCAGTCTTCTGCTCCTCCTTGCCAATGGGCAACACACCGACCAGCGTGAAGTGCGAGACTCCAGAGTCTCGTTGTGTTCACAGTGTGAGCGCTGCAATGGTGGCAGCGGTGGTAATCGAATCCACGCCTCCGGAGAGACTGGAGTTGAGAGTCCGAGTGTGGCATGTGTACTTGCATGACTAAGAGCATTGCATTGCAGGACCGGGGGTGGCAGTTTTTCAGCTGACCTGGTCAAACGGTTGTGACGCGTTCACGCATTGTGTATGATAATAGTATGTGCACATGCCCTCCTCAGCATCAAACACACGCTGGTGGCCAAATGTTGGCCAAATGTTGGCCTGGCCAAAATGTTGGCCTGGCCAACTGGACCGGTTCCATCGCGACTGCATTGCATGCATTGAAGGCAGTAAGTACAATCTACTGCAGCATGCAGGACACACTAGCAACAGTTGCACTCACGATGAGTTGGAATTCGTGTAGTTCATGCCAATCCAGAACATCTGGCCGGCCGCCACCGGGCCGCACTTGGAAAAGACTTCCCTGGTTCCGTTGTTCGTGTCATCGTCGTGGATACTCAGCAGGTCGTAGGTCGTGCCGAGGGCACGGCACACTGCACGGGCCTCCTCCCAGCTGCGCCGTTCGGTAGCAAGCTGGCAGCCGTAATGGTGGATGCAATGGGTTGCTCCGCTGTCGTGGAAGAACTCGTACGCCGTGGAACAAACCGCTGCACAAAATCAAGTAAACAACAAGAGAAATGTAAAGCTAGGGTATTGCCAGTTGAGAGCTGCGTTCTACCTGGAATGCTCAATAAAGACAAGGATATGTTCTTCTGGCACTCCCTTTCCCTTCAACTCCCAAGAGTTTGCAGCTACCAAGCTTGACAGTAGATAGGATCATTCCCGTAGCTAGGCAAAAGATGTTACTTCAGTAACGTCTGGTTGTAGCCATGGTCCACACAGCTTTAAATCCGTGTTTGGTTGTTCGTTTGTTTGTGCCGTCGACATGCCTGGCGCTATCCCGTACCCCTACCGTGCCATCAAAGACAGCTGGCCACAAAATTCAATGACGAGCAGAACAACCCACGATGCTCAACAGCTGTTCAACACTGATTGGGTTAGGGCAATATAAACACGACATGCAGCGCTCACGCGTACAAAGGGTGAGTGCTGGCCAGTACTTGGAGACAGCCAATGAAATCCATAGTGGCAGCACCACAAATGTCCTAGAGTGCTGCGAGCTAATGAGGGTACTAATCAGGGGTAGACTGGTTTTTTTCTTTCTTTTTTTTTACGAGAAACCACGAACCTCGAGAACAGAATACTGCATGATAGAGGTGGTTGCAGACGCAACTGTGTATTGCACTGGCAGGGTCCTCTCAGGGTCAGGCTCATAGTTCTACTTACTTCGTCCAGCATCCACACAACAGGCTGAGAGAGAGAGAGATGGCATGTTCAAAGAGTGATGCACGAAAGGCAGAAAATAGAAAAGAGACAAAGCAGGGGAAAATGTTAATAAGCAATCGGGCAGAACTGGAACCCATTATCATAGCAATGTCTGCACTAGGATTTCAATTTTCAAACCACCAGGGTACACATTCCTGATGATAACCATCACCAGGAATGAAGTGGGCACACTAGTAAGGATTGGTAATCTCCTCGCAGCGCTCCTCATAAATTAACCCAGCCTAACCAGTGCGCCCACTTCATTCCTGGTGATGGATATTTTCATGACCGAAACGTTGAATTTTGTTCCCAAAATGTATTTGTGAGAAGCAGTGATTGAGTGTGAGCACACAAGCCACTTTTTTTACTTATTAAGCTTCGCCATGCATCCTAAAAGACTTTTAAAAAATATGTACACAAAAAATCACGGTTCGCGTGAGACTCGGCTGTAAACCGAGTTTTCCGCATCCGTAGGAATGCCACCACCCTTCAAGGATCAAGGCGAAGATGCAGCTCCTTAATCCGTGGGAGTGTATGTACCCAGTTGATGCATAAACAGTACTCCGCATGACTCCCAGCCGTGTCTCAAGTGACCCTGTGTTATTTTCACCAGCGGATCCCAGTACTGTAGAACTGCTAATTTTTGCGGGTAATTTTTTATGCGTTTTCTAAATCTGGACCAATTCGCGATAAAAATAATATTTAAGACATCCAGGTAACTTAGTTTCAGACTCTAAAGAGAACGATGACTAGTACTGGACATGCAAAATTTCGATTGGCACGGCAAAACGTTAGCGAAAACAATCTTATCGCTAACGCTGAGAATAGCGTGAGAATAAAAGATTTCAAACGACAACATCTCTGTGTCCGATCCCTGTGCCTGTAATTATTTTTCTCTTATTGGCCACAGGCCATCGTGAGAATAAAAGATTTCAAACGCTAGAATATCACCATTGACAAAATTAGCCGTCTTACAGTACACTCCTGTGGGTTATGTGTACCCCAAAGTTACGGGCACTTTTGTCAACCGGTCAACCTTTCGGAGAGTTTCAGTGGAAATATTGCTACTCCATTGTCGCTCCTTTGTGGAAAATCGACGCCACATGCCATAATAATGTATAATTATGGCCTTGCCCCCACCTGCTTTTTTCCCATGTACCGTATTTTTCCGGTAAATCGACCTTTTTTGACTAAAAATAGAAGTAGAAAGGGTGGGGGTCGACTTACAACCGGGATTTGACTTATAACCGGGAACTATAAGTATCTTACCAAAAATGACCTGCACTGCATGCACGAGTGCACCATGTGTACCCATTTTGCCAGTTTATTGGCCTTTTTCAAGGATTGGGACATTATACCCTCCAATAAGGAATGTTTACATGATTTGTTGATGTGTCAGTAGCAGGGAGTGGTTAGTAGTGCTTCTTTTGGTGAAAACTTCGAAACACAGAATTGAGACCTCCGGATACGGGGATCGACTTATAACCGAAGTCGACTTACAACCGGTAAAATACGGTAAATGAACGCGATTCAGAATTATGGACATTTCAAAGTAACATGCAGTGCCCGGTCCCGGACATAAATATAATTTTTTTAAATTGTTTATGGTTTTAAGGGGTCGTCCATAATTATCGAACTTTTTTTCACAAAACAAAACAATTTCGCTATGGCGTGGGAGGGGGTTGACCAATTTCGTTTCAGAAAACATTGATACATGTACATGGTCGATGGAGCAATGACACACTTGCAACTTTTGTTGTACATGTGTATGCATGTATGTCAACATTTTTTTTTGGCGTTCTGAGGGGGAGGGAGGGGTTGGGTCTAAACTAAAATAATTTGTTTTGGTGAAAAATGCTCGATATTTACGGATGGCCCCTTACACAATGCTACACTGGGCTGATCACACACGAGAAGGCAGCACCAGTCAGTGACATGAATCGCGCACGCACTAGGAAAACAGCAAGATGCCATGTCAAACCTAGAGGCTGGAGACTGGAGACTGACTGGCCGGCGCTGCTCCTGGCATGACAGCTATCATGCATGCACACGTGACAGTTCCCATGAAAAGCTGGCCCAAGCAGTGTCAGTAACACAGCTGCATGCCAGTTTTGACAGGTTCTCAACTTCCAAGAAAGCTCACCATTGCTCACAAGGCAGCCTCTTCAATGCTACTGAGCTGTGCCCACAACATGTCAATGTTGTGAAACCCATGCAGCATGATCACAAGGCAGACTCTTCAATGTTACTGAGCTGTGCCCACAACATGTCAATGTTGTGAAACCCATGCAGCATGATCACAAGGCAGACTCTTCAATGCTACTGAGCTGTGCCCACAACATATGTCAATGTTGTGAAACCCATGCAGCATGATGCACTAAGCGCAGTATATGCGTTGTATGGTACATGGTGCAAACAAATACATGATCATGCTCCTGGCATATGGGCGAAGTTGCTCCAATAAAACTTCCCAGGGTAAACAGTCCCACGCCAAGCAGAGAGTCTGAGACTTTCTCCTTCTGCGATCTACTGATATTGATATTGCTATCGCCACAAAGAAAGACACATCAATGTGGCGGTTTGAAGTTCTGCTCCTCGGTGACCCTGTTCGTAGGAAATGGCTTAGGTTGGTATCTCCTCTCTCAATGAGCCTGAGGCACTTCCCTGGAATATCACCCAGCAAAACAACTTCACTCGCTCTAGCTCTGCACTCACTGACCTCAACAAGGTCAGTGATTCAGTTCATGCTATCTCTCTCTCTCTCTCTCTCTCTCTCTCTCTCTCACTCACTCACTCACTCACTCACTCTCACTCTCTCACTCACTCTCTCACTCACTCTCTCACTCACTCTCTCACTCTCTCTCTCTCACTCTCTCTCTCTTTGTCTCTCTCTCTCTCTGAATAACTAAAGTTTGTATCAAACTAAAGTTTTCTTTCTGAACGTACGGGGTGACAGACCTCGAACAAAAACGAAATTTAGCACATAACGGGCCTGATGGTGGAGTGATCTAACGAAAGATTTCCCGAATGAAAATTTGTATACATTTTATACAGTATCTATCTACTTCAGTATCTCTCTCCCGCGCCCGCGCGCGCGCGCTCACACACACACACACAAACACACACACGCACTCTCTCTCTCTCACACACACACTCTCCCTAGCACTCTCTCTCTCTCTCTCTCTCTCTCTCTCTCTGTATCTCTCTCTCTGTCTGTGTGCCTCTCTGTCTCTATCTGTGTATCTTCTTCCTTTCCCAGTGTCTGCCTGAGAAAAAGATATAGACAGATAGACAACCAGACAGACAAATGGAGACAGAGAGAAAGAGGCAGACGCATCTGCACTAAGACTGGCTGCTGTGGTGCCCTTAGAGATACACAACGATACAACCTTCAAGGGTCGAATGAGAGTCAGACAAGGGTAATCGCACGAACACCGCCACCCTCCAGTACATCAAGTATCAACGGGGTATGCGGCTCCTTTTAAAGTGCCAGTCCAACTGAAAGTGGTGAAAAGATCAAACATCACATTCGCTCGGTGCACTTTACCCTGTTGACATGCCACAATTAGTACCCCATGGCCGTACAAGACAGACACATTTGTCCCATAAGCACACTAGGCTGTCTAGCCTTTGGAGAGGATGAATGGAATCCGATCCAGCGAGCTAATACACGTTGTGCAGCCCAAGACCTGCCAACACGGGGACAGTGAACTGGTGCAGGGCACAAACTTGACGCATGCCGGTCAGATTTCATTGAGTAGCGCTGTGCAGCATACGTAACATCACCCCCACACTGCACCATACGAGTGAGTTTGGCCGCTACGTTCAATTCCCTTCTTCAGACGGAGCTCTCAGGACACTGTGAGCACGGAGAGACTCTAGAGACTCAAATGTTTTTTTTTCCGGAATCATGAATTGAACTCAGCGCTCTGTGCCCTTCGCGGAAACGGTGTTTCCGTGTTTCTCATTGTGAACAAGACACTGCACTATTATACATACTGCCAACACGCAACCTTCGTACAACTGTCTATTCCTGGGCAGAGCTGTCAACTGCCTAACAGCAAACATCTGTCCGCTGACAGGCAATGTTCAGGAATCAGTTCCATGGAAAAGGGCTTGAGAGGTAGCTTCAGAAAAGGGAAGGGCACGTTATCGGAATACACAGTATGTACATCAGCACCAGGTCATAGTGACTTTAGAGTTCTTGTTGTGAACTCCAAGCTGGCATATGAATTGGAATTATGCATGATAAAATGTTGCCTGGACAGTGGACAGCGGACGTGTGTGTGTGTGTGTGTGTGTGTGTGTGTGTGTGTGTGTGTGTATCTATGTGTGCGTGTGTGTGGGGGGGGGGTGTACATGCGTGCACGTGTAGGCGAACGTGCGTGTATGTGTGATGCGCGTCTGTGGGTACGTGTGGAGGCGCGGGGAGCGGGATAAAGGGACTCCTCTGCACAGACCATTTTCCAACAAAAGCAAACATTTCGGATCAACAAGACAGAAAATCCGTTCTTGGCATTATTACCTTATCACTTTCAGGGCTCACCACGACCATACAAAGCGTCAATAACGGTCATTTGGATTTGACCAATCAGCGCACAGCAAAACGGGCTGTTTCTTGCAATTGTGGGGTGTTTTCTGAGTGGAGCTTGGCTGTATTCGTTGGTTTTAGACATTAGGCCATTGTGGATTCGTGTTCAGAAGGTTTGTCTTTGGGGGGTTACCGTCTCGAATTTTTCGATTTGGCCTTCGTTTGGCTGAGATCGGATGGTGAAATCACTCAAACGCGAAGGCGTGCAAACAAGTGAATGAAGAGAAAATTAGAAATCGGGGACGGTAAACCGATAGAGAATTCCAAGACCTTGAAAATGAGCTATCGATGATGAGAATCGGCCAAGGAGAACCGCTGTTCTACTATTTTGAAGACATCAAGGTCGGCCGTGCGTCGCCGCGCGCACCAAAAAAAAAATGGCAGCCGTGCGCATATCTTCAAGTGCAACAAGAAAGGGCGGAGGAGACAGCAAGCGTTCCAAGTGAAGAGTTTACCTTCGTGTTGACTCAAGCTAAGGACTCATGCCAGTCAGGGATCATACTAGTCACCTCTCATCATGGTCATGACTAAGGGATTCATTTGTGACAAGGAAACTCCCCACTCGCAGCGTGAAAGCTGCGAGGCCAAACAGAGAAGAGTGTGCCGAGTCGCGATCAGGAAACGCTGAGTTCTACTGACAACATTGGTTAGCTAGGCGCGGCAAATTGTTGTAGATGCCAGGACTCAAGTTCACCAGTACCCCACGGACATATCTTGGTCGACACCCACCAGCGGATTGAGAAAAATGACCAAGATTGCTTGGAGAAAGGACGTCTTCTCCGCGTGTCTTTCTCGACATCAAACAACAAGATTCGCTTCGGCACTGGCCCTTCGTTGTACAGAGTAGACCAGGAAGTCGTAAAATACCGGTATTTTACGACTAGACTGTACATCGCTGTACATCGATGAGCATGAACTCGGGTGCGTAGCCGCTATGACTGCACAAACTCTGGCTTTGGCGGCATTCAAAATGGTGGTCGACGCTTTTTGAATTTTGTATGGTCGTGGTGAGCCCTGACTTTGAGCAGGGTGTCTTTCCCACGATTTCGCCGTACATGTACAAGGTGGGTTTTCCTCTTGGCGAGAAGAGCCTCTGCATGCATCAACTACACGCCGTGTAGTTCGAATAGACCAATCCCGAAAAGATTGTCTGGGTTCGAAAGGGGGCATGTCACCTGAGAGTACACTGTACAACACATACATGGCACTACTTGATCAGCATGTGGCACAGGACGTGTTTGATAGTTCGCGTGTGAATGCAAGGGTAAGTACACGGTTTTCTCGTTAGTTGCATGCAAGAGAGACGATGCGACAGAAATCAAAGGCTTTGTAGTTTTCTCTCTCGCACTGGTAAAGGTCTGCTGTTGGAGTTGAAATGCTAAGACATAATCCTTGTTTCGCTCTTCTGTGTAGTGTGAAGAGGTCAACGAACATGTAGAGCTCACTTTGATGAAGTAGGCAAGGCTGTGAGCGCTGTGGCTCAAAGCGATAGGCCCTAAATCTTACGAGATATTTCGAGTGCTATTGTTTGTTGCGAGCGCTTCGTCTTCGATGAGTTCTGCCTCTTTCCTGGCAGCTGCCCTCCTATAGGACCAACCACGACGTGACTGTACTCATCTGCAGCCGATCAGTGTTATATTGCACAAGAAGATATCGTTTTCGCCAAGCCAGTGCCCCGCCAAAGACCATCGCCGTGTCACACCGTCGGAACGAGTTCATGATGAGAAACATCATTCGCGCGAGCGTGATGAAGAACTATTTCGAAAGACAACATAGTCTTTACCCCCGAGACGACAACTATGCGCACGTCCTGCAAGGGGAGAATGTCACCAGCGACATCAACGAAGACGACGGCAGTATTTCGGAAACCTGGAGTCAGCGGAGGTCGTCGAGCTCCTCCGCGACCCGGTACATGTACAGTAAAGGTGACATGTCGACACGAGCGTGCGGAAACACAGCATACACTGTAGCAATGTTGCGAGAGTTTGCGGAAGGAGTCCAAGTCGGGAAATCCATCAGCTCCAAAAGCTACCAGTAGGTGGGCGATGAGAGTCCAGCTTCAGACTACAACAGTCAGGACTTGTAAATAGTTGAACTTTGTGAAGCGGCAGATCGAGTTAGTTAGCTGAAATCGTAGCCTGTTGCAGTATGTCGGCGCTATGTAGCTTGCATTTTTTACGGAGAGTCCATCGCCACGCGAATGTTTCTCTCCTCACCGAGAGCTTGCTGGCCTCCAAACTCCGTCAGGGTCTGCCTAAGGTACCGAAGGTCCTTTGACTAGCTGCTGGCAGGACTCCATCAAATCCTTTAGCTTCAGCTCGGCGAGCAAAAGTCTCTCTCTCCTCCGCCATGAGCTGACACACACAAACTGAATACAAAACGATGCACTTCACACGTGCTGGCTTGCACGCGTGCCCCCTTTCACGAACCCAGACAATCTTTTCGGGATTGGTCTATTGCACACACTCACAGCGAACAGCGGCACCTATGTCTGTTTGCAAACTTCCCAAACGTGTGAACTAGGATGCATGCTGGCCCGATACGACGGCGAGAAACAGCGACCATGACGTTCGTTGACATAGAACGTGCAGCTCTCTAATCACTCCAAACGATTCTACACGGCCACCGTTTTCCCTAAGCTCATCCTTTCCTGGTACCGTTACAAAGGAAACATCGCAACACCTAGCTAAAACTAATTCAGAAGTAGTTTTGGACACGTTTTACGTTAGTGTTAGAAGCAGTATGCGTGTGGGTGGATTTTCTTCTTTCGCCTTGGGTAACGTGCGCGTCACAGTCGAACACTGACCCCATGTAGGGTCTACCAGCCAAGCCATAACGAGCAGTACCAGGATTACAAACACCTCAGGCTTTCAAGTGGAATACAGTGCATCACAGTCAATAACGTTACCTGTCATGAGCACCAGCAGAGCGGCTTGCAGAAGAACAGAGAGCCGCCCATCACGCTTCTCCATTGCTTGCCTGACTGTCACTGCAACCGCTTTCCCCCCTTTTACGCACTAATACTAGCTAACTTACTTTGCTCGCCTCGACCACGGAACTCGGAGGGGTGACTAGAGGGAACAGCAAACATCATCTCGCCGGGCGAAAGAGAACTTCATACCGACAGTCCATGCTTTATACAGCACACTTGACGAAATCTTCGACGTGAAAATGGCGAGCATACTTTCTACGCCGGCTTGTCAGACTTTTCTCACCTGGGGTTGGTGACACATGGACTTCTCGTGGAGTCGTGTGTGATGCACTGCAACTGATGCCATCATGTCAGTGATGGTGAGCCGTGAGCCTTGAGGTGACGCGTTCCAGACGATCTTTTTATCTTGGTGTTACCGGGTGAAAAAGTGGCGTGTCCGGAGCCAGAGCTACAGCTTTTTTTTTTCTTTTTTTTTTAAACTTTGTTTTACTTCGCAAAATCCAAACGGGAATTTCTTCCCAATGACAAGGTAGCGAAGATCTTAAGAGGGAAGAAAAAAAAAGACGGAGAGAGAGAAAAAAGAAGGAAAGAAAAAAGTGTGTATGCACTGGAAATGATAGTCAGCTGGAAATCGGATCCATTGTCAAACATGGCATTTGCTACTGTTCCATGTAGTCAACGAGCAATTGCGTAGGGTACTGCTGCAGCTTTGAAGGTCTCCAGAGTTGTGCTGGAGCGGACGTCTCCAGGTAATCTGTTCCATTTACCTGTAGCGTTGAAGGCGTACCTCGACTTGCCAGCGTTTGTTCTTGCAACTGGAAGACTGAGTCCGTCCTGCTGCTGAAGGCGGGTTTCTCTGGTCATTTGTGGAGTCATTAGTTCTGTGACGGACTGCGATGTCTCACCATGTAGGCTCTTCCACACAAGAGCTAAGGTGTTCTGGTGGAAGTGCTCTGACACCTGGAAAACTCCCAGCCGGGTCAGCAAAAGTTCAGCTGAGTGTCGCGTGGGCACACCGACGCGGACTGCTCGATTCAGCAGAACCTGCAGCCTCCTGGTCTCAGCACTCGACAGTGAGCCACTGAAAGGGGGCGAGGCGTATAGGGCGTCTGGCAGTACTACGGAGGTCACGTACCGTGCCCGTGCAGCTTCACTGAGGCAGCGGCGTGCGCGCCAGAGTGCCCCGATTTTCTGAGCCATCTTAGCTGCCACTTTGTCAATGTGCTCCTTGAATGTCAAAGTGCTGTCCACGGTCACTCCGAGATACTTGACTGAGGAGGCTTCTGGGAGGGGTGTTCTGTCGCAGGTGACTTTGATCGGTGGTGTTGGCTGTTTGCGTCCGGCATACACTGCTAGGAGATGACTCTTTGTCTCGTTGAGAATGAGGCCACGTTGACGTAGCCAGTCACTGAGCTTTGTGACTGCTGTGGAGAGATTAGCTGAGATGACATCCGTTGACGTGTGGATGAATTGAATCTCAATGTCGTCAGCAAATTGGATTGACTTTGCTGGCTCTACAACCGATGGGACATCCCGGGTATAGACACTGAACAGCAGGGGGCCAAGCACTGAGCCCTGTGGAACACCACATGTACACGGCTTCATGCCACTTTGGAGGGTGCCAAATCGGACATACTGCTGTCGGATGCTGAGATAGCTGGCAATCCATGACAATGCCCTGCCAGCTACGCCTAGCTAGAGGTGAAATGCGATGAATGCAGCTTGCTGTGATGTAATCCGCGACGCTGTGCATGCGGTGCTTTGCGACGATGCCCGCGAACTCAGTCACACTGGCTGAGGGTGTGTGCCGGTCAGTGAGATGCATGTACGTATAGGATATTGCACGGTTCCGAGGGGATTATTTTTCAAACCCCAAGGCGTGCAGCGCCGCGGGGATTATGAAAAATAATCCTCGCGGACATGTGATAATAAAATAATAAGACATCTGCATGTGATAATAAAATAATGAAATTATTCTATTTTCACATGCATCATGTCACACCAGATGCAGACTAGCTATAGAGTGGAAAGCGGTAGATCATCGCACATACTAAGCAGTAGTAGCTCTTTCCCAAAGACGCCATAATGTTTTGCAGCTTATGCTTTTCGCAACCTTTCCAAAGCAAGTGCTAGTTGCTGAAATCGAATCCATATTCTCAGAACAAACTCAAAAGTTACTAATATCGCAACCTAAAATAATTTAACTGGAGGGTTCTTGAACTTCTTGTGCAAAAACCACCAAAAAAGGAGCAGAAAATGGCAGAAGTGCAGCGACAGCAAACTCTTACACCCCTTCTTGCTGTGAACCACCACTTTACACAGCGCCAGTAGCCCGTTGTTGTTGTTGTTGTTGAATTCTTTATTCTCACGATGGCACCATCGCCAATAAGAGATTACATGAATAAAGTGTACACAAATGTCGATCCAGCTTGTATTACTGATTGCGGTTATCAAATTGTTGTCTCCTCGCCGTTTGTTCGAAGGTCATAATAATTATTATTAATATTATTGTTTGTGTTCGGAGGGTACTACATTATGTTGTATTTTCTCACTGAGAATGATAGAGGGGGGTTTTCACGTCAAAATGAGTCATCGATTGGCGTAAAACGCCAAACTTTCACCCTGAAATGCAGCTCGCTCGCGTCTTTCCAAAGCGCTAGCCAAACAACACGAGCGGATCTTTCGACTCACGTCAAATCATCCTGCAGCCTCACCTCCCTTTCCTGATTTCAAAGAATTATCCTAACTGCGCACAGCACTTAATTTAAGTATCATTCCTTTCTTTAGTATCATTCCTATACAAATCAATCGCCGGTCTTAGAGTTTTCGTTGCCATGTTTCCCTGCATACAGGTATACAATGGTTTGACGATCTTGCTTGATTTCTGCAGGAAACTTCGGCAGAGTCACCACCATCAGATGGTGTTCGGGCTATGCACAACTCTACTTCTCTTCCTGTCGATATTCATGCTGATCCTGTATTTTGAAAACCTTCCACAGCATGGCCTGGCATGCAAAGGACTAGCCATAGCCATGCACTTTCTCCTGCTCTCGTCATTCGTGTGGACGTCAGTGGATGCCACGTTCCTCTACAAGCAGATTGTGATCGTGTTTGCCGAGACAAAGCAAAATGTTAGATACACACTTCACTCGTTGGTTTTCGGTGAGTGGGACTTGTTTGTATGTGGCACATTCGCCGCCTTTGCAGTGCTTTGCCCCATGTGCCTCTGTCCGTAAGTGAGTAGGGTGTATTGTTATATGCTTGGTTATGGCTTGGAATACCCCTCCTTGCTGCATATATGTCCCCTCTTAGAAAATGCTTGCAGCTAAGCTCCTAGTCCACAGTGCAACGAATTTGGTCGATGAATAAGAATCTTTTACGGGCAACAAAACACATTTGCTAAGATGAAGGATGTTGACGCAAATGAAGAAAAATAATTGAATGAAAGAAAGAAACTTCAGTAGCTGACATCAACGATCAGCACTACGGAACGTATTTGGTGCATTGTTGAAGGAGTGGACGAATACAGACACCACTGCTATGAGTTTTAATACCACACGTGGACGTCACGACGCTGATGCACAATGATCAGGATGTAATGCAATGACACTACGCCCTTGACTTGGCTCCTGCAATTCATTCAAACGCCGCTCACACCCAATGGCTATCAATTAACCACTAATATAAAGCGGCATGAAGACAGCACAATGTTTGCCAAATGTATCACACGCACTCTATTATTGGGGCGGTCTGGAACCCGGCACTGAGCACAACTGCTGTCCTTTTCTCTGAGTCACATACGACTCAATGGGGAAGGGCCAGATGCCAGACATTTGACACCACTATTTCCACAGCAATTGGCGAAGAGTATCACACCACTAATTGTCGCCGACATGGTGCCCAGTGGACCGAGATCGGGGCAAGTGAGATACCAGTGTATCACTATTGCAATGATATGAAGTTTGAATGGAATTATCAGTGGCTATTGTATTTTTTTGGTTATTTCAAGATGGCTAATATTTATCCTCTCTCCTCCTGTTCTCTCCCAAACAGTATTGCCATTGCTTGTGGTGTCTGTATCTGCTGGAGTAACGCTGGCTGACGCATACGGAGGAGAGAATATGTAAGCTTATCGCCTTCTTAGTATTTGACCCCACTAATTTCCCTGATACCTAAGCGGTCAAATATATCGCGTATTTGACTGCTTAGTCAAATACACAATATATTTGACTACTTATATTTGACTCCTTAGAACTTCTTGGACTTAGAAATTTTCTCTCCAACTTAGAAAAAGAAATTTTGAAGAAAGCAGAAATACACAAGATGGGATTCGAACCCACAACCATGTGAATCTCAGTCACTCTTCCTTACCACCCAGCCACTGTGCTACCGATGCTGACCTTAGTTTAAACAATGACCTTGATCCTGCAATGCCGTACAATGTGGTATAGGCTATAGTATAATATTGGAATTACAAGGATAAGTCGTATATGAAGAGAAACTATTGCGTGGAGAACACGATAAATAGATTATAGACCTCATAGTTGGTCTATACAGGATATATAGACCTCGTAAAAGACCTCGGGGAACCTCGGTCTTTTACTCGGTCTATATATCCTGTATAGACCTCCTAACCGGTCTATAATCTATACATAGACCTCATAGTTGGTCTATACAGGATATATAGACCTCGTAAAAGACCTCGGGGGACCTCGGTCTTTTACTCGGTCTATATATCCTGTATAGACCTCCTAACCGGTCTATAATCTATACTTATTTTTCAGAACAGCATGTTATTTCATTGGTTGATGGGGCCCTTGCTGTGCCTTCAACACAGCAACTATTGCTGTAGATTAATGGGGATTTGTCATGCACAATGGTATGAATTCACAGTTATAGACTGAGTAATGTCAATTTGTACTGTGCACCAAATAACTTCGGTAGAGCTTGAAGATTCAGGTACTAGTATTGCGTGGAGAAGCGGACCTTTATCACATTGCTTAGTAGTATGTTATAATTATTGTGATGCACGTCGTGTTTTTTTTCGTTTTTCTAAACTTTTTCAGCTGCTGGATTCGTTCCGACCCGGTCTTCTACGGTGCGTTGGTTGCACCGATGTCGCTGTGCCTAGGATACAATCTGGTTATCCTCGCTACTGTCGTCATCACTCTGCAGAGACGTGGCAAGAATCTGGCTACAGCATCAACAAACGCGAGGAAGGGAAAGAAGGCTCTCCTCCGTGTAGTGGTGTCGATCTCCATCCTGCTCGGCCTTACATGGGTATTCGGATTCCTAGTGCTTGCTGACGACAATATTGTCTTCCAGTACGTGTTTGCCATCCTGAACTGTCTACAGGGCCTGTTCATCTTCGTACACGTCATTCGGGGCCAGGATGCCAAGAAGGGTGTCGAGGAGGTTCTCTCCTCTCGCAAGACAAAGACTGGCTCGACCACCAAATCTACTGGACTCCTCAGCTTCATACTTCGAGGGCGCAATACTAGGGCCAGTAGCACGACTGACAGAAGGAGCATCAGCAGCGGCACAAATGCGAAGAAGGGAACTGGCGGCGTTAAGGGAGTGCGAGGCATTAAAGGCGGCAGCCGTAGCAGCAACGGCAAAGTTAGCAAAATTCCCGATAGTGCTGAACTTGACACTTTGGAGATGGTGACGTTTAAAACACCAGTAAGAACGAAGAGCACAGCAGAGAGAGGCGGTCATGCAACATCTCATACTACACCAACAAGAAGACCTTCAAGCCTGGCCACAACGCAAGACAGGCATGGAAATCTTCTGCCAAACTTCAGTCAGTCACCGACAACCGATGACGAAGGAAGCTTCTTTGTACATTCTCAATCGCCGGTTGATCTTCCAGACATCAGCAACCTTCTGCCACCAGGAACCCCTACATCGGAGTGGCGTGAGAGTTTTGAACTGTCGCCACTGAATTCCATCACAACCAGCCCATCAACAGCCGAGCAAAGCGTGTTGAAAAGCCAACGAACACAGTCATTCCGCAACTTCAAATTTGAGCAATATAAAGGTTTATCTGGTGACGTTTACACCACGGTAGTAGATCTTGCGCCAAAAGTCAGTTCGGAAGATGAGGAGTAACACTTGACCTAGCACGAACCAGTCACCAAGCACCCGAAAAGCACTACATTTTCTAAACATTTTAACTCTTCCAAATATGATTGATCTCAGAAAATCTTCTCAATTTGGCCTAAGCATTTCGATTTAGATACTAGTAGCTAAAATGTAACATTTCCCATTATTCCCTTTCCAATTTACTTTATTTTACGCACGTTGGATACACTGTAGTACTCTGGTGTTTACCTGATCTTTGTTCATATGAACATTCTTGTTGCATAATAATATCCAGCTCAGTTATTTCACAAATGGGATTCCTAGCTGAAAGCACAAATTATTGTAGTTGGGAAACCTTTCAGTGAATCTTTATTGAATTATTTTCCAACGCGAGTTCAATGATAAGCATCTAGCGCTATCATGAGCTACCCCAACTTTCTCTGCGTAAGCATACTACATGATTATAATTATCACATTTCTGCATTATTACGCTACTGTGCCGATAATGATCACAGTGGGCGATCTTATACTTCTCCCAAAACGTATGTCTATCTCGCGCCTCTACTTCTCCCACATCTGGCGGACTCTGAACCAGTGATTTGGAATGGAATCGCGTCAACTATTAATTTTACTGATCACTAGTATCAACGCAATGATAGAGCGAAAAGATTACTTGTACTGTCTTTACAAATATTCCACAGTTGCCACTGTATTGGAAACTGCGCATGAACTGGTATAAACCCGCAGAACCAGTCAAGAAAAGAAAACAATCTGTATGGTCTGGCACGAGCGCCTTCACGTGACACTAAACGTTACAAAAGTTCTCAAAACAATGTCAATGTGGCGGGAAATTGCACCAGATAATCATGATACTCTCTATCTCTTACTTAGAGCGATGACCACCGGACACTTCAGTTGCATGATTGGTCGCCAGGGTCAGTGCACAGACATTATAAGCCATATGAGTCATTCGGTATGTGAATCTCACACGGGCCTGCAACTAATACTTGCGAGAAATCGTAGCACGCTGAACCGAATCCCTGGAAACGAATCCACTAGAACTCTGGATAGAAAAGACTTACTGTTGTGTTGTTTGAAGTTTTATTTTACATCGCAAACCAAACGGGCATTGATGCCCAATATTATGATGGTGTCTGGTATATAAAAGCCTGTCTCGTATAGAAGTCTGTTTTGAGTTTTTTTTCTTAAGCCTCTTATACGGGCAATCACAGAACATGATTTCACTGGCCTGACCGCGGCAACAACTGCAAAGCAAAACAAGAGTACAAGCCTGATACACTGTCAGCACATACATGTACATGTACCGGTATGCCTTGTTTAGTACTGCCATTCATAGAGATACGTGGTTCGAATACCGGTAGAAGCCTGACTTGAATGGAAGCCTAGCACTGGACCCGGCTTCCACGGGAATAACCACGGCTGTTATACGGGACAATACGATTAGGACTTTGGAATGGTGTAGGAAATGACACCGAACAAGCGCAACCCACCGCACTCGCGCGATTAGAGCTCTCTCTCTTGAGTAGTGCCCCTGTCTCCGAGAGCCGGTGGAAAAATAAAGCGCTCTCTTCACTAATGCCCCCCCCCCCACCCCTCCTTGTAGCCAAGCGCATGTGCAAGTTTGTGCTAGTCTGGTGTTATTTTGCTAATTTTCTTGTCCATGCCACTGCACTGGTGGTTTCAGGATTAAAATGCAGTTCTTGTTGTCGCTTCTAATGAACCTTGAGAAACTTGACAGTTTACAGTAAACTGTAGACTCTGCCTTTCTTTGCCTTCTTTGCTTAGCTTATGCTGGATAACGGAAATGTACCAGCATTTAAAAAATAGTGCCCTCTTCTGAATGGTGCCCTATCTGTGATGGACATTGACAAAATAGTTCCCCAGGGGCACTGATTGCGGGAAGACGGTAACTGATGCAAACCAGGGAGTCTTTATGCGACTCCCTGATGCAAAACAACCGCTCCCTATGTACATGTACCGGTATGTGGAACCACGGCGTGTGAGAGAACACAACTGGGCCTGAGTGGGAGGGTTAGGAGAGCGGATGCATCCAATGCCTGCCACTCAAAACAAAGGCGTGAATGTAGAATGTACCTATCACGATAGCGCTGGGTACTACAATGACATTGTACAAAGAATAACCGCTGAAGTTCCACTCCGATTTCATGCTGGATAATCTTCATGGAGCCGATAGGCCATATTACCGCACTTGTACTCGTACATGTACTGCTAATCTCTTTCAATGATTATGTAGAGTCTTGATGATGTCAATGTAGAGTCAGGTACATCTTTCACGAGACAGAAGAAGGAGACCATTGCCGGCATTGGCAAAGAATCTGACGTGGAAAGGGTCCGGTGATAGTCGATCTACGAGTACGATTAGTAGATGCACATGCGAGATCATTCGCAAAGGCATTGGGGCAAGAGCGCGACGTGATCTCCAATGGTGGCAATGCAATCCTACCTAACATCGTATTTCTGACTCGGTGCATGCTGTGTGACCCTAGTCTAGAGTCTAGGCCAACCTACTTACCTAGACTATACTGTACTACAGTGGTGACAGCTGAAATCCGACCCCCCTAGCGGTGCGCTAGCCGCGTTAGCGATTCGTACGAGACGCTAGGGGGGTCGGATTTCAGTTGCCAGCACACACTGTTCTACAATCACGTACAATGCATAATTATGCCGCTCGATCATGCGCTATGCAGGCTCGACGCGGTCGAGGTTTGCACGTCGGCGCGAAAGTTATCATGCCTCATGGATGTGAGCTCCGTCTTACCTCGTCTCTTCATCAAGAGTATGGCTAGGTAGATCTCCGCTACTCCTGTCCACTGACCAGTGGGGGCAGTGTGTAGCTGGTAACAGCACGGGGCAGTTTTCTGGAGAGTTGCTGTGAAGAAATGTTCACTTGCACAGTAGATCTACTCAGTAGCGGTACAATCATTCATGTACAATGTAGATACTGCGTGATGTCGCATGGTATGACACTCGGACAGTTTGGCAATGTATTTGACTACCGACGTGACAGCGCTGTCGCGTGAGATGGGTGCAAACTGGAAAGCAGATCAAAGAAGACGTAAATTATTTGACACTGGATCTAATGTTCCTGCAAGGGCATCTTGTGACTGGAGCTAACGCCAAATTCGAAAGAATGAAGCGAGGTCTGAAAGAAAAGTCCTGAAAATTCTGAAAGTACGGCATTTACCACGAAGCAGAATACCTCAGAAGATGAGACGACTTCCAGTGAAACGCTACCGTTGCTCGTCGTGAAGAGCCGTTCGTCATGGACAAAAGGAACAAGCGACGTGGTGGAAAATGGACTCGTGCCAACATGCAATGGCACTTTCTACTCCTCGCTAGTAAGTCGCTACATTCATTCATAAGCCTACTGCCCTAGCGTACGTTCCGAGACGTTTCTCTTCTTGGCTCTGAACGGCGTGTATGATGTGTGCGCCTTGAAAATCCGACCTTCGGAATGCACCAGTACTTTTATATGCATTATTGGAAAGAATTTTGATCAATTTCGTGTTATCGTCGGACTAATGAAAAATAGCACGCATAATTATGTACTCTATTTTCTAGTGACGTGCTTGAAATAATTTAATTCTTTATGTTGGATGCCTGGTGGCACATAGGAAGTGTGGGCATGAGTTGTATTTTCAAAGGATAAAGCTCGGAGAAAAAGACCCGCGAAATTCATACACGTCAGGTGCGTTTTTGTTGTAAAACAAGTGCATCGTCCCCACCCCCCGCCCCCATACATGATTGTACGTATCATGTGGATATTCAGCGGACAATGATCCCCGACCCCCCCACACACACAAGCAATACATGGCAAGTTCCATCCGAACCACGTTGCAAGTACCAGTTTGTACCTGCTCTTTGGCATGGTCAGCATGTGTGTACCTGGCATAACTCTTGCAACCGGGTCAGAGCCGGGTACGTTCAAGCGCAGGTACTACATTTGCATCAGGGAGTTGGCCAATACAGTAACTAACGACCATCCCTTGGGACCAGAGAAAGCGGTCTTTAAGGGCAGGTGGTCCTTAGTTAGAGGCTTGCGCCGCACAACCATATCTGAATGTGAGACCGTCCGTGCCTGGCGAAGTGGTCTGTAGTACCAGGCTGGTCGGTAGTCACGGTGACCTTTAGTTACAGGTTTTAGTGTACGTTACTACTGCCTGATGCACTAGCACGTGATTGCAGTATACCTGTATGAACAATGAGTACCGGTAAGAGTAGATACACAAGAGTGTGCAACTCCGGGATGGGTTGGCCCGTGGCGGAATTTTTGTTGACGTAATCTTTTCGACGACGCACACGGTGCGAGTCTTTTGGAAAGTTCTGCCTCGTGCATTTGGTCGGGCTTTACATTCCAAGGTCGGTGCCCAGCACGTGCTATCACACTGCCCTGCGGAATAATGCGCACGGTTCTGAAAAAAAGGTGACGTCAACAAAAAATCCGCCGCGGGCCGGGGTATCTGCAGATTGTGCAGAAGAGATGCGGAGTTGTACACTCTTGTTTACTCTTGGTACCGGGTATGGGCCATCTGTGTGCGACCCTGCATAGGGCCTGCAGCCTGTCAGTGTGTACCTCCTTGAAGAACAAAAAAAGAACTAAAATGTGAATGCCAACCGGGTCACAAGTACCCCGATGTTCCTTTTTGACTCAGGTTCAAGCTGCCCCCCAACCGGGTGGATCACCCGGCTGACCTGGCTCAGGAGCACACTCTGGGCTCTGTGATGCTGCCGGATCCTGTGTGCTTTTCGTTATATATCTTCAATGTTTGCATGTGTGTGTGTGTGTGTGTGTGTGTGTGTGTGTGTGTGTGGGTGTGTGTGTGTGTGTGTGTGTGTGTGTGTGTGTGTGTGTGTGTGTGTGTGTGTGTGTGTGCGTGTGTCCCATATGGTGCAGTGGTATGTGCAGCGATTTCCAATCGATAGATTGCGGGTTCGATTCCCGACGATTATGGTCACACACGTCTTTCTTCTCTTTCTCAGACTCTTCCTGACTTTCTTTCATTCTCCTGGGTGGTTACCAACAGCCAGTGCATGCTGGAGTATGTGGTGTGATGTGTGTGGGGGAAAAAAAATGAAAAAGACTAAAAATAGGGATTCACTGGCCAGAAAATGTCACTCCAAATAGCTGTATGGTGTAGACCAGGCTGAATAGTGACGGTCAATTCTTCAGCCTTGCAAGCTGTTGAATGGTGTAATCCCAGCACAAGTTGCTATGGCTTATGCCGTAGCATTGCTATCATCGCCTCCGGCGATGGGCGTAAAAGGTCAAAGGTGTGCGTGTGTGTGTGTGTGTGTGTGTGTATATAATTATTGTGTGTGTGTGTGTGTGTGTTTGTGTGTGTGCGTGTGTGTGTGTGCGTGCGTGTATATAATTATTGTGTGTGTGTGTGTATGCGTGTGTGCGTGCGTGCGTGCATGCGCGCGTGTGTGTGTGTGTGCGTGTGTGTATATAATTATTGTGTGTGTGTGTGTGTATGCGTGTGCGCGTGTGATTGTGTGCTTGTGTGTGTTTGTGTGTGTGTGTACATGTGCATCTGGGAGCATGTGTACATGCATTTGAAGGCTCTGATCTTTTTGCATTGGGCAATGCACTGCTCCAGCAGTTGTTGTTATATTTCTGTGCACTTACTGTACAATTATTGCTTGAAGAATATCTTGCATGTTATATTGCAATATTCCTGTTTCAGGTTTGATGCAATACCTGCCCGCAGTGTACAGCGCATCTTCATCCACTGGTATGTCTCAGCTGTTGCCTTGCATCACACAAACTGAATCCCTTCTGTTGACTGGTCTCTTTGCTTTCATTGATCTAGAATGCCCAGATCTGGGCACTCCCTTTCACCGAACACAACAGTGAAGTTCTATTGCTCTCTCGTACATAAGTTGACTCCATTCAGGGTCTGGTGAACGGTGCCTCAGCTTGCCCACATTTCTTTAACTCACTTGATGGTCAATCATATTGACACATTTCGTGCCAATAAAGATGAGAAAATTAATCCTGGATTGCATGACACGGATGAAATGCCCGAAGAAGATTAAAGACAGTAGTCCTCTTGTCGAAGCAGTAGTATGTATGCATGAGTGTCCCATATCGCCATCAAGATGGGAGATTGAACAGCAACCAACCCATGGGCAGAGACAGCGAAACCATTGGTATCGGTATCTGCAGGACTGGCTATTTGCTCTAGTCTGATTGTACACACTGGCTATACATCAGTAGTGTGTTATAGCTATGCTGCTTTTTTACCATGGCCAATAGCTCGGCTTACTTTAAACAGCTCGTACATGTACGAATGGGGTCGGTATGGCCGAAGCAGCTTGCTATCTACAGAATTGGGTACTACGCTCCTCGACATTCGTCTTCTTTAGCTTTCTCGGTAGGCTGCTCTAGGGCTGCTGCGTCACGCATCCCTCGCTAGTTTTCGTAGTTAGAGCATTCTGGCGCTAGAGCAACGGTTTATCTTAGTGCCTGTGGTGCCACCTCAGTAACTGATTATAGCTACAATGCTTTTTCACCATGGCCGGTGGCTCGGCTTACTTTTGAAAGCTCGTACCTGTACAGCATTTCGGGCTATACTACTTTGTGTATATTCTCCAGCAGGGCCTTGTTGCTCCACTCCGATTGTGCACAGCGGCACCACCTCGATGACTGATTGTGGCTATACTGCTTTGTATGCATTCTGCAGGAGGGCCTGCTTGCTCTGCTCCGATTGTGCAAAACGGCACCACATCAATGACTGGCAACACAACTACTGCTGGTAGCACCGTGCACGTCACCTGCAACACAGGATTTGCACTGGTGGGAAGTGCAAGCGCTACGTGCAGCAACGGCTCGCAGTGGCAGCCGGAGTTGCCCACTTGCCAGGGTAAGTGCTGCAGATAGATGGAAGATGCCTAGCATCTCGGTGCTGGTATGCATGAGCAGGTGTGCCACTTGTGGTTGCCCTGGTACAAACGATAGTCCTCTGACACGGCATAGTGCTCAATGTTCATTTGATCTTGGCTATTCAAGCTATATCAGTTGTCTGATGATTGCCTAGGGGCACGAAACTATTCGTTGCAACAAAGATGCTTGATGCTCGGTGACTTGTAGGTGCTCTTGTACAGTTGTGGCAGGCAATCTCTACTTTGAGAGTGAATAGTAAGAGGGGGGGGGGGGGGAGGGAGGAGGAGGGAAAGCTGACAGCTATCCGCTGTAAGAATAAGCAGTGCTGACTGCTAGAGCACACTGTCGCCCAAATAGCATCGAACCGTGTTTTGCGATTGAAGCAACTTGTTCAGAATTCGACGGGCAAACCTGCACATTTTTAAGATTCACACATATTGTGTGCGCTACGATACTGCGATGCATGCTGGTTTCATCTGCTGGTTTTCATACCTAGATGAGAACGAGTGCACATCTTACCAGCACAATTGCCCACCGCCCATGACATGCTTCAACTCGCAGGGAAGCTATCATTGCCATTGTCTGTCTGGATTTGCAGCCAATACATCCGCTACGGGACCTTGCCCAGGTGAGTTTCGTGCATTAGCGTAGACATAATTATGCTACACCGTAGGGAGCACGGGGAATAGGATTTTGGTCGACAATTTATGCTCACTGCGACAGATTTGGCCAGTTACTCTGTGGCTCTGCTAGTGAGATCCAACAAGGTCGGAACAGCTAACTGTCCAGAGATAGATCAAATAATTATATTGTGTGTGTGTATGTGTGTTGTGTGTGTGTGTTTGTGTGTGTATGTGTATGTGTGTGTTTGTGTGTGTGTGTGTGTGTGTGTGTGTGTGTGTGTGTGTGTGTGTGTGTGTGTGTGTGTGTGTGTGTGTGTGTGTGAGTGTTTATGTGTGTGACTGCACATGCGGCAGAGCGTTTAGGAGAAGTGGCGATTTGAAGCGTGTGTGTGTGTGAGTGTTTATGTGTGTGAGAGAGAGAGAGAGAGTGTGTGTTGGGGGGGGGGGGGGGGTATATTTCCACACCCTGCAGTTTCCTGTTCTGTGGAAATTTGTACATACACTGTTCAGTGGTTTGCAAGCATTGACAGCTGTCGTGTTACCATGTCTGTAGGGAGGCACTACACGTATGTATTATGTGTACGAGTTCTTGTGTCTGTAGAGGAGCACTATTCTTGTGCATGTATGGGTGTAGGGGAGCAAGCGTATATATCTGTATGAGTATGTGTGCTGGGTAAGGGGAGGGGGGGGGGGCTTTTCTATTGAAACTATGATGAAGTTCAATTGCTCTCTTCATGTACATGCTCATACAGCTTCAATGCACTTCGTGTGAGCAGGGCTTCAGGCATTCAATGCACTTTGTGTGAGCAGGGATTCAGCCATTCAATGCACTTCGTGTGAGCAGGGATTCAGCCATTCGGCTTGAGATTATTTGTTTTGGCCCTGTATGCTTTCATGAGACGTTCTGTTCGTGTTCTATCCCTATGCAACGCCCATATCCGTTGCTGCAGCGTGCGTCTCTCCATGGACACAGATAACCCCCGGCTCTATGTACTGCGGTCTGGCGTTGAATGGCACCTACACGTATCGGCAAGCCACAGCTCTCTGCCAGGCACAGCCAGAGGGCGATGCATGGTTGCCTAGAGTGTTTGCAAAGAGAGACAACGATGACCTGGCAGGATTCATTCAAGGGGACACGTGGATAGGCGCATCCAGAAATGTGAGTAGCACATCTAAACTTTACTATTATTATTATTCCACAATCACGATGACATAGTGCCAATAAGCATGTGATGCGGGCGATTTTAACCAGCCATGGTGGGGACAACTGAGAAAAAGAAGGAGAAGAAAAAGAGAAAACAGAACAAAACAAAAGGAGTACTATAGGAACCTGGAGAGAGCAGTATGAAGATTAGGCTAGCAATGGAAGACAACGAATTCAATTCAATTCAACTTAGGCGCGGGCAGAATGGAACAAAATGCAGCGAAGGTGTCACGAGACTTTACCTCCTGCGGAAGCCGAGACCAATGAGAATAGGACTTGAACAGAGGGGATTTTAAAAGGATCGACTGCATAATATTTTTTATAATGCAAAATTTCTAGCTTGTGAAAATGGAAATCTATCACAAATGGGGTTTCCCGCAAATATGAATAAAGTTGACACTTTTTTTACTTGGGCCTTTAGTTATTACATGTTGTTACTTAGTACTAAGAAAAATATGTGGGTGTTTTTATGCTCTTCACCTATCAGACTAAAGGGCAATTTCACTGGGCTGGTACTAAATACTCACTAATGGGTACTTCATACTGGAATTGGGACAGAGATGAGCCAAACAGCTCCTATGCTGATGCCGCAGTCATGATGATGTCATCCCATGCGGAGCTGGGACTATGGAGAGTGGTGTCGAAATCTGACAGGCTCCATGTGCTGTGTGTTAGAGGTATGTGCTGATCCATGTACTGCTGTGCATATTGGTAGGATTTGTTCTACTTTTACGCCTTCTGTATGGTCTCACAACATCATGTGAAGAAGTTGATTAGCGGTGTACTGCATTATGGTACACTCAATTGCACGGTATCGATGGTCAGCTGAAGTGATTGCCGTATTTTCCCCAATAAATGTACAGTACTTTTAATTTTTAAAAGGTGGTCAGACCCGTACTACTATAGGAGACTGTCATTCTGGCATGTACTATTATTAGAGACGTGTCCTTTTATATTTTCGATCCACACCCAACATGTACTACAATTGGGGACGTACTAGTAATGGAGACGTGTACGTTTAATGGGGAAAATACGGTGTTCTGTTTGTGCGCTACTTTTGCCTCTCATAGTGCGCTGGTGTGACTGTGTCTGTGTGACATGTTTTTGTTTGTGTGTGTATGTGTGTGAATGAGGGGATTGTATGCGTCTGTGTGTGTGCACGTGAGCACGCGTACGTATGTATGTGGGTGTGGGTGTGGGTGAGTACGTGCACGAGTGCATGTGTTCTACACGTGAATGTGATCGTATGGGTGTATATATGTATGTGTGTGTGTGTGTGTGTGTGTGTGTGTGTACGTGCTTGTATGTGTTTGTGTGGGCGTGAGTGACTGTGTTTGGCAGATTTACCAGCTTGCTTGCCACCACTGATAAGCAATGGGGATATCGGTTGGGATAGCTTCTATCTTGGCAGTTCAATAAATATAATCTGTAGCGCTGGAGCTATCCTTATTGGACATGACACAATCACATGTAACGAGACCGTCGAGTGGACACCCGATGCTCCAGTCTGTGTCCGTGAGTTGCTTAGGTCCACTTTCTATAACTCACCTTTTTCTTTAACTGAATGTGGCCTCTATCAACTGCATAAAGTTGAACGCACTTGGGATATAATTGTAGTGAGAGTTGAATTTTGTTCCACCAAAATGCATGGCAGGAATATGCAAAATTAATGCATGGTCCAGTATTTCTGGGGAGAACAAAGGATCAAAAACTTCAAGTTACGCTATAATGTTCAATAACACCACCAGTTGACGATCCGCTCATGCGATAACATTGCCCCCCCCCAATCCGGTCGCACGTCTAGCGAACCCAGGGCGCTGGTCATGCAGCCGTGGATAAGCGGTACACACATGCACTTTATGCGCTGCAGCGCGCTGGTTGCATCGGATTAACATGGCTGTGCACTGCAAGCAGTGTTCTGTACACGCTGAGGGCGCCGGCCCAGGTCATTCGACTGGATTTCCATGTCCGCTACAGTACATGAACGTAATGACAGCCTAGTCTAGGAGGCTCCCCCCCCCCCCCACCCTTCTTCAGCACCCCCATAGCACTGTATATTTTTTCTACAGAGCTGTAAGACCTAACCATTGAGAATCTTTTTGGATTGCAAGAACTCCGTGTTCTCGTGCCAAGTGCTCTGGTCAATCCTCTGCTTCTTTACTGTTAATTCAGGGCCTCCGGATATATTGACTGGCCTAATGGATCAGCACGTTCAGTATGGAGAAAACATTTCGTTCACGTTATCGGCGAGAGGAAATCCAAAGCCCTCTATTACCTGGTGGCGCAATGGTCATCAGATTTCCCAGGAAAAGGTCACCACCAGTGATTTGGCCAGGACATTTACAGACTTTACGGTTCTGTCGTCACTAACGATACCCGATGTCCAGCAAGGTGGTGTGGGTACTTACACATGTGCTGCTGCAACATCCCATGGACTAGCATCTAATACGTCGGCTACTTTGACTGCATATGGTGAGCATTTTGTTCTAGATTTTGGGAAAGAAACTACAGAACAGTCTCAACCTTAAAAAATTAAAGTGTATCAATTCAATTGTTTGCCTTTCACCCGTCCTTTTCTGAAACAGAGTTGGTAGAACTGGAGCCGTGTGTAATAATTTCAATTCGGCAATTACAGAGCAGTTACAGTCATGTGCACTGCCTTCCCTGTCTGTGTTCCCATGCATCTCTCATTCTTCTCTCCTTGCGGGTCTCACCCACCCACTCAATCACTCTCCCTCTGTGTCTCTCCATATCATTGTCTCTATTCTGTCTCTCTGTCTGCCTCGCTGTCTGTCCCTCTGTCCCTCTGTCTGTCTGTATGTCTGTCTGTCTGTATGTCTGTCTGTCTGTATGTCTGTCTCTCTGTCCTTTTGGACTACTATGTTGGAGTCTTAAACTCAGTTTCTGAATCAGAAATGGTCAAAGCACCCATGACGTGCACCTCTGTTCTTTTTTATTTCCCCAGGGTGTAATACAGTGCTATGAATTCATTCATATCTCTATTTTGTTCTAATTCTATTTCAGTTGTGTCCAGGCAACTGGTAGTGACTGGCCAATCGGTGGATTTTGCCTGTGATATCAGCGAATCTCTATCGGCATCTACGAGATGGTATAGAAATGGAACTGTAAGTATCGGGAATTCAGATAATCATGGACAAGGAGTGGTCATGTTTCATGTTAAGTTCTGGCCAGAGAGATTCGACCTAATGCATAATGTAGTGCCGTGCCTAAATGCAAAGACTGGCATGTGCGTGGTGCTAGGGCTGCGTAGCTGGCGTTATTTCATTCATGAGCTCAAATTTGTCTGGTTTCTGTCTCACACAGGAGCTCAATAGTGATGACCTTCTTGGCCGAGTGTCATTCTACAAGGGAGATAATGTCCTGACGATCTTTCGCGCTGAACTCACTGACAGCGGATTATATTACTGTACAGAACATGGCAGTCTGGGTGCGAAGAGAAGCAATAATTACACATCACTGCTGCTTCACTGTAAGTCTTTTTCCTTTGTAAAAAGAGCACTCTACCACGGCCTCTGTATGATGCAAAGTATCTCTTCTGTGATGCCATCAGCAGAGACCAACACAACCATCAGTACTCCTTTAGATATTGCTGCTCAGGCTGGCAGAGCCATTTAAGGCCACGCACGCACACAAACTTGTACTTGTTCACTGTCAAAACTGGTCGCGCGAGTCTCCGGGGAGACACACAGACCGACGACCCCCCCCCCCCCCCCACACCACACACTTATGCTCATATTCATACTCATAGACCTGCCCATTTTTTTAAGCGATGATTGCGAACAACGTATGTTAGACATAGCAACAGCTTACAAAGCTGATGAATTGGCCACCACTAAATTTGACCTGGTCTACACCATGCGGCTGATTGAAGTGGCTCTTCTGACCAGTGAACATACACATGCATGGACACACGCTCACATGCATGCACTCATACCTGCGTGCACACACACACGCACACACAAACACGCACACACACATATTCGCGCGCGCACACATACACACAGCTATTGTGCAGTTGAGGTGCGCTATCGCGTTTGGGCAAAGTATTTCACCCATCTCCTCAAGCTTCTCCCAGCTCTCAAGGGAGATCAACGTGGAATACTGACCTGAGAAATTCTGTCATATCGTTTCTGGCTTGCTCAAACACACTCAGTGAAATTTACTACATGTACAGTCAACTTCGCTAATAACAACTGCGGATATAACGACAATTCCCGAATAACGACAGAATGTCCATGCCCAGAGCACAGTCCATTCTACCTGAATACATATAATGAGACTTCGGGTATAACGACAGTTCGCGAATAACGACACTTTTCTGATGCCCCGCCGAGTGTCGTTATACGCAAAGTTGACTGTAGCGGGTTTATTCTATTTCTGTCGGTTTCCGTCGTGTTCACAGCACCTCCGGTACTGATTTCACCGATTCCGGAGTCGATCGTTGCTTTCGCTGGAGCATATCTACAAGTGTTTGCAATGTTCTATGGGTATACTGAGCCTAGTGTGGTATGGTGTGTAAGAGATAACGGCCAATGTGAGCAGACACCCGTACCTCAATGTGGTTCTATGAACCAGACCACTACCAGCTTTGCTAGGGACACGCTGACATTTCACACCATTGAGCCATGCGCTGCTGCAGAGTATGACATCGTTGCAAGCAACACAGCTGGTACTACGACACACCACACCATCATCGATGTGAAAGGTCAGAACTGATTCCAGTACACAGCGCAACCCTAGCCTAAATGAAGCCAATCGGCATACATCCTATTGAACTTTACCTTTTTGTGAGCCGAAAACAATGCAAAGCTAGGACCGCCATGCAGCTCCAATCTGTACTATGATGTGTAGAAGTACACGTGATCAAATAGGCTGCTCAATGCCATTTAAGGAAGAGCTTTCAACAAATTCTGCACAGGGAAATGAGAAGCTCAGTGTCTCAGTGCGTTTCTGTCTGTAGAGGACGAATGTGCTCGTTTTACCGCTGTGTGATGGTGTGTAGAGGTTGCACATGTCGGCATACAAGGAACCTTCGGATACCACCTACAAGGCACACTTCAACATGACAGGATTTCCACTGTTGGTGTTCGCGCAGACTTCTCGAAATTAGTGAGTCGCTGCTTTGGTTAATCATTTAGGCTTACTCTTACTGCCATTGGAAGTTGTCAACACAGTGATAAATCTCACCCCCATTGATGCGTTATTTCTTCCTTTATTTCTCTCTTTCTTTTTCCTTCTCTTGCCATGGCTGGCGAACACCCCCTTCTTCACATTGGCTTCTGCCATTGGACGGTGAAATCTTCTTGCAGGGAGTAGATTGAAATTCATGATAATCTGTACCAGGCTCTCCTTTCAAGAATAAAAAATAGAGGAAAAAATAGGAAAAAACTCCTTGGATGACGACTGCAGAGTACCTAGGTGGTAGAGCGTTGTTGGCCCTAAGTGATGGTCCCCTGTTCGAGTCCTGGTGGGGACAGGCAATTTTTTTCTTCAGACTTTTCCTGTATGCAACTTTCCCACAAAGGCATATGAATTACAACTACTGTCGTGGACATGGAAATCCAGTCGATTGACCGGGGCCGGCGCCCTCAGCGCCGCGTACAGAACGTTGCATGCAGTTCACAGTCATGTTGATTTGATGCGACCAGCGTGCGCATAATACAGTAAAACCCGTGACTAACGACCACCCCTTGGGGCCAGAGAAAGCGGTCTTTAATGGCAGGTGGTCCTTAGTTAGGGGTTTGCACGGCACAACCACAATATGAATGCGATACCGTCCGTGCCAGGTGAAGTGGTCGGTAGTACCAGGCTGGTCGCTAGTCACGGTGGTCTTTAGTTACAGGTTTTACTGTAGTACCAGGCTGGTCGCTAGTCACGGTGGTCTTTAGTTACAGGTTTTACTGTAGTACCAGGCTGGTCGCTAGTCATGGCGGTCTTTAGTTACAGGTTTTACTGTAGTACCAGGCTGGTCGCTAGTCACGGCGGTCTTTAGTTACAGGTTTTACTGTACATACATGTGTGTACTGCTTACATACGGCTGCATGGCCAGCGCCCTGGGGCCGCTAGACATGCGACCGGATTTCCATGTCCACGACAGTACATGTAGCATGCTGATCATTGCACACCCCCTGGGCTACACTCACAGAGGCTGATCGCCGTTTTCTCAAATTAGGAGCGAGAGCTTCCTCAATTGGTGGTTTGACAATTTCCTAGTTGTAGGTTTCGTGTACAGTACTTTGTGCAGCTCGGTGGGATTATGATAAGTCAGGCAAGTCTCTGGTGTTGTTTGCCCTGTTGCAGATGAGTTCTTGGATTGGTCAACTTGATTTCAAAGTTCAGCATTTTGAATATCAGAGTTTTGAGTAAGTTTGACCAGGTTTATTTGTGTCTGCTGTGTTGGTGGCTGCTCGGTTTTCTGGTGCCGATGGTGTCTATGTTTAGTACTTGTGACTTTATACCGGTAAGAGGGAAACAAAGCCCTCTCACGAAGCGATTATTCCCCTGGGCCTTGTTGCCTATGCGATTTGCCAAATGTGTAGCGAGAAGCTCTATAGCGATTATAGCAAGTCACCGGATGCAGAGCTTCACTGAGCCTGACTAAAAAATACTTCTGCACTTCTTTTGTTTTCTTTTTCTTGTTCAGGAATTCTACCGTGCAGATCCTAGCGGATATTGAAGTAAAAGCAAACCTACTAACCCAGATTGATAGAAATGTTTCTGTTCCAAACATCCGAACAATGGTCACTGCTCTACTGAGAAATGCCAGTACACCACTACAGCTGGTTGGATCTTCCCTGCAGGATTTTCAAGTTTATGGTAAGAGTTTGATAATTTTTCTAGTTTTGCAATCCTGTTTTAATTAATGAACTCACACAGTCGGAATGTTTGATACACAGTGAAAATGTGTGTGTAATGCCAAGCCAAAGAGGCACAGGATATAAGCCATTAAATACAGGTGGTTCTTCGACAAATGATCAAATGCGTGTGGCAACATGGTCCTGTCCTTCTCAAGTGTGGTGTGCTGCGACATATGATCACTAAATACACATTTACCTAAGTAGAAATACCTGGTACCAGGCTGATTCCAGGAAACTCTTGGACCTCGTGTTGCTATTTGTGAAAATATGGCCAGCGTTTATGCACAACCTCATGATTTGATTTCTCCAACTATTTTATCTATTGTTGACACAGATGTGTGTCAGGCTGAAGAGACGGATGTTGTGGCCAGAGGGAAATTCTCCTGGCGTCAGGCGTTCGCTGGCAAAGAGACCACCGCAGAGTGCGGTATCAGAGTAGATGAGAGCATAGTCCGCTACGCCACAAGATGGTGCATGACTCTGCCCCGTCGTCACAACTACAGTTTGGTAATGGGCAAGTGGCGACAGCCGAGGGCAGGCCACTGTCCGTCCAGAATTACGATTCAACTCTTCAATATCTCTCAGGTGGGTCACATAGAAATATATTATACCGTAAAGTCTCGTATAAAAGCTGCACTTGAATAGAAGCCGCACTCGAATAGAAGCCGCAATTTTGGGCTTATCAAATCACACATAAGCCTGGTTTTATTGTTGACATACATAGAAATACCTGTCTTGTAAAGAAACCTGTCTCATACAGAAGCTGCAAAATTTCACCAAGAAAGTCATAGAAGCCGCGGCTATTATACAAGACTTTACGGTATTCCATTTCGCCAAGATGAATCTTCTCAGGATCCTGCATATATGTGAGTCCCCCAGGATTATTCCCCACTTCTGTTTAAATCAATCTCCCTTGGAGAGCAGTAGCTGTAAAAAGCAGTGCATATGTTGATAAGATTCGACCAGCATGTCAGTTGTTTGTTCGTTCAGGGTCACTGTCTTGTATGGACATATCAGTTGGATGTCGTGTCTCTTGGTATGTTTTTACTCAGGACGATTTCCAAGCCAAGACACAAGACGAAATCCAATTGGATATTGAAGCAATATCCAACTTGACGAGCACACCAGATGATCTGAACCCAGATGATATCGACTATGCATCCATTGCTATCTTCAAGGCTGTGTGGGCAGCAGATCACACACGACAGTGGGATGTGGCAGTGTTGAAACGGGTAAGAAATACCTGCATATGTGAGAATGTACAAGCAAGTTGGCAATGAATATTTTCCTCAATAACAGTTTGCAGTTGGTAACTTTGTCATTGGGATGCACGTCTTAAAGAATTCTTATGCTTGTTATGCTATGTGGTTTTTGGTTGTTTGTGTACTTAGGGTCAGTTGTATATGCATGCTGGCATGACTGAGTTAGAAAACACTAGGAGATAAGCATGGCGTGTTTGCTAGCCATAGAATTGATCAATGCTATTGTTGCATTTCATAATGCGCATTGAGCAACCCTAACAAATCCGTTGAACCGTTGAGCAACTCTATGTATGTTTGTGGCAGTCAATTAACGAAACTAGCAAAGAGCAAGTGCAACTAAAACAGGGAGGCGTAACACTGCAGTCAGGTGTAAATAAAAGTGATGGGTCAGAGTTCATTCCGTAACTGTTTTGTGTTTCAGATTGCCAAGTTCACACTGAAGTCAATCAACAACATAGGCCTTGCATCTCCCTACAATTTACGGGCACCGGCCGCAGCTAGGTAAGATCACTCTAAAAACGAGTGTGCCACTTGTGTGTTGTTAATTGAATGTTCTAATGTTCTTGGGTATATTGTTAAGGGCTGAGTTGGGTAGTATTTTCTTGCGGTATCGGGTTCGGGTGGTTTTCCACAGGTAGCACCGGTACCCGATCGGGTAATGTGTCCATGGTAACACCGCAACACACCCCTTCCCTTACACATAGACATGGGGATTATTACATGGATTTGCACTGTACATGATGTCATCTGCGACTTCGGGCATTCAGGTACTATTCTGTACCAGTCTACCCGAGGTCCTCACGGGTAGCATGGGTACCCGACTACCCGTTTACACTGCTAGTATTGTTCTAGAATACATTGGGAATGACTTAGAAAATTTGCCGGCTTGTTTTCTACTGGGTTTGCAGATTGATAAAATCCATGGAGAAGATTCTGAAAATCATACCGCTGAAATATGGTGAAGTGTTCCAGGCTCATGAGAGTGAAGTCGCCTTTGCCCTCGCCTCTCAATTACCTGGACCGGCCAGTGATAGCATTCAGACTCAATTTGATCCGGTAAACAACACATTCAATATGGCGCCGGACAGTAGCACGGATGGCGCAATGCAAGACACAAGTAAGCAATCAGAAAATAATATAAAGATATTGGATATTGGATATGGCATGCTCTGGATTATGCCCCAGGCCATAATTCCCCTGGGCCATAATTCCCCTTGGCCATAATACCTCTGGACCGTAGTATCCTCAGGCCATTATTACACTGGACCATAGTTTTTCCAGGCCATTATTCCACTGGGCCACAGTTCCTCTTGGCCATTAGTCCACTGGGCCACAGTTCCATTTGGCCATACTTCACTGGTTCGATGTTCCTCTAGGCAGCAGTTACCCTGCCTCATACATGTAGGCGCACTGGGATGTGGTAGCCCAAGGCCATTGTTTATTCCCCTTGGTCGGACCTCCTTTGGTCCTAACTTCCCTGGGCTGTAGTTGGCTATAGTTACCCAGGTAAAGTTTCCCTTGCTGGTAACTATGTTGGAACTTGGCCTGGGTTAGACGCTTGTACGCTTCCTGTCTAACTGGTGGTATAGGTTCGAGACTCTTCAGACTCTGTATGTGTTACGGGTGCAGGTGCTTTCTCGTCTGTGTCAGTGAGCATACCGAAGAGTGCAATAACTGAAGCAACAAACAATATTCCTGACTCCGCACACGGAATGTACCCGGTCGCCTCCACCTCGGTGATCCTCTACCAATCGAGGAGTTTGTTCCACGACCGGAAACTGAGTGAAAATACATCTGTAGTGTCGGACATCGTCTCGGCACAAGTCGGCCTGGAAACAGTGGATGTGTTAGAAGACCCAGTTCTGATCACGTTCGACTTACTGAGTGGCGCTCAGGTCAGTATATGTGATTGCTTATGTCCAATGTTGCATCTTCCAGGTACATAATAGTCATGTTCTTAGCTTGACAATGCACCATACGTTTTGCTATGATGAAATGGTTGGCGCTGTGGCCGGCGTCGGTTCACGGGACTTGCTGCGATCAATAAATGGGTTAGCATAAAAGGATTACCCGGCAGGCAAAGTGGGATGGTCAAAGACCTTGGCTGAGAAGGAGCGGTCTTTAGTAACTGTGTTGCAGGTCTGAGCTACTCACCTCCCAGTTAGGATCTACACAAGTGCCTGGGTGTTGGCATTCCTAGCAATCCAGAAATTCCTGTCCAACTGGTTCTCATGCGAAGTGGGATTCATTTTAAATAAATGAGTCATTCAAGCAATTAGATTAGGCAAGCCCTGGTGTGAAAAGGGAAACATACAAGATATCAGGTTGGTAGTTCTGTGGGGAGTCATACCAAGGACATCACAAGACCATGAAAGTTGATATAATGTACGTGTGTTCCGGATTTGGAAGTTCCCAATCACCCGCAATCTCTGCAATTAGCCGATCCCCGTGTCTGTAATTCTTTTTCTCTTATTGGCCACAGGCCATCGTGAGAATATAAGATTTCAAATAGCCATGAACCGCTGTCCTGAACTGATCCACATCTGCAATCATCATTGGACAGACCTGGCTGATGTGTCACACGTACAGTCCGTCTGGGTGGGAAACCCATTATAATTATGGTCGCATCCAATCTAACCATAGATGCTACCACTCGCTGGAGTGTCGAGACGACACATCCTAGATGAGTGAAATGTAAAGTGCATGCCGTAAAGTCGTGTATAAAGCCGCAGCTTGCATGACTTCTGGGGGACATTTTGCAGCTTTCTATATATGAGACAGACCTAAACACTAAAACTAAAACTAACTAAAACCAGGCTTATCCTCCGACAGTGCATCTTGAAAAGCAGGCTTCTATTCAAAACAGGCTTTTTATGAGACAGGCTTTAATACAAGACACTACGGTATGTGAAGTGTCTTGATGACAACAATTAGCACGCTATAGAATTGCATTACCTCTTGGAGTTGTATGCCTGCCCTGTGCCCTGTTTGATCCTTATCCCACCCATGCACTTTTCTTTCCACACTACCTCTGCATTCACGTCCTTTTTTCTCTCTTCTTTGATCTTAGAGAGAGACTGACGAAATCAAGTGCGTGTACTGGGATTTCAACTTGGGTAAGTCATGGAATTTGTTTACCCCTAATCATGCTTTCACGCTGCAAGGCTTGATGAGTATATTCCCGAGAGTGAATCTCGAATAGATTGCTCAATGCAGAGGTGCATTTGCATTTATGCTGTTTGATGATTGGTTAGTGTATGGAAGTAACAAGTGGCCCTGCATCTGAGTTTCTTCGTTGGAGTTTCCTATGTCCTTGTTCTGGACGCGATGTCAGAGTGCTAGCACGTGTCTTTGACGGACGTTTCTGGTCTTTACCTTGCCTGTCTTAGCTGATGGCACTGGTGGTTGGCAAGATGAAGGCTGCAACGTGTCAAACAGCACCATGTCTCCCAACAGCGCAGCGTGTGAATGCTACCACATGGCACACTTTGCAGTTCTCCTGGTAAGTGTCTGCGTCCACCGTCTAATCTCACCTGTTGAATACTGTAAAAGCCATATATATAACGAAGTGCTAACTCTAACGAGTTAACAAGGAGAAATATGTCGTTAAAATAGAAATCGTTATACAGAAATCGATACATATACTGTCCTATTGAGCGCTGAGAATGAATGAGAATCGTTACATTTGGTAAACGTAAACTAGTCAATTTTGGGAGATAGTTATATATGCGCCTCGTTAGAATAATATTTTTTACAGTATACACTATTGACCTGAGACCGCGCACTTTGCAGAAGCGGTTTGTGTTCCTTTATGTTCTGTTGATCAGCAGATATTTGGAATATTAAAAGTGGATTGGCATGGGGAAACAAGGAGTCAGGATTCGGATTTTTGAATCTTTGAACACTTTGAAGCAGGTCTGTTTCGGTCACCCGACTCCGCTTTATGAGCTGTATCTGCTGTATCTGCTCAATTTTACAACTATTGCATTGAGATATCTGTTTTACTGTAAAGAATTTCATGTTACTATACCCCGATTTGCATTAGATTCGAAATATGACCATCAGTGGAACCACCACCGCCGAGACAGTCCTGAAGTTCATCTCAATAATAGGATGCGCAGTGGCAATGGTGGCTTTGCTGCTAACGAACGTGGTCATCGTGTCCATAAAGTGAGTGTGATATAATGCTAGCAATAGCTTGCTGTACATTGAGAGTTGCCATACTCGAGATATATCCTGAACTCTTTTCTTACTACACTCGTCAGGAATCTTCGTTGTACTAGAGGACATTGCAACACAATTGAACTATTATAGGAACCCGAAGATCGGTGCTGTAGTTTTAGGTGTTATAAACTCTTTTTTTGTCCTTTCTGTTCGTCAGGAAATTGCGCCAGCGTCACCACCATCAGATGGTGTTTGGTCAGTGTGCCACACTGCTTCTGTTCATGTCCGCCTTCATTGTAGTCCTCTATCACGAGCCATTGGAGAACAGTCATCATTCCTGCCGTGGCCTGGCGATCGTGCTTCACTTTCTGCTGCTCTGTGGCTTCATGTTCACATCGGTCGATGCAACGTTTCTCTACAAGCAGACAGTGATTGTGTTTGAAGAAATCAGTTCCACCATGCAACACTCCCTGCATGTTTTGATATTGGGTAAGTTCACTAACTACAGCAGTGCTGATCACTCCCCTGGGTGCACAGTATGCAGCATTCACTGCACATACAGTGCTAACTATCCCGGGTTAGGGTTCTGATCCAAGTCAAAGCGGTGGTTTCACTGAAACGTGACATTTCACACAAAGAAATCGCCGGTCAGCTACGGAAACATTCAGTAATTATCAATATACATATAAATTCAGAACGCCTTGGGTGGAATTCCTATTTCTTTGCAAAATAATATGATTTCTACATACCTTATTGATCGATGTGAAGAAGAGGTTGGCGCGATGCTTGGGGAATTGTGTGTTTCTCACTACATGGGAGCTTGCGCTATTCCTGCCGACTTGAATTCTCACTTGACTGACTCACGACTGCCATGCGGAGCACACGAGAAGTCCATCGAACCTTTCACTCGGCAAACCGGCAAGAAAGAACCACTCCCTGCTCACTACACAGTGTTGCGGAGAATTCACCCCTCATCAGTTGAGCTTGAGTAGCGTGAGGATGAGTCAATGGACATGGACAATCAGCTTGCACCAGTGTATGCCCAGTGTCCACAGGAATGGGCTGTGGTTTCTCGTAAAAAAAAACAAAAAAAAAAACAATGGCGTGTGTTAGCCACAACGCAAAACCATGAAGTTCATTCATAGGAGAATAGGGATGTCTCTTTATGGTTTTCCAGTTTGACAAACCACTCTTGCCCATCTTCTTCATGCCCATGTCTGCAGGCATACCGGTCATATTCGTCGGCCTCTCCGCAGCAATAACCGGTGGAGAAGCGTACGGCGGACAGGATTTGTAAGTTATTCAAAACATTTTGCTTTTTACCATTAGCCACCTACTTCTCTTCCGTCATTCCTTGAACTTCAGGGGAAGTTAAGCCTATAATCAAATTTTCACCACTTGTAGTCTTCGGGGTGCTGAATCGAATGGTCTTGGTCCGAGGAAGCTGAGATGCTCTCTTCCTCCTTTATTCCCAATCCAACTCGCGCACTTCCACCGAAACTGGGTGACTGCGCCCTACTAGATGGGGATTTGTATACAAAATGTCACTAAAAGCGCCATGTCGTTCATATCAAAGCACGGATGACCGCGATTGGCCCATATGTTTTAGTCTTTTGGACGCTGAGTCGACTGGTTTTGGTCCGAAAAGGCTGCGATGCAGCGTTCCTCCTTTATTCCCAATCGAACATGGTTGAACAAGCGGTCACGTGCTCCTGGGTGCCAAAATCACCTGGTCAGCGCGTCAGCAGGCGACAACTTTCACACCAAGGTTCAACTCGATTTCAACTCGAGTGACAGGACTGCACCCAAAAAAGGCCAAACAGGCTGTAATTTGTACCCTGCAGGCACGGTGACCAGGTGACTGGCGTACGCAGGAGCACGTGGCCGCTTGTTCAACCATGTTCGATTGGGAATAAAGGAGGAACGCTGCATCGCAGCCTTTTGGGACCAAAGCCAATCGACTCAACGTCCAGAAGACTACAACATATGGGTCAATCGCGGTCATCTGTGCTTTTATAAGTACGACATGGCGCTTTTAGTGACATTTTGCATAAAATCCTCATCTAGTAGGGCGCAGTCACCCAGTTTCGGTGGAAGTGCGCGAGTTCGATTGGGAAAAAAGAAGGAAGGGAGCGGCTCCGCTTCCTCGGACCAAGACCATTCGACTCAGCACACCGAAGACTACAACTGGTGGAAATTTGATTATCGACTTAACTTCCCCTTTAAAGAATATTGTTTGAAGGTTTGTGTTTGTTAGGGGTGCGTCTTACAAATTAGTTTCTTTTTGCCAGCTTATAAGGCTCAACACAATAATGTGGAGCACCATTACAGACAAAGACACAAACGAGAAGAAAGTGTCTCCTCCAAACGTCGGAGATCACGCTTTCTGCCCACTGACTGGACACTTAAATGTTTCACGACTACGCGAGGAAGTGCGAGCTCTGTCGTTCGAAGCGGACACTTTATTCACCGATCATCGCAAATGTCGCGACATCTATCTTTCTTTTGCACACACGAGGTTTGCATATATTGTCGCAAATCCGAGTTTCTTTGCTGAATGCAATCATCAATCGACTTGTGACTTTGTGTCTTTGGGCGTTGTTTCTGTATCCATAGGTTTTGGTGCACTCTGTTTTCTCTCCCCTATGCTCTTGTGTAGGTGTTGGATCAATAGTGACAGCGTGTTCTATGCGGCTCTTGTTCTCCCCGTGGCGATTTGCCTCGGCTACAACATTGTCGTTCTGCTCGCTGTTGTCATCACCATGCGGAAGAGCGGCAAGAATCTGGCTGCTTCCTCGGCCAAGAAAACGACAAGCAGGCGTGCTATGCTGGCGATGGTCGTGTCCATCTCAATCCTGCTCGGGCTCACCTGGGTGTTTGGGTTTCTGTTACTCATTTATGATAACCTGGTATTTCAGTACATCTTTGCTGTTCTCACCTCGCTGCAAGGTTTAGCGATATTTGCGCACGTCGTCCGTTCGCGAGAGGCAAAGGCCAGCTTTCAGACGCTGTTCAAAAAGTCGCAACCCCGCAGTTCAAGACGCAGCGGCTTTTCCCAAAGGGTCCGCAGCTATTTCAATCTCTCCAGTACCAAGTCAACCAGCGATGGGCAGAGTAAGCACTCCAGGAGCATCTCGAGTCTTTTTAGCACAAAGTCTAGTTCAAGCCTTGCAGCTAAGAAAGTTTCTTCATCCAAGCTTCCTAGCACCTCGAGGGGACTCCAAACGTCGCAAGATAATTTGACTAAATCTTTCACATTCGCCAGTTCTGACGATTCTTCTAGTCCCAAGCAAAAAGGAGAGAGGATATATTTAAGTGTGGACTCTGATCAGGAACAATCCTCTTTGGGCTTAGAGGCAGTCGGGGCTCAGAGCGCTGACAAGTTGTATAGTCCACACCAGAAAAATGGCATTGCTGCACAAAGTTCCAAGAGATTCAAGTTTGAGCGATATCATAGTGTTATCTCTGGTCCAGCTTAGGTCATTCCATTCACCTACCTATTGCGTATAGTGAACCTAAACACGTGACACTAACATTCTCAACGTCATACTACTTTTGAGACGAACACTGTTCCTCTGTTTTCGAACCCCTCGAGTCTATTAATTTCCAATATTTTTCTCTGCTGGTAAGGGGTTTCCTCTCTCATTTCGGATGCTCTTTGCTAGCCGTACTCCAGCAGGTAGCCTCTGGCTTGTAATTATTTACTTAGTAGTAGTGGTACTTAGTAGTTGTTATTATTTGACTAGGGGAGTCCCAACAGGCTACTGCCTTTTTACTGGGAACCCTAGGTGAAGTTTAATCATATTAATGAACACGTTACAGAGCAAGAGAGTGGGCCTGTCGACAGTCAGCTGGAAGAGAGTTCCATCTGCCTGCCACCAGAAAACGAATAGAGCGCATGCCATACTGCGTATAAACGAGTGTGCTTGGATGTGTGACTCAGCAACTGAAACATAAAATAATTATAATGGGTGTCGTAATACTCCATTGAGACTGCTTACAGCCATGAACGAAGTGTGACAGACTTTCAATTCGAGACAAGCAAGGGCAAACACTAAAACAACAACTTTCTGAATTCTGCAGGCGTCAAGAGGACAGCTACAGAAAGGTCGTATTGTTGGTACATGGAGAGCCCAACAAAACAATACTGATTCAAGAGGGATGAATGGGTTGCTTAGTTTGTACTTGTGCATGCATGTACATGTTGTAGTAGTATTAGTATTTATTTTACTTACCATCGGATGCCTCAACAGTGATATACAGTCGTCCCTCTCTAATCCGGCACTTTATAAACCAGCACCCTCGATAAACCAGCACAATTTTCAGTAGCCAAATGTCCTCTTCATGCACATTGCAGCAGTAGATCAGATTTGTTAATCCAGCACCCTCCCTAATCCAGCAGATTTCCGTGGCACAAATGGTGCCGGATTATAGAGGGACCACTGTACACAACTCTTAACTAAGAGGGACGATAACGGGATAAGTGGAAAGGAAAAGAAAAGAAAAAGTAGAAACAATTTGTAATCCAGACATCAAGCAGTACAGTTATCAAACACCAAGTCAACTTCAAGCTTAGTACAAGAACTATGAAGATCATCGAGAAACTCAACAGATTCCAAAAGGAAGGTCAAAATACTTCTTTTATAACGCCACTGGGTCTTTAAAAAGATCCCTGAGTTGGTTTGCAAATGTAGAGGTACGGTGGTGTCTGCGCCACTCGGCTCTCTTTTCTTGTGTGGCTATGAACGCATGCTATAACGTTGAGGACACACTCGTACACTGTACATGTTACAGTATCAAGCACGACGTGCATGTCATACATGTACATTTTAGGTGGTCACTTCATCATCGCTCCACACATGTAAAACACCAATAGATTTTAACGTACAAGAAGGTCTATTGCCATTTTCACTCAAACAGTTGCGGCAATGAACTAGCATAGAAGACCATTAAGTGCCTTGTGAACACAATGCATACCATACACCATCCGTAGTAGTGTTGAACCCCGCATTGTAGTACATGTAGTTGCAAGTTAGCTACATCAGTACATGTACATGTACATGTACTAATGATGCACATGGGTAGATAGATCTAAATGTACAGTCATGTACATAGGGGAGCTGAAGATTTTCAAAGAGAGCGGCAGGCGTGTGAAGCTCGTAAAATGCTTATACTCACCCCTATGTGAAACTCTGAGTAACAGCAAGATGTACCCTTGCACTCAGAGGTGGGCAAGGAAAACCATCTTGCTGTTACTCAGAGTTTCACATATGATGCGATCATTAGGCGGTAGTGACTGCTACAATTTTGTGCACAAGTACATATTGTACAGTCATACAAGAGAGAGTTTGGAAGCTTTGTTACAACTCTGAGTTTCACGTATTACTACGATCATCAGGCGTAGTATTACGTGTAGTAATACGTGAAACTCAGAGTTGTAACAAAGCTTCCAAACTCTCTCTTGTGTACAAAGCTCTGCCCTACATGGGCATTGAGCACTCTTCGGACAGTGAAGCACACCACGGGCACTAGACTATTGTACAGTCATATAATTGAACACAATGTTTAAAGTGCACTGACACTCAGAGACCAGGAGCCAAGTGTGCGACGGGTGCTGCAAAGCCCTGTAGTCTAGGCCTGTGGAAAGGCGCAGCGATTTCATTGGGCAGCAGTATAATAATAATTGTTATGGCTTTTGCAAGACGGAGTTAGTGTGAGCGAATTCGCGCCAGTGAACACAGACTTGATTCTCACCCATTCAGTGATCTGAGGGCAACGTCATGACGCAAGACGCACCAGGGTAGAGGGTGAGTTGAGGGTAAAAACGAGTGTGAGTTGTGGCATGAAAATCTGCTCCATACCAAATTAACAGCTGCATCTCTCGCCCCAAAGTCGTAATAATTGGATCGGGTAGCCCAAAGCATTTCAACTCTGCTAAGTTCTATGAACGCCCTTGTTGTGCAGTGTTCACGGACCATTGTGCACCTCCTCAGTTGGCAGTTGTCAAACATGTCATCTTGTCATAACAAATCACGCACCTGTCACGTGGAGTGCAAGTCTGGACGCAGGTGAGTGACATGATGTGATTTTCACTTCTATGCTACAGTAGTCATGAAGATCTATATAGGAGCGCATAACACGTTACGGAATGAGGATGACTACGAAGCGGTCCACGCGCTGAATACAGCTTGCATCATTTTGGTAGGGCCTGGGCAATGCGAGTGACCCTGAACCAAGGAGTCTTGAAAGCCCTTCATTGGATTTAGCCCAGGCGCTAGGCACTCTTCCTGACACTTGACGATGTCGCCTTTGCCTCACATACATTAGTCGATATGTTGCCACTGTCATGCACGTGCCCGAGTTAAATCACAGGCCAGTAGATCTACGCAGTGCAGTATGTCCGTGACTGAATGTGACAATCATAAAGTATCCGTTACTTCTGACAGAAAACAGACACAGTAGGTCCACCTCTAGTCTCCTACACGTCACTGTCGTCGTGTACATTTACGCGTGCGTAATCGCAGCACGTAGATCTACCGAACAACAAAACAGCACCAAATCTACGTGTTACAGGAAATGAAAGAGGCTGAACCCGTCTACGACTACTTCTGGCCTCTACTGAACTCCGAGCGACTCTGGCAAGAACACACTCTGCTCTACGAAGTGTGCATAACACCTGGTCTGCACGCCTCGAGGGCACACCATGAGCTACACAGGCCTTTAGACTTTTTAGTTTTTTAGACCACTCGACTTCACACTCTACACAAGCAAATAGATCAGACGTTTACAACCTCGCTCCAGCTCCGTCCGTGACTGAGTGTGATATTCGCACCTTTGAGTTAGATCTAGCCTGGAAAGTGGCGGGTTATGGTCGCGCATTCACACCTTCCACGACCATCCACAAGCTGAGACCTTGAACTTGAATGGAACGTGCGGGGCGAAGCTAGATGTGTGCCAGTCTGTTGTTGAGCGAAGCAAATGAGAAGGACTTCTTTCTGGTCGTTCTTTCTACCCACGTCCCGGCGTGTATTAGTACTGCATTATTTTATTTGGGACATTCCATCGCTGTTTTCTTGAGGATATCCTCTTTCCGGCGCTTGGGGCCGCTAGCACCTGCGCTCCCGCACTGTGTATTTCACATCACACATGTAGTTGTTGAGTGCAAAGCTGGAGCTGATGCGTGGGCTCCTGGCTCCGGCCACGAGTCCAAGCCGGTTGATATGGCTCGGCTGGACTGTGGTGGTAGTGGCTCTCTCAAGTAAGTTTGTCTTAGGCGTAGACTGTCTCAAAGAAAATGTGGGACTGGAGTTTACATGACTAAATTTGCCAATTTAATCATGACTACACTAAAACATCCTCTGGAGGCGGAGAAGTGGAAGGTGCTTCATGAATGAGTACTGGAGAATCCTGCGGAAAACCCCATGGGCTTATCTGTTTCACAAGGATATTTCCGTGGTCGTATACAAGAACATGGGCTTATACGCAGGCATGGGCATACACTTACATCAAAATTGTGCATTGAAAAGTACCAAGGAAGTGAGAAGCACTTTGCCGAAAACCACTGTGCAAACAAAAACAACCGATGATTGTGTTCAAATGTACAAAAAAAAGCTTCGTGATGTTCGGACTTGACAAGGGCTTATGCGCGAGCATGGGCTTATACGCGGGTAGGCTTATCCGCGGGATTCTATGTTATTGTATTGCGCGCCTACGAAAACTTGCAATGTGACCTCTGGTGTATATAGGGCTAGTTACAAGAAAAACTTGTGTACATCCTACACTAAAACATTAGTCTTGCAATTCTGAGGTTTGGAAAATGAAAGACAATGACTTCAAACTGAGGCCAATATTGTTATTGAAACACCCAAAGGTTACCAATCACTGAACCCACAACTCTCGGTGGACATGGAAAGTAGTTAATCACCTCACCGCACTCAGTGGGTCCCCGAAAGAAAGATTTGACGGCTTTTAGGCAGTGTTTGCTCCTGAGCCGGGTCAGGCGGGTCAGCTGGGTAAGCCACCCAGTTGGGGGGGGGGGGGGGCGGTTCTTAGATCCATTTGGAAAAGAACACTGGATCACTTGTGACCTGGTTGGGATTAGTATACATAATATGCTAGGTATACTGTCCTAACTATTCATAGCTGATCCCTGATACATGCAGTAGGATAGCCGCATTTCACCCTCCCCCCTACCCCCCCCCCCCTACCACCCCCCCCCCCCCCCCCTCTGCCATGACGATACTTGACACTAGGGTGGGTTGGTCAATCACAGCGGATGGTTATAAAGCTTCACTAGCATGCACTTTATCTGTGGTAGGCAGGTATCATTACCTTGAGATATAGCAGGGAATAATTATTATGAACCCGGGAAAGGACAGGGCAATGATTTCCGAAAGCAGTGTTTGACAGTCAGACAGTCCAACGATTTCCTTCCCAGACTAGGCATATGCGGATAATGCCTACAGAAAAATTGGCAGAGTTCGGTACTTTTTCTGGTACGTTTCATGCATGTTTGGTATGCGGATAAAGAAATGGAGCAGAATTCGAGGAATTGCCCACCATAAGGTTTTTTATGGTTCTGCCAATTTCACTGCTTTTCGAGCGGAATCTGCCACTTTTTCGAGCATTATCTGCACACCCCTAACCCAGACGCATCCCAAAACAATTCTTCAAGTGCACGTGAGCTGATGGTCAAGTAATTTGCGGTGTTACTTCTTGGGATTCACACGATCCTCTATTCTTCATTGAGATGGACCCTGACACCAACCTACCAATCCATGCATGCCTCAACCCCCCCCCCCCCCCGACACACATGTGCCAAGATACACAATGCACAAACACACAGGCACATACTTAACCACAGGCATTTGTATTAGCACTATGCACTGTGCATACCTTACAACCGTTCAACATTGAAGCAAGTACTTTGCATGTCTTTTGTATTCCTTGCTCAGGCGTCACCATCAGGGCACAAACCAATGGTGAGATCCACGCTCAAATGCCAGGTTTGACTAGATGATATTCCTTTCCGAGTCGTGAAAATAAAGAGGATATGAAGAATTGTATATTGGTTCGTTTGTGTGTGTGTGTGTGTGTGTGTGTGTGTGTGTGTGTGTGTGTGTGTGTGTGTGTGTGTGTATGTGGGGGTGAGGGTCTGTGTGTGCTTGTGTGTGTTTGTGTGTGTACAGTGGCGGATTTAGAGGGGGGGGGGGGCGAAGGGGGCACGTGCTCCCCCTTCAGAAGCGCCGACCGACTTTTTTTTTTTACTGATCTCGATCGAAACCGAGCTCGCGCGCACTTCCTGTGTGGATGACAAGGTCCCAGTCGCTGTACTGCATGCACTGTACACATTCATGCACTGGTTCACCGGGTCCGTAGATCGATACGCGGTACGCGTGTACTGAACTTGTGAACTGTCAACTCTCGTCGCGTCAATCTGTATTCAGCGATCCGCGATCCGTGCGCACCAGAACTACGGTTTTGGTCTAGTACTGCACTGTACTCGTAGTACGAAAACAAAGACGGTGCAAGTGCAAGTGCAAGTACACAGTCCAAAACTTTGCATGGCAATGCGTAGATTTTCCTGCCCTTGCCTTGCAAACTTCACTTGCCTTGGCGTTCCAGAACCTCGTTGTTGTTTTACAGCAGTTCGAAAATGAAGAGAAGGAAGCAACTTACCTTGTTCGAGTATCACAAAAGTCATTGTAAAAGTAAACTTGTTCCATTGAGCCTGTAGTGTGCCCCCCCCCCTTGTTTCGGATCCTGGATCCGCCACTGGTGTGGGTGTTTATTTTTGGGTGTTTCTGCGTGTGTATAAACTCTCTCATATCTCCTTCATCTCTCTATCTCTCTATTTTTACAAGCTATATCTCTATCTCTATCCTCTCTCTCTCTCCCTTCTCCCTCTCCCCCCTCTCTCTATCTAACTGTCTATCTCTCTCTGTCTCTCTCTGTCTCTCTCTCTCTCTCTCTCTCTCTCTCTCTCTCTCCATCCGTACGTCCATCTGTCTGTCTCTCTTTCTCTCTCTGTCTCTCTCTGTCTCTCTCTGTCTCTCTCTCTCTCTGTCTGTCTCTCTCTCTCTCTCTCTCTCTCTCTCTCTCTCTCTCTCTCTCTCTGCCTGTCTGTCTGTCTGTCTGTCTGTCTCTCTGTCTGTCTGTCTGTCCGTCTGTCTGTCTGTCACTCTCTCTCTCTCTCTCTCTCTCTCTCTCTCTCTCTCTCTCTCTCTCACTCCGAGACAGCAACAATATTGTCATAGTTAGGTGTGCAGTGCGTACGTCCGGTCTCACCGTGTAATAATCAACTGCACACCATCGTTGTCAATGTTCTTGCACTAGATACCACCGATTTCCCACCTATTACCGGCACAGACATCTTCAATGAGAGTAAGTTTCTGCCATGCCCTGAACAGTTGTTACATATGGGGATTTCTAGCATCATAAAGAATCATAGCATGTAGTCAAGCCGGATTCAAACCTACGGTCTGAGATAAGGGCGCAGTTTTGTAATATGCCCATTTACACATAATCTCGTCTGCCAGAGAGTCATGAAATGAGTACTCCAGTGTGTACCCTACTTTTCTCGGATAACCGCCAGAGGAATACGTAGCTTTGCACTGTGCAAGTAATATTTTTCTCAGTAATGTGCATATTGGGCTCATCATGTCCCCAACCCTTGCTGTCTATTGTGGACTGCTGCCATCTCTTTGCTTACCCAAGGTACTACGGCAGTTGTCCCGGTAACCGGCACAGATTCGTTCAATGAAAGTAAGTTTTGAAATTCTCTGAAAAAATGGCATGTACAGTAAAACCTGTCAAGGCGACCACTTGGATAAGGCGATCACCTGTCCGAGAAGACCACTGCAGCCATATTCACGGGATGCTATTTACAGTCAAATGACCCTGGATAAGGAGACCACCTGGTAACAGAGACCACATTTTGAAGGTCCCATGAGCGGTCGTCTTACACAGGTTTTACTGTATTCCATTTGCTCACAGTGAACAGCAACATTGGATCTCTGCATGCTACCAGAATCCAGGAATCTCAGGCCTACGGATTGGTTGGGTCATATGTTAAGACAGCATGTCTGAGAATACCAAAGTATGTGTGCAAGTGGATCTCTCCGATTTCGCTCAAAATTTGCAGGTAGGTTCCCTTTGGGGTGTGGATCGATTATGCAAAGCCCTTGAAAAAGTTTCTAAAGGGAACCTTGAAATTTGCATACCCCTCAAAAATGGCGGAAATATCACATTATTTATGAGTCTAGAAACGAGTCACGCCACAGCGTATACGAACAAGCTATGAACAAAACTCCATCAAGCCAACATTGCCTCACCTTAGAAGAGTTCCTGGAGCAGTACCGCTTAGCCACGCCAGCATCCCAGAAGACGAGGTCCATCACCCCCTGACGCCACAAATGATCGTCTTGAAAATAGCCAATTTACAAGCGCTGGCAAAACAGCCAGCTACGTCCTCAATTGGCCAGAACTATACACCGGCAGATAGTAGAACACCTCTTCTAGCGCTGAGGACATGTCCCCCATCTTCCTTTTGGGGTTTTCTTGAAATAAACTTTTTTGAATTTTTCCACTCGACCATGCTGAAATACGGCCAAAGTCATACCTGCGCAGGAAAGCTCGCTACTCCGCGACGTCTCCTCAGCAATTTCTACTCCAACACTACTCCCAAGGCCGCAGAACAAAGTGTAGTGTTGACTCTGACAAGGAAAAGCAGCGGTGATCACTTGTCACTCCAAACGACAAGCTTCTCCTTGCGCCACCAATAATTTTTTGTGCGACTGTTGATGCAAAAGTGACTGAAGGCCGGAGCGCAGTTTTTGAATTTTATTGCAAGATGCACGGTGAGATCGCGTGCTCTGCGACCTAGGATGACGCTTCCTGCATCACGTTACGCGGCCATCGATCGCGAATGTGCCTGGAACGCTACTCGGAACAGACCATGATGGCAGAGGTAAGATGAGCTTCATTTCCTGCTTGAACTGCTGAGAACCCCCACAAACTGTCCTAGGAGTGTTGCAATGGCAGCAAGCCGTTGGAATATGCTCCGTACAGCATGGAGAGTTATTCGTCTTTCACACTTACCTCCTGCAATCCCTAACATAGTCCAACAGTAAAAGTCCCTTGTTTTCATGTCGATGCTCGACAAAAGCGACTAGCTCGGTCCCTTTGTGCTGACTGGCACGCGAGCAGCACTGGCTGCACGCACTTGTCGCGTGAACTGCATGAGAGATTTCTTACGTCATAAAGAATGTGATTTCATCATCATTTCACTGGTCTTCGACCTACATGGTCAGGGAAAGTCCCGGTTCGTAGGCCTACAACACGGTCAGCGTGTTCTTGAGCGCCGTAACAACACAAGTGTGATCACTTCCAGACCAACGGGCGTTCAAGGCGAGTAACAAGCGCACTTGCGTCACAAGGCACGTGATTTCACCGTGCATCTTGCAATAAAATTCAAAAATTGCGCTCAGGCCTTCAGTCACTTTTGCAGCAACAGTCGCACAAAAAATTATTGGTGGCGCAGGTATGACTTTGGCCGTATTTCAGCATGGTCGAGTGGAAAAATTCAAAAAAGTTTATTTCAAGGAAACCCCAAAAGGAAGATGGGGGACATGTCCTCAGCGCTAGAAGAGGTGTTCTACTATCTGCCGGTGTATAGTTCTGGCCAATTGAGGACGTAGCTGGCTGTTTTGCCAGCGCTTGTAAATTGGCTATTTTCAAGACGATCATTTGTGGCGTCAGGGGGTGATGGACCTCGTGTTCTGGGATGCTGGCGTGGCTAAGCGGTACTGCTCCAGGAACTCTTCTAAGGTGAGACAATGTTGGCTTGATGGAGTTTTGTTCATAGCTTGTTCGTATACGCTGTGGCGTGACTCGTTTCTAGACCCATAAATAATGTGATATTTCGGCCATTTTTGAGGGGTATGCAAATTTCAAGGTTCCCTTCAGAAACTTTTTCAAGGGCTTTGCATAATCGATCCACACCCCAAAGGGAACCTACCTGCAAATTTTGAGCGAAATCGGAGAGATCCACTTGCACACATACTTTGGTATTCTCAGACATGCTCTCTTAATGTATTGTACTGCTGCTGTTGGATATCATGGCACTGTTTTGACCCTGTTAGATCATACCTTTGTTGTGATTATTTTGCATGTTCTCGATTTTAACACCAGGTACAACTCAAATGGTACCTGTGTCCAACACTGCCGCACTAACTGATAGTAAGTTCTACCGTAGAATGACCAGAGGACCTCTGTGAAGAGCAGGGAATTGATGTCTGCCATTATCATCTTAAAGACTGATCTCTCTCCTTATCTCTTTGTCTCTACCTCTGTTTCTGTCTCTGTCTCTACTTCAGGCAGTAAATATGCTGCTGGTTATTGCTCAGTCTCTGTCTGTGTATCTGGTTTTGTCTACATCTGGGTATTTCGCTTTCAGTCAGTCTGTCTGTCCGTCTCTCTCTGTCTCTGTCTCTGTCTGTCTCTCTATCTCTCTATCTATCTATCTCTGTGTCTCTATCTCCCATATATTTGTCTCGACTACCTTTTTGATTCCCCTCCGTCTCTTTTGTCTACTTCCCCGTCTTTCAAGTTCCTCTCTCTTTCTCTGTCTTTTGATCAGCATTGATTATTCCCGGCTTAATCAAGCCAGGCTTGCCCATCATTGTATTGTGTCTAATGCACACACTTTCAGGCAGGCACAGTGGGGCAGGCAGACAGGCACAGTGGGTTGGTCTAAAACCTTTGGCCTATGGTTGGTGGATCTGATCTATCCTTCCCAATCGTTAACCTCTTTAGCACGACGTTACCTGAGCGCGCCCCACGTCAACACCTGTAAAAGTCGCGTTTTCCCATGAAAGTACTAGCTGCTCAAGGATCGATAACTTTACCTTCCCTTGGACGAATTCCACGATAGTGAGCTTCCTGGAAAGGTCTTGAGATGAGGGACAAACTGGTATCAAACCCAGCTCGGAGTGAAACCAAAACCCCGTGCTACAGTCTGGCAAACTTCATCCACGCGCTCGACAGACTTGAGCATGGCCAAGACTAACCAAGCTCAAATATTCAGCTGCCGTTTCGGTCTCCTTGCTCGTATCGAGCTCAATTTTTTGTGAGGACTCACGGGATCCACTACCATCATTTGAATCTTGTTTCCATGGCAGCAGGTAGCGCAAAAAGGATCCATGATGGAAAATACGCGTTCTGCAGACTGCGCTAAAAAATCGAGTTGAAATTTGCCGTGTCGAGTCGCATATCTCAACAACCGGTAGTCGCATCGCTTCAGCGATTGTTTCTATCGCCAGCTGAGAGTTTTCTCTTGCAGATACATGTTTCGATTGTGAGAATCGACCAAGTATTGAGTGAGTTACGATAGTTTGAACAAGTCACTATGGACTCAACACGGACCCCACGACTATGAGATGCAGGTTCACCGTACAGTGTACAGCGCGCGTCGTACTAGTACGACGGCCGTGGGGCATGCAACTCATGTGCGTCGTTCTAGTACGACGCTCGCGCTAAAGGGGTTAAGGAGCCGCATATGATGCCTGTTGTGGCGTCCCACGGAAGCGGAAAGGTTGTTCTTGACCAGGGAGTTGTACGACTCCTTGTTCTTGACCTGCCCGGTACGCTAACCCGTCGAATTTTTTGAATGCACTTTCTCATTGCCTATATCCATGCACTATGTACCACTGATGCTACACCTGTGACAGACACAGACATGTTCAATTACGGTAAGTTGTGCCATCTTGTAAGCAGCTAGCATGTGCTGCAATTCATTGCTGCACTCAAATTCTTTACATTACATATCGGCCCTTTTTAAAAATGAAACCAGGAATCTCATGCCTATGACGTTTTACAATCGTGTAGCTATGTACTGTACTGCCATTGTTAGATACAATGACCATGTTATGACTTGGGCAATGCCACATCATTACATTTTCAATGTTCATTGTGCATCGTCTCGATGTGTCTACTCTAGGTACAACTGATATGACACCTTCATCCAACACCGCCGTATTTAGTGACAGTAAGTTT